>NC_045770.1:66596989-66899289 GCF_008692025.1 Phocoena sinus
CTGAATTTTTTTTCACTCAACATTATATTGTGAAGGACATTCCTATTGCTTCTGGAGTTGCAAACAGTTCATTCTCATTGCTGTATAACATTACATTGTGTGACTATCCCAATTTACCTATCAATTCAACTGTTAATAGGCATTTGAATGGTGCTGCTATGAATCTTCTAGTACGTGTATACAGGTACACAAATGTACTCATTCTGTTGGGTATAACCTAGGTTGAAACTGTCGATCATAAGATAAGTGGGATGTTCAGTTAGTAGGAACTACCTTGGTTTCACTTTATTGGTGATGGAAATGAAAGTACAGGAAGGACAGATATTTGTCCAAGGTCATCTAGCCACTGAGCTAGGACTGGAATCTGAGTTATTCTCTCCCAGGACAGTTTGCTTAGGTATACATTTCGAAGAGAGACTGGCCTAGAGGGTCAGCAGAGCCTCACAGCAACACACATGTAACTTATGAGGCTGTCCTTATCATGTAACGCCTGGGTAAGATGAAACCAATGACCAAGCATGAGAGGGGCAGCTGGTCAGTGGGGCCATGATTGTAAATATCAATTTAGATTAGAGGGAGCTGGCGCAGGTTCTTCTTAGCATCTTATCAATGAACAGCCTGCAGTGTGTGTCCCTGATTAAGCTAGATTTAGATTCTGTCTTCTTCAATGCCAGGCCCCATGCAAGGTGCTTTCCAATATATTATGTCATTTAACCTTTGAACAAATACCTGATCAATTCATATCCATAAGGACTATAAAAGCATAATATCAAAAGAGAGTGTATAAAAATCTGTAAGCAAACCAGAGCAAGTTAGAACAGTGCTTTTCAAACGATCCATGGTGAAGGTCCAATCCATCGCAGATCAATATTTTTGTAAAATACAATACAAAAGAATAAATATAAAATTGCACTGTTAAATTGTATAAAAGTTTCTAAACACTCTAGTTTCTATATTTAGATCATCAAGGACTAACAGCAGTTTGCAGACAATACTGGTTTTCAGACTACACTTTGAATAGCACTGATTTATAATTCAACATCCATTCCACTTGGCCTTTCAAGAGAGATTGATAATTATCTAAGAGGCAGGAAAGTTTGAATAACGAGACATCTGCATAATTCTGAGACCTTAGAATCCATTCATACCCATATAGGTTACTGTCACCTTAACGGGACTTTACCAGTCCCCTGTCTTTAACAACATAACTTCAACTATTCAAAAAAACTCTTGTGGGCTTCCTTGGTGGTGCAGTGGTTGAGCGTCTGCCTGCCGATGCAGGGAACACGGGTTCGTGCCCCGGTCCAGGAAGATCCCATATGCCGCGGAGTGGCTGGGCCCGTGAGCTATGGCCGCTGAGCCTGTGCGTCCGGAGCCTGTGCTCCGCAACGGGAGAGGCCACAGCAGTGAGAGGCCCGCGTACCACAAAAAAAACCTCTTGCATAGAAAGATGAAAGTTATAAATAACTTTATTGTTCAAGAACTTCCCCCCAAATCTCATTGAAATGAACATAAAACACTTAAACTTTTCAACAGATGAAATTAAAGACTATTTACCCTCCAAGACTCTTTGAAAATCTTGCCTTGTGTCCACCAATCCTAACCTAGTATATTACAATCCTTAGCCAAAGTTAATCAAGCACTAACCCCACTGAAAGACCTGCCTTAAACCAGATTCCAAAACCTTAGAAATATCCCTGCTGTGCTCTACCCTAGTCCA
Source organism: Phocoena sinus (assembly GCF_008692025.1). Lineage (NCBI taxonomy): Eukaryota > Metazoa > Chordata > Mammalia > Artiodactyla > Phocoenidae > Phocoena > Phocoena sinus. The sequence continues at coordinate 66,598,710 of NC_045770.1, forward strand.
AGTTGCTGCTAAGACCCTGCCGAGGCAGGACTCTCCTCACCATGGTGTACAATAAACTCAGCTTTGCCTTCTCTACACCTTATTTTGCTGGTAGTTCCCGGGAGCTAGCATCCCACAATCAAGCCTTTGTTTGTTCCTCCATTTAGTCTTGCTCAGTCATTTTCAAACTTTAGTATGCATAAAAATTACCAAAGAGGATTGTAGATGCGAAAGCATGCATGAGCGGTTTAAGAGATCTCCATGTATAAATTTGACCATGTCGTATTTAGAACCTAAGCCCTGCATACGGAGGTCAGCAATTGGTGAAGAGTAGAGAACCACAGAACGTTAGAGCTGGAAGTGGTTCTAGGTGCCCGAACATCAGTGCATGAATCAGCTACATCAAAATCACCTGATGTAATTAATCCCTGTTAAAAAATACCTATCCCTTGGTTTCACTTCAGATGTACTGAATCAGAATTTCTAGAGACTGAGCCCGTGAATGTAACAAACTCCCTAAGGGATTGTGAAGCACAATCAGGTTTGAGAACCATTATGTTCTCCCACCACTTCATTCTGTAGATGAAGAAACAGAGACTCAGAAATGGGAGTAAACTTGTCCAAGATCACACAGCTCAATCACACAGCTGTTGAGCTGTGTGTCTCAGGATTCCCCGATAAGAGTTCCGAGGGTGGAGATCAGATTTTGGACATATCCTTATGTATAAAATATCCTGAACAAGAATTATGAATGATGTAATCAAAACAGGATTCTACTTTGATGTTTCAACATGTCTTTAAGGTTTATCAGGGTGGTGGTGCGGGAGAGGGTGGTTATTGTAATCTCCCGCATTAAAATTCTAGCAGTCATTGTGAGTTCTCTGCTTTCTACTAGGTAAGAGGAAACAGCTAAAGCATAACTTTCAAAAAAGGTCAGATTACGACTCTTAAGCAAAGACAAGATGAACACATATCTGCTGAGGATCTGTTGACCACCTTGTTAAATTTATGTTCTCAGGAATCGTTGCTTGTTAGTTGGCTGACTGGCTCAAGTAAAGGTGGATGGGTTATTACAAGGCTTTAGGAACATGTCCTCGGAAGTAAGCACAGATGGCCCTCCTGAGAACTACAGGTAGGCCCTCAGAAGAGGTTCTAGGTCTAGGCAGCTACTCCCATGGTTTTTCATTACTCAGACCACAGGGCTTCTTGAGCACACTTCGTTGCTCCATTGTTTTGTTTCTCTACTCATCGGCAGGCCTGTGGCTAAAGATGGACGCCCCCAGTCTTGAGTCTGCATTATCATCACTAAGTGCTGGACTTCTGACAACTGTCTCTAGCTTAGATTCTTGATGGAGACTATCTGATTGGCTGCTCTCCAGTCAAGCATTAGGGCCCTTTGGGTCAGGTGATCACTCAGGGTCAATCAGCTGTAGCTACTTGGTGGAAACACAGTTGCCAAGGGGTTGTGTGAGAGTGTGTGTGTGTGTGTGTGTGTGTGAAAGAGAGACCCGGAGACAGCCAGGGGAGCCCAAGTGAGAACCTCAAGTGGCCAAGCACAGTAAAATGTGCCTTTTAATCATTTCCAGCATGAGTCCTTGAAATGCTGGCTTTTGTGCCACTCCCCTGTCACTCTGTTGCTTTTATTTAAGGCAAGATAATTTGGGGGCGGGGGCGGGGTGGAGAGGCGATTCTCACAGGTGCTGATGGCCTTACCTTCCCATTCATGTTTCCACCTACATTTGGGATCCTCCTTTGTACAAGCCATTGAGCTGCTAGAAACATAGATGTCTCTAGGTGTTGGCCTGTACTCATGAACTTCAAACTTCTCACTCTTGGTTGGGGGTGTAGAGGAGGTTGACAGTCATGGATAAGTGCAGGAACAGCTGGATGTGTCCAGCTGGTGGGGCCCGAACACATTTTGGTTCCCTCTATTTCTTCCTGAGCAGGCTCACTCTCTTTCATGGGCACAAGACACGGGCCTAATAACTACAGTTTGAAATGCAGGGGAGGAGCGAGTTCCTCACCCAGCAGCCGGGTCAAATCAGCGGGAGACAGAGTAGCAGGTGGGTTTAGTTCAGCAATCACTGAACCCTGGGTTGGAGCGAGGAACTCTGCTGAGTGCGGAGTCGGGGCAAGTACGGCCTCCAGGCTCCAGGGCTCCCAGGCTGAGAGGGTCACACACACCGAAACAGGTAAGGCCGCACGTCCTGCAAGGGGCAGATCTGGGGCATCCTCCCTGCTCCGGGCAGCAGCGGAGCGCGGGCCCCGAGCGCGCAGCTCCTTTCAGGGCGGAGGGCGGCGCGAGGGAGGGAGAGAGGGAAGGGAAAGGCGAGCGTGAGCTGCCTCAAATGCTTGGAATAATTCCGCTTCCGTTTGGAAAGCCGCAGCCTCAGCCCCGCCGCGCCCGCCGCGTCCGCCCGGCGCCCGCTCCGCGTCCCGACCGGCCCGCGGCTGCCCGCTTCGTCGCCATGGCCACCTCCCCGCAGAAGTCGCCGTCTGTCCCCAAGTCCCCCACTCCCAAGTCGCCCCCGTCCCGGAAGAAAGATGACTCCTTCTTGGGGAAACTCGGAGGAACTCTGGCCCGGAGGAAGAAAGCCAAGGAGGGTGAGTGCGGCCCGGGCCGGCGAGCTGCCGGGCGGGGGGCCGAGGGGCCGGAGCTCCTCTGGCATGGCGGGAGCGCGCCGCGGGTGCCTGGCGCCGGGGAGCGGGGCGCGCGGCGGTGCGGGCGCGCGCTACCCGGGAATGTCCCATGGGGCCGGGCCTCGCCGCAGCCCTGCTCTGGGTCTCCCGGGCGCTGCCCTCCTGGGCCCCGCGGCGATCGGGTGTGGCGACTCGGGCCTGCAACCAGGCGACGCCCGCGCTGGGCCGGGGGCCGAGGAGGCGGCGGGGCCTGCCAGCCCGGAGGCGGCGTCCTCCCCTGGGCCCCAAGTCCCCGCCTTCTCCGCGCCGAAGGCTGGCAGTTTCCAAGTTTCTTCTGAAACTTTTCTGGGCGCCGTCATTCTCACTCTTTGCCTTCATTGGTCTTTGAAATCAGATCATTTCCTAGACCTGCTGAAGTGTACGGTAGCAGCCTTGGCTCTGGATCTCTCGTCCGTCCCCAGGGCCCAGCAGGGCTCTATTAATGTGTAGATCAACACCAAATGTTTGTCGGACGAATGAGTGGAGAGGTGGCTGTCCTAGCGGTCCCGCCTTGTGATAAATGATAAACTCACACCCAAGGAGAAAACCTCGATTAGACACACACACACTTGTAGCATCCTGGGATCTGATCTGACCCTTCTGTGAACTCAAGAGTTAAGGGCTCTCGCAAAAACCATTTCCTTTTTCTCACCAGGGTGAATTGAGGTGATCTTATTTTTTTTCCAGGACAGTTTACATGTAAAATATTTTGTCCCATGGGCAGATTTTGCATCCTTTTTTTTAAAAATTGAAGTATAGTTGATTTACAATATTGTGTTTGTTTCAGGTGTACTGCATAGCGATTCAGTATTTTTTGCAGATTATTACAAGATAATGGGTATAATTCCCTGTGCTATACAGTATATCCTTGTTGCGTATCTACTTTATATATAATAGTTTGTATCTGTAATCTCACACCCCTAACTTGCCCCTCCCCGCTTCTCTCTTTCCTTTGATAACCACAAGTTTGTTTTCTATGTCTGTGAGTCTGTTTCTGCTTTGCATATACATTCATTTGTATTATTTTTTAGATTCCACATATAAGTGATATCATACAGTATTTGCCTTTGTCTGGCTTAATTCACTAAGCCTAATATTCTCTAGGTCCATCCATGTTGCTGCAAATGGCAGTGTTTCTTTTTTATGGTTGCGTAACATTCCACTGTGTGTGTGTGTGTGTGTATATATATATATATATATATATATGCACCACATCTATTTTTTTTAAACACCTTTATTGGAGTATAGTTGCTTTACAATGTTGTGTTAGTTTCTGCTGTATAACAAAGTGAGTCAGCTGTACATATACATATATCCCCATATCTCCTCCCTCTTGCGTCTCCCTCCCATCCTCCCTATCCCACCTCTCTAGGTGGTCACAAAGCCCTGAGCTGATCTCCCTGTGCTATGTGGCTGCTTCCCACTAGCTATCTGTTTTACATTTGGTGGTGTATATATGTCAGTGGTACTTTCTCACTTCGTCCCATCTTACTCTTCCCCCTCCCCGTGTCCTCAAGTGCATTCTCTACATCTGCATTTTTATTCCTGTCCTGCCCCTAGGTTCATCAGAACCATTTTTTTCTTTTTTTTAGATTCCATATATACGTGTTAGCATACGTTATTTGTTTTTCTCTTACACCACATCCTATTAATTCTGTCATCTATTGATAGGCACTGGGATTGCTTCCACATCTTGGCTATCGTAAATAGTGCTGCTATGAACATTGGGGTACATGTATCTTTTTGAATTAGAGTTTTCATCTTTTCCAGATATATACCCAGGAGTGGAATTGCTGGGTCATATGGTAGCTCTATTTTTAGCTTTTTAAGGAACCTCCATACTGTTTTCCAAAGTGGCTGCACCAATTTACATTCCTACCAACAGTAGACAAGGGTTCCCTTTTCTTCACATCCTCTCCACCATTTATTTGTAGCATCCTGATTTTTATTTTGAATACTGAGGTGACAGTCGGAAAAAGGGCTAGTGACTGGTGTGTAGGTAGAAGATGCTTAGTTAAAAAATTTTTTTATTTTCGTAGACTTCAGTGGTTTGGGAATAAACATTTTTAAGTTTGTGATGATGATATATAAAATAAGTTTCATGTTCCTGAGTTATCTTAAAGCATGAAAAAGAACTCAGTGTTGAGAATTATCAAGTTTGATACAAAGAACTAGACTTCTATTCTCTATATTGAATTGAGAAGCAGCAAAACATATCCCCAAAAATGTCCCTGCCCTCCTTCCAGTGTGCTTATTTCGGAAAACCGTTGTGTGAGTAGTGTGTAGTTGGTAACAAATTGTGAAACCCTGGATTGGAGAGTCTTTTCCTAGGTATCCCTGTAACTTTTTCCTACAGTGTTCCCGATATGGGCTCTCCAGCTTGAGACTGGGCAACTGAGAATTACTGAAGCTCATGACCTACCAGAGGTGCTCACCCCACTTTGCCAACTCTTTAGAAAAGTTTACTTTATATTGAGCTCAAAGGTGGTCTCTCTGTATGTACTACTATTCTGTTCATGCAGCCAGGAGAACGAGTGCGGCGGTGGCTCTTCACTTTCTCCAAGTGGACCAGCCTGTTTTGTGGAGCCCCTTGATCAGTCCAAACATCCTCTGTTCCAGTAGCTGGTCCTCACAGATGAGCTTCATGGCCCCCTGGTATCCTATCTTTTCAGTTTCAGTCAGGGTCCCTGCAAGAAACAGAAGGGCACATTAGTTGGGATTTTAAAAATAATGTGGTGAAGGGACAGTTTACAGAGATGTGGGCAGGGTGAAGAGAACCCAGAAGGATGCTGAGACACCTAGGAGCTACCACCAAGGGGAAGCCATTACCACCCCTAGGCCTGAAGGGCCAGGGGAGCAAACCGCAACCCACTGAGAGCTGGAGCTGTGGAAGGGGCGCTGCCTGATAGGAACTGTAGCTGTAGAGGGACACAGCCACTGCTGGAAATGTGGAGATGGAGCAGGGAGACAGTGGCACAAGAGATACTTGCATGTTCTCTCTCTTCTTGCCCTTGAACCTCTTGCTGGTTCTTTCCATTGGCCAGACCCCGTGGGAAGTCACCAGGGCAAGGGAATCTGGGTGATGCAATACGTCGGGGTCAGCTCCCTTAGGGCGCAGAGCAGTGCAGAGAGTAGATCATAGTGGGAGTGTTGAGAAACGGAGAATAACTAGCAGACTCTCAAAGTGAGCTGCCCAGAAGTCAACATAGTATGGTGGTAGTCCGGTCCATTAGGACAGGGCTGTCACCTCCTTTGTTCTAGCAGAGATACCACATTCTATTAATGCAGCTGAGGCTGCTTTCCTTTATTCTGCCAGCAACATCACAGCTATCTCTGAGCTTGTTACCAGGTCACTCAAAGACATTTTAATGTTTGTTGCTCCTAAGTCATTCCCTTCCCTATCTTGGATTGGCTCAGTTGGGTTTTTGAAACCAAGGGCAAGATCTTATTTTTATCCTTGTTATAGTACTTAACTGTTAAGTCCTGATTCTGTTATTCAGTCTATTAGCTAATCCAGGGGAGGTAAGGGGGTGAATGGAAGAGCATGTGCTTCTTCTAAAGGGATGCCGTCACCCAGCTATAGCCTCTTGCTGCTACACGGGGTGGTCCTGCAAAGTCAAAGATGGCAGTGGGGTTGGTCTGAAATGACCTGCTCTTGGCGAGCACATGCTGGATCTCAGTGATCGGTGCTTTCCCTGTCAGGGGCCCACTAACCATCTCTTCAGTAACAATAAGGCTAGGTCTTGCTCTGGATCCTGCATAAACTCACAGCTCTGTGCTTTGCAGAGACTGCCTTCTTCCATGTTCCCCCTAGTGTTCTGGAACCTCCCGTTCTTCATGATTCCTCAAGATCATGGATGTTGGTCTATCCACAAATTTCCCCAGTGCTTTGGCGCAGAATTCTCCTGGGTCCAAGGACTCCCATTCATTCACTTGAAACCTGTTGTGTCTCACAGTCAGGTACATGTTAGAATATTTAGGTCAATAATTTCATATTAAAAGTATGTTTTCCTAAGAATACCTACTAACATATATCATAGAATGACTGGAAGTCTCATAAGAATATAGTAAAACTGATGATCACTCCTGTGTTTCATAAGAAAAAATAGCATGAGGGAGGCAAGAGAGAATAGAGCCTAAAAGCATGGTCTTTGGGACCAGACATATTTGGGCTTGATTTCTGGTCTGGCTCTTTATTTATTGCTATGACTTAGGACAAGTTCCTCAATGCTTCAAAACCTCTGTTTTTTCATCCATAAAATGGGAATAAAAATTCCTTCCTTACATGGAGGTTGTGAGGCTTAAATGAGACAAAGCATGGCACAAATAATGAAAGGTATTAAAATAGACAGCTCAGTTTTAAGTAGTCTTTAAAATTTGAAATAGTCTTTTCATCATGGACTGCAAGAAGATTCCGCACGTTCTGCAAAAAGCTTCACACGACAGTATGAAGCCTGTGTAGCACTATTTTGGTCCTTTAGAAATTAGGGATCTTTCTTTGCAAGTCAGATCATCCTGTTTCCCAAGATGTCACATTTCAGCATTTAAAAATACCTGGTCCCATTCTCATGAGTTGTAGCTAGGTAGCTTTTGTTTTTCTTCTGTGGATCTTCTCGTTTTGGGTTTCCAGTCCCCATTTATGCTGTGTAGTTCTTAGACTACCCTTTCAGAGTCTACTTGCCAAAGGGCCACTTTTCACCTGCCTTCCTCCAAATCTGTCCTCACGACTTGCTCTTTCCAGGAATGTCATCTTGAATTGTATCTCCCAGCTGAAGGTGCCCTAAATTAGGCCTGCAGCAATGGTTATTCCTACATTTTAACCACTTATTTATTATCCCTCAGAGTTTTTACATTTTGTCTGGTGCCCAGAGTGTACCATTTTGGTTCTCATTGGCTGTCCCGTGTAACTGGGGGAAATCCCCAAATTCTGCAATAGATTTATGGTTTCTAGAGTGAGCAGAAGCCTCAGCATTGCTGAGCAATCCTTCTCTCCTAATCAGCTTGCATCTTCATTTTCCAAAGTGCCATGTTGAAACCCTTGTCACTCAAGCTCTTCCCCAGACCTTGAGATAGAAAATTAAGTGCCAGGTATGAACTTGTTCAAATTTTCTTCACCCCCCCTCCCCCACCCGCCAGTCCCTTCTGTATCTTCACCTGTCCTTTCCTGTTCCCTCCCTCTCTTAGTCCCCTCCGAGGAGGTCCTTTCTTCCCTTGCTCATGAGGCCTTTCACTTCCACTTCTTCCCAGACTTGGCATAGCCACATCCTTTTCCTCATATCCCCAGTCTTTTTCGTGCTGCTCTAGCACCTTAACATCTGCAAATATGCTTGAGTCTTTGCCATTTGTAGACACTCCCGATGCTGGTTTCCTCTTAGTTGCTCACCAGAGGCCTTGGAAAAGTTGTCTGCACTGGCTTCCCCTTTCTGAGCTCCTAGTCACTTGCTGATCCGCTATTCCCATTCTTTCACCAGTTATTTACTGAGTTGCCTGCCATGTGACAGGCACTGTTAGGTGCTGGGATATGGCAGGGAACAAACAGACAAACATCCCGGCCTTCACAAGCTTGCCTTCTAGTAGAAAAGACAAGATTAATTGGTAAAATGTACATATTGTATTAGAGTAGTGATAAGTGCTCTAGAGCGAAATAAAGCAGGGAAAGGGGAAATGGAGCGTTGTGGAGTGAGGGAGGAGGGATGGTTGACAGTTTTAAATAGGGTGGCTAGAGAAGGCCTCACCGAGAAGGGTTTACTTGGGTAAGGTCCTGAGGAAGTGAGGGAGCCCAGTATGTGTATCTTGGAGAAGAACACTGCAGGCAGAGGGAATGGCAGATTCAAAGACCCTGAGGCGGGAGTGGGCCTGGTGTCTTGAGGACAACTGTGGAAGGTGGTGAGATCTCAGGGGTAATTAGAGTGAGGGGACAGCTGTGTAGTGTTCTGGAGGCCATCGTAAGCCTGGGGCCTTTACTCAGAGGGACGCGGGAAGTTTTGTGCCGAGGAATAATATGGTCACGCTTGCTCTGATGTTGGTAAGTGGCTGAGGGGGGCAGGAGTGGAAACAGGGAGGTGAGTTAGGGGGCCACTGTAATGATCCAGGTGAGAGACAGAGGTGGTCTGGCACTGAGCGGTAGCAGTGGAGGGGTGAGCGTTCAGTTCTGGATATAGTTTGAAGATATAGTGGATAGGATCTGTTGAAAGATCGGATGGAAGGTGAGAGAGTAGAATCAAGATGACTCCAGGGTTTGGGTTTGAACAAACCCAGAGATGGAAATGACGTTAACTGAGTTGGAGAATTCTACGGGAAGAGCTGATGTGGGGAGAAAGAGCAGGACTCTCTTTTGGACCTGTTTAGTTAGAGGTGCCTCCTGGACTTCCCGGGGCCATATTGAGTTCGCAGTTGGTTCTAGGAATCTAGCTCAGGGGAGGGTTCTGGGCTGGAGACACCTCTGTGTGTAGGTGTACTTAAAGCCATGAGACTGAAGGAGATCATCAAGGAAGGAGTATAGGACGTAGAAGAGGTTCATGGACTTTCCAACATTTAGAAATTGGGAGATGAGGGGGAACCAGCGAGAGAGGCTGGAAAGGAGTGACCAGTGTGATAGGAGGGGAAGTGGGAGAGTGTGGACTCCTGGAAGTCGATTGAAGAATTTATTCTGTTCCCAAGATTTACACTTCACTGGCTAAATTCTCCAGAATCCAGTCTCCTTTTCAGTCGTCACTCCACTTGGGCTCTTGGTGGCGTTCGTATTATTCAACTTTTTCTTTTTATAAATTTATTTATTTATTTGTTTGTTTGTTTGTTTGTTTATGGCTGTATTTGGTCTTCGTTGCTATACACGGGCTTTCTCTAGTTGTGGCGAGCGGGGGCTACTCTTCATTGTGGTGCATGGGCTTCTCTTTGTTGCAGAGCACAGGCTCTAGGCGTGCGGGCTTCAGTAGTTGTGGCTTGCGGGCTCTAGAGCACAGGCTCAGTAGTTGTGGCAGATGGGCTTAGTTGCTCCGCGGCATGTGGGATCTTCCCAGACCAGGGATAGAACCCATGTTCCCTGCATTGGCAGGGGATTCTTAACCACTGTGCCACCAGGGAAGTCCCTCAACTTTTTCTTTCTTAAAATTTCTTAAAATTCTCTTCTCCCTTGATCTTATCCACACTGAATTGTTCCCTGTGTCTATTTTTTTCGGACTCCTTCTCGAGCTTCTGTTATTTGTTTACCTCTCAGCAGCATTTCCCGGGGGCCTGACTTCACCTGCTTTGCCCTCTCATTCTGTTTTCCTCTCCATGGATTATCTCACTTACTCCCATGGCCTCAAGGGCCACCTGCCCATTTGTGGTCCCCCAATCCACATCTCAAATCCAGATCTTGTATCCAGATACATCTTTCCACTGTCTCCTGGATGTGTCACGGGATCCTCAGATTCAGCATGCCTGTAATGGAATTATTATTTGTCCCACTTGCCCAAATCTGCTTCTCCTCTTCCACCATCCCACCAGCTGCCTAAGGTGGAAATGTTGCAGTTGTCCTCCGTTTCAGAGGTCAGCAACTTTTTTCAAAGAGGCAGATAGTAAATATTTTAGACTTTGCTGGCCCTCTGGCCTCTACACAGCTCTGCCCTTGAGGCCACAGATGATAGGCAGATGAACCAGCGTGGCTGTGTTCCAATGAAACTGTGCTTATGGACACTGAAGTTTGAATTTCACATAATTTTAATATGTCACAAAATATTCTTTCTCTTTTGTTCTTTTTCAGTCACTTGTAAAATATGAAAACCGTTCCTAGTACTGGGGCTGTGCAAAAATGGATGGAGGCTGGATATGGCCTTGGGCAGTAGTTTGCCCATCCCTGCTCTGTTTCATCCCCACAGCCAATCATCTCTCATGAAGTCCTGCTAATTCTGCCATCTAAATATTGCTGCCTTAATTCAGGCCTCATGAGTGCTCTTAGTCTTCCTTGGGATTGCTTATTTTATTAAACTATAGCGTCTTTATTTTCCACCTGCAGTATTGCCGTATCCACCCCGCTAGTCTCCCTAGCTCTGGTCCTTTTTTGTTCAACTCACCCTTCATCCTTTTGCCGATATGTGGTTTTATTAAGCACCGAGATAACATCTCCCCAGCAAACTTCTTAGCGTGGTGTTAAGTCCTTCACAGTTTTTCCGTGGTCTGCCCATTTTTTTTTTTTTTTTTTTTTTTGCGGTACTCGGGCCTCTCACTGCTGTGGCCTCTCCCGTTGCACAGGCTCCGGACGCGCAGGCTCAGCGGCCATGGCTCATGGGCCCAGCCGCTCCGCGTGCAGGATCCTCCCGGACTGGGGCACGAACCCGTGTCCCCTGCATCGGCAGGCGGACTCCCAACCACTGCGCCACCAGGGAAGCCCCGTGGTCTGCCCTTTTGGTGTAGTCTCCGTTATATCCCTTTCAGGAAGCCTCCATTTTAGCTATACGAAACTGCTCTTCATTCCCCAAACACATCACGTTCTTCCACGTGTTTTCACCTTTACACATGTGGTTCCATGTTTCTGGAATGACCTTCTTCCCTTCTCTCTGCAACAAACTCCTGTTCAATCATTGAGACCCAGCTCAGATATCCCGTCCTGCTTGATGCCTTCTGTAGCTCCCCTAGGAAGAGTGAGACGCTTCCCTTTGTGGGAAGACGCTTCCCTCTGCTCTGCCATGTGGCTGTGCATGTCACATTATGGTGAGAGTTCTCCTGTGCCCCTCCTGCCTGGCATAGTATTTAACACATAATGATACTGCAGTTTCTATGGAATGAATTTCCCCGTATTTACCTTGGTGAAAACAGCCCACCACTAACTGGTTGTGTAAGCTTAGGCAAGTCTCTTCCCCTTTGCCCGTTTCTAACATCAGGCGATTAGGCTAAGTAACCTTTCAGGGCCCTTGCAGCTCTGGTATTCTATGACTTCGGAGCTCTCATTTCACCAGGCTTCTCTCAAATTCAGTTTTATTGTCTGTGTAGGGTGGTCTGGGAGTGACATCATCACAAAGACCTCTTTCTTTCCTCCACTAATGAAGGCACCTCTGTGTCGGGAGGAGGAGATGGAAACCAGGATAAGTGGGCTGCGGCCCAAGGACACCTCCATATTAGGAATCAGTCTCCTTGTCTCATGGAATATCTCCATTTGGTTAACAAGCGCAGCTCATAATTATGTTTTAGCCATTAGTACAGGAGGAGAGATGAAATCCTTATGTAAACATGTGTAAGCATCTAAAATCTCCACTTACTGCCATGGGAAAAAGAACACAGTTGAGGAAAGCGCTACAACAATTTTAATAATAAAAGACTTTAAAAATACTTTTAAAAATAAAATGCCTTAAAAAAAGATGTAAACATTCTCTTACATATTCAATATGTTCTGTAGCCTGCAGTCAGTAGGAAATCCAAATGAGGGCTTTGCCTGAGGACCAGGGCCCCCGGGACAAGATGGCCTCATCCTTTCTTTTCCATCTTCCCTGTAGACTGCAGAGGACAGAAGTTGTATTTGTTCTGTTCACATTGTATCCCAGGTGCCTAGCACAGCATCGGTACTTAACAGGTGCTCTGCAAAGCAGTATTTAAGTGCCGGAAAGGTCAGTGGGGATAAGATGCCCAGGTTACTTCGACCTCTGCTCTAAGCTTCGATGACTCTTCTGGGGCCTTGATTCCATCCAGGCCTGGCTTCTGGCTGTGTGTGTGTGTGGGGGTGGGGGGGGTGGTGTGTGGCTTAGAAAACTGCCTCCCCACTCCCCTCAGGAATCTCTTTGTGGGAAGACATTATCACTTAGCTCTGTTATTTGACAAACACACAACGGCCCCCAGAGACCAGAGGTGTGGGTCCTAGAATCTGTGGGCACGGATTGGGCAGCGGCAGCAGAGCGCCTGAGAGGAAGCCCACTGGCCAAGGGTGGGACAAGGCCAGCATTCTTTGTTTTCATTTGTGGAAATGGCATTGCACACGTTCATGTTAAAGTGCTTCAAGGAAGAAGGACCGAGGTGGAGTAGCCTAATTGCAAGCTTTGGGGGAGACGAGAGAAACGTGCAGATGGAACTCTACAAGAGAGATTCAGAATCCCTTTCGTTCCTCCACGTTGGCCCTGTTCCCCCGCCCCGTTTATCCCTTCTTGCCTCTCTCAGCTTCATTTACTCACTAAGTGCAGAACTAAGGAAATCTGAAAATCGGCCAGAGCCCGGCCACGATTGTTACTTCCCAGCAAGGGAGCTCCATCACTACAACTCTCCCCACTCCAGCCCACCAAGAAAAAGAACCTCCCAAAGCAGAGGGGGGCTGATGCCAGGCCCCCCTGAGCTCTGACTCGCTCCTGTTCATGGTCGCTGCCTCCTTGTCAGGCCCGGGAAGAATATCTGTGTGGGGTGGGAGCCCTCTAGCACTCGCTTAAAATCTGGTTCTCCTAGCATTTACTAAGTGATCATTCTGTTTGCTCCGAACATACCCACCTGCTGCAGCCTTAGAAAAACCAACTTTGTGACTAGTGTCATTGGCTTCCCTTCAAACCAGCCTTAGGGAAATGTTAGGCCATGGATGGAAGAAGCAGTGAACTTCATCAGTTTAAACAGGAATAGTCTTAACTACCGCACACTCTCTTGGGGGAAGGAAGAATGAACCAAATCACTTAGCTCCTGACTTTTTAAATAAAAGTTGTTTTTTCTTCCCCATTATAAAATTAACCCATACTTATGGGATTTATGGGAAAATAGAAAGAGAAAACAATCATGCAATGTTCCAATTCCCAAAGGCAATCACTATTAGGATTTGGGGTGGGTTTTTTTCCTCTTTTTTCCTTCTTTATAACTTTTCTTTTTTTATAATTGTAATTATACCATGTATATTATATAGATAAAAATTCTGTATCTTTATTTTCATTTATTATAATGTAAATAGTTTTCATGTTATTATAGTTTTTAATTAAACATACTTTTTATTGGTGCGTAATATTCCACTGAGTGAATGTCCTATTGTTTACTTAACCATTTCTTTTGGTGCTTTCAAAAATTTTTCTAGAAATAACGCCTAAAGTGTTGTTGTTTTTTTTAAATATTCAGAGTAATTTTTTTTTTGACCGGAGCTCCAGAAGTACAATTATAGGGTCAAAGGGTAACAGTTGGCTTGCTTACTATCAATATTTTATAATTGATAACCAGGAGACATGACTGCTTTTGGATCTGGGTGGTCTTCCTTGTAGGTTGTTTGAAAGTAAAACCAACATTGTTAGGCTGAAAGTTTCTGTTCCTGGCAGGACCAGGTCACCTGTGGGGTGGGGTAGGATGGGAAATGAATGGGTCAGGAGAGCACAGATTTCCATCCTGGCCACTGACACGTGCAAAGTAAGCTCTAGTACAGGCAGGTCTTTATTTCAGAACATCCTCTCATGGCCGTTCTCCACCCTTCCATGGCCTGGTCTATAACAGGACCCAAGGTGTGTCCGCCTTGGCAATAATCATCCTTGAAGTCACAGCTGCCACCCTCTGTCACTCTGAGTTCTCACCAGGCGCATGTAAGACCCAGTGGAGGTTTGTTCAAGAAGCCCCTCCTTCCCTTGATCACTTCCTCCCATCTCCTAATCTCTGAATTCTTGGACTTGCCCCACAAGTCGGTAACCACAGACAAATGGGAGGTAATCGCAAGACAGGGGGCTGAGTGCCACAGCAGACAAATTTGGATCTCAGGGGTGAAGGGCCCCTTAGGCGATGTGGTGCTTTCAAGCTGGGTCTTGAAGCCAGGGGAGGAACCCCACAGGCTGACAAGAGAAGGGACGGGATTCGGGAGCCTTCTGAGTTTCAGGTTGGATTTTGACAGAGTGGGCAGGGCTGATGCCTCTGGGGCTCAGTTTCCTCAACCTGCTTAGGAGGCAGTAGTCAGGTGTCCCATTTCATCTCCTGAGGATGGATCAGAGCCAGCTGGAGCATGTAATTACCACACCCAGCACCCCAGGGAGTATTTCTGGGGAATCACTTGTGGAGGCAGATCCCCTCCCTAGGAGTGATGTATTGCGGGCATTTATTTCATCGCTGAGTCATGTCCCATTTCTCTTCACTCATTCCCTTATCTCTTTTAAAATCCAGAGGCAACTCCCCTCTTCTAGGTTGTGAAAAACGCAGCCTGACCCTGAGGAGCTGGGGATGATACAGCAGATCTCCTGGGGCTGGTGATGTTGGATGGCAGATGGGCAAGGCTGCCGGCCCGTGTCTGCTCCCTCAATGATGTAAACCCAAGGTCGCAGAGCTCCCGACGACACCACAGGGCTCGGTGGAGCCAGGCTCCGCACTTGTTTCTTTCTAGGAAATGTTCATCGGTAGAATAATCTGCCAATTGCAGTATTACATTGACTTTTCAATTCAAAACAATTCTTCCTAAAGCAGTTTTTGTCTTGGCCGGCATGGCTTTGGCTATGGGGCCTGCTGGGAGGGAAAATGCATCCTGTGGGGCAGGGAAGTGAGAGAGGAGTTCAGGAAGAGGGTCTGCATCACCAGTCACCCAGTTTCGGGGGCAAGGGCACTCCTGGTCCGTGGGCACCGAGATGGCAGGGTGCAGGGATCCCTGGCACCTTTTGGGTGTCTGAGTCCTGAATCAGGGAGGCTCATCCAAGTGTAGGTGGGGTCTGAGATTCAGGGTCCTGGGGACAGAAGCTGGCAGAACCTAGCAGGCAAGTCAGGACCCTAGCTGAGGAGGAAAGGAGCAGGGGCAGGCTAAGACTCAGTGTGAACTCGGGATTCCCTGGCCCCCCAGAGTGGAGGTAGGAGGGGAGGCTGCCAAGGCTCATGGGAAGCCTGGGTCTTGCCTCGCTCAGCCTCCCCTACACTCCAGGCTTGGAAGTAAACTTTCCTCTCAGTGGAGAGGGGTGTTTCTGGTTTATCGAAAGGCGGAGCTATCCAGGGCTCCCAGCCCTGGGGGACAGACCTGCAGATGACAGGTGGTTAATGATGACAGTTGGGAGAAACAGGGGCAGTAGGAACCGACAGTTTGGGTGCTGTCTGCAAAACACAGAAGAAGGGTAGCGCAATTCCATTTTAAAGCAACTCAGGATACAGGCAAGTCCCGAAATAGCCCCTCGCGAGGAGCAGCAGCTGCCTCTTGGCTGAGGGTTGCAGGGCTCAGTAGCCCCTCCAGCACATGTGCAAGTGTCTGGAGAACAGAACGATCTCTTCACCTGCTTTTCCTCCATGCCTGTCATTACGGTAAATTACAAGGCTCCCACGATGACTAGGCAGAGGCAGGTTGATTTGTTCCTTCTGATTGTCGCTGTGCCGAATTTGGCGGGGGTGAGGGGCACCCAGATTTCACACCTGGTAATGGCCCTGCCAGGGGTGGATGTTAGCACAGTTGGGACCCGACACTTCAATAAATCTGAGACATTCTGCCTCGGAGATCAAAGTTCAGAATTGCTTAAATTGGTGTTGGAGCAGGTGGGAAACAGGAGTCCAGGGCCATGAATTAGATAGATAGCAATTGTCATTCAGTTTGTAAGGCTTGAATGTCACTTTTCAAATGATATGACATCAATTTAAGTAATTTGGGCTCCCAGCTACCTAGCCCTTTCATTATTTCTGGTTCTGGGACATGTGGTTCAAGGTCTAGCTTATGCTCTTATGTGGACAAAAAATAGAAAACAAAAACCAAAAAACACCTTGCTTGTATCGCTAGGGTTGGACAGTTATGTCGGGTTATCAGTTTACATGGGAGTGTGGATGACAATTTCATCTGCTACCTGGACGTGCTGGTAACTCCCCAAGCTACACTTCCAGCCGTGACCTCTCACCTGAGTTTCAGACTCGTTAGCATATGTGGGTCATGGCATTGTCACTTGTGCACAGGGACAGACCTGGATTGTAACACAGGGCACATAATTCTCAAAGGCTTCTGATGAGGTGGGAACGTGCTCTGATTTCTGATGGCAGCTGGAGTCTGGAGGAGAGGTGGTCTGATCCGTATAGAGGAGTGGGTACTTTTTTTAAAAAAATTGCAGCTTTATTGAGATACAATTCAGCCGTTTGAGCAGGAGAATTCAGTATTTTTTAATATATTCAAAGTTGTACAAGCCTCGACATGACCAACTTTAGAATGTTCTCACCACCCCAAAGAGAAAGCCTGTACCCTCCCCTCCCCATTCCCTTACCTCCAAGTAACCAATCTGTCTCTCTAGATTTACCTATTCTGGACATTTCATATAAAAGGAATCCTGTGATATGTGGTCTTTTGTGACTGAATTTTTTCACTTAGCATAGTATTTTCAAAGACCATCCATGTTGTAGCTTGTATCAGTACTTAATTCCTTTTTATGGCTGACCAAGGTTCAATATCTATTATATAGATATACCACATTTTGTTTATCCTTTCCTCAGTTGATGGACATTTGAATGGGTTGTACCTTTTGGCTATTATGAATAATGTGGCTATCGATTTTCACGTACAAATTTTTGTGTGGACTTGTGTTTTCATTGCTCTCGGGTATATACCTAGGAGTGTGGCATTGCTGGCTCATAGGCCAACTCTATACTTAACACGTTGAAGAACTGCCAGGCTGCCCTATTTTGCCTTCCCACCAGCAGTGTATGAGGGATCCAGTGTCTCTACAACCTCACCAACATTGGTTATTATCTGACTTTTTGATTATAACCCTTCCAGTGGGTGTGAAGAGTACCTCATTGTGGTTTTCATTTGCATCTTCCCAGTGGCTAATGAGGTTGAGCCTCTTTCCGTGTGCTTTTTGACCATTTGTAAGTCTTCTTGGGCACTTAGGCTTTTTAAATTCCATAGAGTTCAGTGCACCTCTCCTCCGTCCTGAGCATGATGAGAGCCCTGCCTGCCACCCAGAAAGGTGCACCGCGGGGAAGTCGCATCCTCCCATTTTTTAAATGTTGGCTAGGAGCACTGCAGACATGCTGCATCTTGTACTAGGTGCCTCTTCATCTTGCAGAATGACTGTATTCCTGAAATATTTCCTGTGAAGCGAATTGTCATCATCCTGTTATACCACTGACTTGCATTATTAGAAATTGTTTGTCTGGAATACAGTTTTAACCCCAAATTGTTAAAGAAAAATTATACCAGGAAACTAGCAAAGATTTAAAACGTGTACATTTAAGTGAAATGTGGAAATTCTTGGTGATATACCATTGCTTTTCAAATAATAATATTAACACAACAGTGACAATAATTACATAAGTGCGTTGTGCAGTTATGGGCCAGGCAGTGCAGTAGAGGCTTTACATATGTTAACTTATTTGATCTTCCTAATAACCCCATGACATAGATATTATTAGCATCTCTGCCCCTTTACAGATGTGGAAAGTGAGGGACAGAGAGGCCAGGTAACTTGCCCAAGGTCAGGGCTAGTGTCCTGCTTAAGGTAACACTAGCTGCTGTACGGATAAGCCCCCAATTCTCAGAAACTTAACATCATAATATATTTCTTGCTTATAGCAGAACCCGATGGCATCGTTATTGATTGGATTGCCTTCCACGTGGTCATTCAGGGATCCAGGCCCCTTACCCCTTATGGCTCTGCCTTCCTTCAGGTTCTTTGAGTCCTCACCAATCAGCCAGCTAGCGAGAAAGAGAACAAGACTGCAGTGGGAAGTTTTTATGGGTCAGGTATAGACATCCATATCACTTCTGCCCACTTACCACTGGTCAGAGCTCAGTTATGGGGCCATACCTACATGTACGAGAGACCAAGAATCATAGTTGAGTTGTCTGCCCAGAGGGCAAGGAAAGGAGCTTTGGCAAGTGCATGCGTCATTTTGCTGTCGCTAGCAAGTGGAAGACATGGGATTTGAACATTGGCAGTTTGGCTCCAGAGACTAATTCTAAACTAGCACATTCTACCTCCTCACTGTGAACAGTGGCTCAAAGTCTGAGAAAAATGGAGAAGGTCACATCAGTTTTTGCTCGGTTTTCTTCCCACCTGTAACTGTATTTGGTTGCCTGGATGCTGTACTTGGGAATTCTGTCAAAGTTGCTGTCCTTCAGAAAATAATAACAGTGAGAACTAATATTAATTGAGTGTTTGCGCACTTTACATGTTCTGCTTCTTTTAATCTTCACAATTAACCCCAGGAGATAGGGAGTTATAATTATTCCCATTTTCCAGGCGAGGAAGCTGAAGAGAGAGCTTGGTTATGTGTCCAAGGCCATATAAGTGTGTGGTGTCTCTGGGCTTCAAAAGCCCTCACACAGGACCACTGTGCAAGGTAGGGGTTGAAGGGAAGAGAAGATGAGAAAGCCAAGTACACCGTAGGTACCATTCAAAACACAGCCAGAACCTTGTTTGGATCCTGCTTCAAACAAAGCAACTTCTCTAAGTCATTTATGAGACAATTAGGAAAATGTAAACATTCGCGGGAGATTTGATGACATGAAGAAGTTACTGTTAATTTGTCAGGTGGGAGGATGGTTACCTTAAAAGGGAAAAAAGTCCTTATCTTTTTGAGATACATACTGAAATGTTTGTGGATGACAGGATCAAATGTCTAGGATTTGCTTGAAATCATGCAGTGTCGGTGGAGAAAAGTGGCCGCGAGTTGTCAATTATTGTAGAATGATGATGGGTACATGGAGGATTGTGGTACTAATCTCTCACTTTGGGGTCTATTTGAAATTTTCCATAATAATTACAATAAAGGAGACTTTGATGAATCAGACTATAATGAATGGACTTCCTCTAGCCCCCTGGATGGTAAATGAAGTGCTGGGGGTGGGCTCAGAGCACTGAATGCATTTGCTGGAGAACAGCTGAGCAGCCTGGGGTGTTTTGTAAAGCAGGTCTTCTGGGACTCCGGAAGCCATGGTTTTGAATTGAGATTCAGTGCCCAGAGACTTGAGCTCCTGAAAATGAGCCCTGGGGCCTCCAAAAGGCAGAAGTACAGGCTTCCTGGGTGAGGAGAGATTGGGCCAAAGTCGGGCTCTGCCCCGGCCAAACGGCCTCAGCACAGGCTGCTCGTGCAACCCGTGAAGAACATCTTGCTGAAAGGTACGGCTCAGCCCCAGGCCCCAGCTGCACTTTAATCAAACAGTGAAAATCCGTCAAAGACGTGGCCTCCTCAGACAGCCAGTTCGCCGAGTCCCAGGTGAAGCCAGCTCTTGGCTGGCTGCGGGCCAGGAGCAAGGTGGGCTGCAGGCCCTCCCAAGCCCCTGCCTAACATCAACAGCCACCGCTCAGCAGCCCGGCTTCCAACCCAATGCAAATTAAGCCTGGCATTTGGAGATGGTATTAAATGTCCTAAATCAATATTCTAGAGGCAGGATCAGAACAATTAAAAACTCTGATTTCCTCCTCAGATCATTGGAGTATATATGCATATAAGTTGTTCAGTTCATTTTTAAAATTCAGCAGGTTGAAAATGATGGGGGTCTGCTTGGTGGTGCTCTGAACATAGTTCATTCCATTCTCAGTAGCTTTTCCTATTTTTACACGTATCCAGTGAACGTCAAGCACAGAGGTGCTTTCATATATGATGTCACATTTAATCCTTAACAGTAACCATGGGAGGTCCTGTCATGTCCATTTTACAGTTGAGGAAACTGAGGCTCAGAGAGATGAAGTGACTTGCCCAAGGTCTCTCAGCCACTAAGTGGTAGAGCAGGGATGGGAATCCATTTCTTCATACTCAAATCTAATGCTTTGCCCACCTGGCTTTTCTGAATAGTGTTTATTTTTCATTCGCCAATAATAATAACTAACAATGATGAATAAAAGAGTAACAATAGTAACTGTTTATTTATTTACAGTTTCTCTGGCTTTAAAGGTGTTGGCTGCTTTTCTAGTTTGTCCATTTCATCAACAAACATTTATTGAGAGGCAGCCTGGTAGGGAGGTTTCTAGCTCCGGAGCCCCCCAGCCTGCCTGGTCCCACCACACACTGGCTGCATGACCTGGGATTTCTCTCTGAGCCCCAGCTTCCTCATCTGCAAAATGGGATATTACTAGTAGCCACTTCACAGGGTTTTCATGAGGACTAAAGGAATTGGTACTTGCAAAGTGTTTAAACTAGAGCCTGACCTTCAGGGGGAGTTCCATATATATGAGTCCCTGGCAGACACTGTCAAGGCCCTAGAGAAAGCTGTGTCTTGACTCTCATGGACTTTACCTCTTATGTTTAGCCAGATGATATTATTGCTTTTATTTTTATTAAACTAGCTAAATGTGTTTGTGGTAAAAAAAAAAAAAAAAAAAAAATTCAAAGAGGCCAGAAATATAAACTGGAAAGTAAGGGCCCCTTTACCTTCCGACTCTCAGGCTTTCAAGATGATAGTGTATCCGATGATGGTGATCATAATAGTGTAGTGTCAGATATTCTCTCTTTTTTTTTTTTTTTTTTTTTTTTTGCGGTACGCAGGCCTCTCACTGTTGTGGCCTCTCCCGTTGCGGAGCACAGGCTCCGGATGCGCAGGATCAGTGGCCATGGCTCACGGGCCCAGCCGCTCCGCGGCATGTGGAATCTTCCCGGACCGGGGTACGAACCCGCGTCCCCTGCATCGGCAGGCGGACTCCCAACCACTTCACCACCAGGGAAGCCCAGATATTCTCTCTTTTGTAAGCATATATACTCCTCCTATTCTTATAAATCTGGAATAACATTGTAAAGAGTGTTTAGCAGTTTATACTTTTCACATACCCATTTATCTTGAGTATCTTTCACATATGGATTTACCTCATTTTTTAATAAGCATTTTTATGCACTGTCTGGATGTGCCATTGTTAAATTTAACCAGTTCCCTATCAATGGACATTTAAGGTTTTTTGTAGTATTTTGCTACTCCAAACAGTGCTGCATTGTATAGGCTTGCAAACAAGAACATTCTATACCTGTTTATCTGTACAATAAATTCTTAGAGGTGAAATTGCTGAGTCAAAAATTTGTTACGTTTGAATTTTGTTGGATGTTACCAGATTGCTCACTAAAAAGGAAATACTAGGGAAGAAAAACGCCTACCCAAACTTTAAAACTCTTGTTTCTCTTTAAGAATTCACGCTTGAAAAGAGAGGGTAGAAACGAAAAGTTATCCTGAACTGTAATTTTACTGGAAATGCTTTTCCTTGGCCACACATTTTTAGGCATCAAATTCTCAGACTTCTGGTAGAGACAGAGTGTTCTGGATTTCAAGGCAAAATTCTGTGTGTTCTTAACTGTCTCACCACTCCCAGGCCCACTGTCCCCTTTCTCTGAGGGAAGGATTTTTGTTTTCTCCCTTCAACTTTCGGGGTGAATATTTAGAGGTTTCACACTCTTCTGGAACGGATGCCCTTTGCTGCAGAGGGCCCAGATTTCTCACTGGTGGAGAAATTCACAGAAGAGCATCCGCAAGCGGATGGCTGAAGCCAGGGTCTTGCTAAGTGTCCCACAAGCCTCTCTGCCTCCTTGAATCCCTCCAGGCCCGGAAACAGCTGGGTGCTGCCAGCGTCCTGCCTTCTGTCTCCAGCCCCTTTGGCAGGGAGAGATGGGACTTGTTAACAGACTGATTTCCTTTTAGGGACGACTGCCCCACCAATCCCCAGCCATCCCAGTGACGAGGGTAATAAATTGCATCCAGGACCACAGCGAGGAGGGGAGCAGAATGACTCATGAGCCCCTACATCCTCCCGTTGCATTCCAAGAGCTGCCTTCCTCAGGGCTTAGATCACTCCCTAAGAGCAACGCCCAGACCAGGCTATGGAGGAGGGCCAGCTGCTGTTTGCTGACCTGGCTGAGGCGGACCCAGTGAGGGCCCTGGCTGGAAACAAGTCCTGGATTTTTCTTGTGGCCTTGTCTTTGAATAGGCTGCTGACCCTGGCTCCCCCTGGGAACAAGACCTAGTGCATTTCAGCTCTCAAGGGTCTCACAGTCTAGCCTCTAGGGATCCCTGTCCTCCTAGGTCTAGCTAAGTGCCTTGGAGGAAGACACACCTAAGAGCTTGGTGACCCTGAGCAAGTCACTTCATTTCTCTGAACCTCAGTTTTCCCCTCTGCAGAAAGGATGAAAAGAACGTATTATCCATCTCTAGTGTTGTTAATAATGAATAAGCTAATTCATGTCAAGTGCTTGGCTTGGAACCTGGCACACAAGCGCTTAATATTAATTGCAGTTGTTACTACTATTTCTACCGTTCCTCTTGACCCATTTTGCAAATAAAAAATTGGAAAATGTGGTTGGCTGTAGCTCTCATCCCTGCCTATGATTTGTAATAGTAAAAGTGAACATTTATGTAGAGCTTATTGTGTTCCAGGGCCTTATGTGTGTTGACTCATTTAATTCTGCCAAACCCAATGAGTCACTATGAGACAGGTTCTATTATTATCCCTGTTTTATGCATGAATAAACTGAGGCACAAAGTGGTTGAGCAACTAGCCCATAGCTGGTAAATGGTGGAACAGTGGAGCCAGGGTTGAAACCCAGATTATCAGCTCTAGAATCTATCTTCCTAACCACTGTGTCTTCCTGCCTCTCAGTATATGTTTGTATATTTCTATAGGAAAGTTTTCCAAAGATATAACAGTTAAGTGACATTTATTTTCCTCTTTTTGCTTGCATTTAAAAAAAATGTTTTTTCTTATAATAGCAATAGAGTGTTATAAAAAAATTTGAAAAATATAGAAGAGAAAGATGAAAGTATCTACAGTGCTACCATCTAGACCAGTGGTCCGCATAAAGGGCCAGTTGTTTTTTATTTCCAGTCCTTTATGGACTGTGATGTCGCACTGTGTGTGACTGCTGTGCAGCTCGTGTAACCTGGAATTCTCCATCCCAGTTTGACAGCACTCAAGCTGGTCTGCACCCTGTTCAACTCTCAGTTCCGTGGGACACGCTTTTCGATGTCGCAGCAATATCAAATTGCTAAAAGTTTCCAAATGCATACTGTAATATTATTTTCTTTATAAACAGTTAACACAGTTCGCAGACTGGTGCTGGTCTGTGAATCACACTGTCAGTTGCATTGACATCGATAGGCAATGTTTCCATTTTAGCATGTTTATTTTCAGTATTTTTCTATTTTGGGGGGTTTATTTTTAGTCTCTACACATTTCTTTTTCTCACTACATTTCCTGTTACAATGTTACTGTAAACAATTCTTGAGTATAATCTTTAATGCTATGATATAATAATAATATTTCATCTGAAAGATGTACCACAGATTAACAATCTAGTCCCTCTAGCATGGAGTTTAGTATGTTCCCAGTTATTTGCCATGATAAAAATATGATGTTGAACTGTTTTAGTATATTTACTTTTCCATATTTAATATTTCCATAGGGTAGTTTTCCTAGAATGGAATAACTGGATCAAACAAGATGAAGCCTTTTAAATTTCTTGATAGTTATTACCAAGTTACTTTCTAAAAGGGATATATGCCAATATATGCTCCCAGCAGTAGTCTATGAGAGTGTCTGCTTAACAACATCCTTTTCTGCATTCCTTATTATAATTTAATTAATGGGAACAACCTTAATTGTTTTTAATTTTTTTGATTACTAGTGAGATTGAACATTTTCCATGCATGTAGTCATTTATATTTCCTCTTTTGCTTTATACTCAGTTGGGCACTAGAAGAAAATATTATTTTTTTTTTGTTTTGGAGTATAATTGCTTTACAATTGTTATAAAGTTTCTGCTTTATAACAAAGTGAATCAGTTATACATATGTTCCCATATCTCTTCCCTCTTGCGTCTCCCACCCTCCCACCCTCCCTATCCCACCCCTCTAGGTGGTCACAAAGCACCGAGCTGATCACCCTGTGCCATGCGGCTGCTTCCCACTAGCTATCTATTTTACGTTTGGTAGTGTATATATGTCCATGCCACTCTCTCACTTTGTCACAGCTTACCCTTCCCCCTCCCCATATCCTCAAGTCCATTCTCTAGTACGTCTGTGTCTTTATTCCCATCTTACCCCTAGGTTCTTCATGACATTTTTTTTTCTTAAATTCCATATATATGTGTTAGCATACGGTATTTGTCTTTCTGACTTACTTCACTCTGTATGACAGACTCTAGGTCCATCCACCTCATTACAAATAGCTCAATTTCATTTCTTTTTATGGCTGAGTAATATTCCATTGTATATATGTGCCACATCTTCTTTATCCATTCATCCGATGATGGGCACTTAGGTTGTTTCCATCTCTGGGCTAATGTTATTGCTTTGAACAGATTTCAAACTATTTTAGAGTGGAAGCCTAGTAAATCCGTACATAACGTCTGTACTTACTGATGTGTGGTATCTCCATTTTCCAGGTTCTTCCCCTTTTCTCTGCTGCCAGAATTGGGGAATGCCTTTATATGGTCTTGATGGTCCCCATCTTTAGAATAACTCATCTGAATTCATACCACATATTATGTGTCAATGTACTGATGCATAATATACGAAGCAAGTATACAGGACTGTTTGTTTTGTTTGGTTTGGTTTGGTTTTTTTTGCCGTGCCACGCAGCTCATGGGATCTTGGTTCCCCAACCAGGGATTGAACCTAGGCCCCCTGCAGTGAAAGCAAAGAGCCCTAACCATTGAGCTGCCAAGGAATTCCCTATATGGGACTGTTATGATCTGAATGATTTTGTCCCCCCAAATTCATATGTTGAAATCCTAACCCCCAAGTGATGGTGTTAGGAGGTGGGGCCTTTGGGATGTGATTTGAGGGAGGTTAGTGCCTTTATAACAGAGGCTCCAGAGAGAGCCCTTGGTCCCTTCCACCATGCAAGGACACAGTGAGAAGGTGCCAGCTATGAACCAGGAGGTAGGCCCTCGCTGGACACAAGCATGCTGGTGCCTTGATCTTAGACTTCTAACCTTTAAGAACTGTGAGAAATAAATTTCTGTTGTTTATAAGCCACCACATTGATGGTATTTTGTTACAGCAGCCCAACAGACTCAGACAGGGACGTTTCTCAAGTATTTCCAATTATTTCCTTAGAAATATTTTTTCTCTCTTTTTTTCTTTTTCTTTTCCTTTGTCTGTGTGTGTGTGTGTGTGTGTGTGTGTGTGTGTGTGTGTGTGTGTGTGATTTGTGCCTCTTTTGTAAGTATCGCAAGCCAGCTTGAATGAATCAATTTTGAAACTACTGATCCACTGGAATTTCTGACACATTTTTGTTAATGATGGGGAAAGTAGGAAGAATTTTTGAAATCTGGATGATTTCAGGGAAGTCTAGATGCCTGCACACAAATATCTAACTGTACTGCTGTGTGCTGTACTAGCAGTGTGGGCAGAGTGAGGCCTGGGGAGCAGTCTGGAGTCTGGCAATAAATGTTGACCTGTATTTCCCTTAAATGGATTTGTTGAGACCTGTTTGTCCTCATGATATGAGAAATATAATGAGCTAATACATGTCAGACACATAGAGCAGTGCCTGGCACATAATAAGCTCTCAATAAACATGAAGCCATGAGCTGTTGCCCTTCCTTACAATTTCAAAGGGATGTCAATGTGTATATTCTGCTTCATGGCAGATAACATGCACAAATGTGCATAAGAAAGAGCTTGTTTTCCTTCTGGGTCTGGCCCTCCATATGAAAGTTTAATACCTTCCTGAGTTTGTGATTCAGTTGTTGAGTCTCCATGCTGGACCTCAATTCAGTCGCAGAAACCGGAATACATTTTCTGATGCTGATGGTAACTTTTCTGTAATGTACTTGGCACAGTGGAGAAGGTATTTCTCAACCCCGCTCTATAAGCCGTGGTTAGCTCTGCCCATTTATTCTTTGTGTAAGGCACACGCCATCAACACTGCCAGCACATGTCTTGACTGCCTCCCTCCCTCCTCACAGAGGCCAGTGGGGTGGGGGGCAGCTCTAAGATCCTATCCACTTTTCTCAGTTTCCTCTTCTCTCTGTCTTTCCAAGACTTTGTGGAGCACAGGCTCCGGACGCGCAGGCCCAGCGGCCATGGCTCACGGGCCCAGCCGCTCCGCAGCATGTGGGATCTTCCCAGACCGGGGTACGAACCCGTGTCCCCTGCTTCGGCAGGCGGACTCTCAACCACTGCGCCACCAGGGAAGCCCTCCAAGACTTCTTTATGAAACCCCTACTCCACGCTGCCGCCTTTTTTCTCCTCCCTCTCCCTTCCCTACCTTTTCTATTAATAGGAACAGCGTAGGGGGAGGGGAATCCTCTTGCTTTTCCAGTTTTGCCATGAGCAGCCCGAGTCTTTGGTTTTGAGGTCACTTGAATGAGAAGCAGGTGCCCTGATTTGTCCCCTAGTGGGCGATGGGACACTACACAGCCCTCAGGGGGAGCTGATTGTCAGAGGCTGATCGGAGCCCCCTCGCCTTCCCAGTGCCCGGCCAGTGCTCTGAGCATTTCACCAATGGCCTGAGGGGTTCTGATGTGAGATCCAGACAATATCAGGCCAAATACTTGAAGTATGTGTTCAACATTTATATAGTGGGGATGGGGAGAAGCTGGTGTTTATATAAATAAAGCTAGCAAGCCTGTTTCTTTGTCTTCAGAATAAGGGATTACACGTGTTTGTTTTGCATGATTTTCTGAACTAAGCAACATCTTGGAAAATATTAAAATGGAGTTTAAACTGAGTTACTCAAATACGTCACTTATTCCCACTAAATAGGTCTCGTGGCTAGGGTTAGTTTCGTTTCTAAATTTCCACAGACCTGGACCTGCTGACTTCAGGCTCCTGTGAGCTGGGTTGGTGATGTGGCCTCTAGTTGTACCTTGCAACTTGCACATTTGGCAGTGCAAACTTCTTCATCCAAGATAGCTTTCCAAGAGGACTATACCTTTCCCCCCACCCTCCCACCAAGTACATTATCTTCTTTGACAGAAGGGGGACGAATTATACTTTATCAGTATGGAAGGGGTGGAAGCCCGAGTTAACTGGTACCATATTTCCAATTTATTCCAGGGATGTTTTAACATTTCTTATAAACTTGCACCCCAAGAAGCCATCTAGCTGGCTCACCATTTAATATGGCTCTTTTTTTTTTTTTTTTAATCATTGGGAAATGCTTAGATAGGAGGCTGGCCAGAACCTCAGTTACGGCCTGTGCGTAGTATGTTTATTCATTTGTTTAGCAAACACCAGTACTATCCCAGCCTGGATTACCTTTGGGTCTTAGGGTTGTGGGTGACAGCAGGATATGCTGGGGCTCTAGTGCTTGGAGGTAAAGGGCTCATGATTTGAGAAGATCAGCCCGTTTGTTGCAGGGATGCTGGTACCTCCACACCCTGTTCCCTGGGAATGCCAAGGAGGGTGTCAGGGTCCCAGGAAAGGGTCCAGTCCTAAAGGGATTCAAGAGTGCACTCAGTCCTAGCAGGCCCAAGATGAGGGAAGAGGGAAAGCCCTTCGTATTAGAGCCCAGTCCAAGGACTTGATGCTGCCGGCAGTTGGAATTGCTTTTGTATCCTAAGTCTTCTGCAGTGGAGCCATCCCTCACGGGCACAGGATGGCAGCTGGCCAGGGCCTTGTGCCAATCATTAGGTGGGGACTGGAAAGAAAGCACTGAATTTGGCCCCATGTGGGGCAGTGCGGGTGGCCCTGCTTGCTTCCAGCTGTGGAGCTTGAGTCATCAGAGGCCCTGGCCAGGGGGTTTGGACATGTAGCCAAACCCAGAGCCTTTTTGGTCCCGCACCTGACCCTGGCCATCCACATCTTTTCTGGAGCTTAATGAGCCATTGTCTGAAGTCACTGAAGAAGGCTGTGGAAGACCAGGGAGAAGACCTCGTAATGTAATTGATATGGTTCTCACACGGTCCATGTGGGAACAGTAATGAAAATCACTCACATGTGCCTGGTTTTCCAGTTTGCAAAGGAAGGCATTTGGGCTGTGTTAACTACCAGCTGGGCATCTATGTACAAACCACTTAAACCCTTTTAGCCTCAGTTTCCTCGTTTATAAAACGGGGATAATAAAAGTCACTGCCTTGCCCATCTAATGGGTTTTTTATTTGAGAGAGTGAAGGACAGGGCAGGAGGCTGAATGGGACACCAAAAAAGGGGCTGGGACAGGTCTGGAGGAAATGCCAAGAATGCTGTTTTTGACTCAGGTGAAATGGTAAAGAAGGGTGTTCTGTTCTTCAGGTTGCCTAAAATTGCATGGTATACCTCTCAGCGGAAACTGAAATTGCATTGTTCAATTCAGATCATATAGCAACTGTGATTTCCCTGATTACAAAAGTAATATATGCATATAAGAAAACATTTAGAAAAAATATTAAGTATCAAGACAAGCATTAAAATAAACCAGTTTTTTTACTGTTAATATTTGGATGTTTTCCTCTCTCTCGTTCATATATCTAATATTTTAACAATAAAATAAGAATCATACTATATATTCAGTTATGGAACTCAAGCTTTTTCAATGTAATTTGTACACATAAATGTTTTTAGCTTTGTTTTTATAAAATTAGAATCATGCTGTATATCAGTCAGGGTTCTCCAGAGAAACAGAACCAATGGGAGATATATGTGTGTATGTGTGTGTGTTCATAAATATATATACACACACACACACATAACACACACATACACATACGTATTAACAGATACACACACACATATATATATATATATATATATATATATATATATATATATGAAGAGATTTATTTCAAGGGCTTGGTTTTACATGACTGTGGGATTGGCAGGTCTGAAATCTGTAGGGCAGGCCAGCAAGCTGAACACTCAGGCAGGAGCTAATGCTACAGTCTTGGGGCAGAACCTCTTCTTCGGGAAATCTCAGTTTTTGTTTGTAAGGCCTTGAACTGACGAGATCTGCCCACATTACAGAGGGTAATTTTCTTCACTTAAAGTCAACTGACGGTAGATGTTAACCCCATCTGCAAAATACCTTCACAGCAAAATCTAGTGTTTGATTAAGTAACCGGGTACTATGGCCTAGCCAAGTTGACACGTAAAACTGACTATCACATATGACATACCCCAACTTTGTATTTTGATCTTTTTGCTTCCCATGTCATGAACATTTTTTCACAGCAGCATCAAACATTTTCTAAGAACTTGATATGACTCTATTGCTTTTTTCACCAAATGGCTTTACCGTCGTTTGTTTATAAATTTCCCTGTTGTCAGATATTTAGGTTGTATCCAGTTTCCACTGTAGATGTAACATTGTGATAAACGTCAATGGGTACATCTTCTTTTTACGTATTCCTTATGAGTCCCTAGGATATATCATTGGCAGAGAATTACTGAGTCAAAAGTTATAAAGATTTTAAGGCTTTTGATACACATTGCCAAATTTTCTCTAGGCCTATCAAGGTGTGATCCTTGCACCGATACCATCGGTAATACTGGGTGGCTTGTGAGAAAGGCAGATTCTTGGGTCTCACCCAGACCTACTGAATCAGAATCTCCATCTTAGCTAGATGCGCATGTGACTTGTATGTACATTGCAGCGTGAGAGGCACTGCCCAAGAAAATTTGCCCCGATTTATAGACCATGCTATGGTCTGAATGTTTGTGTTCCCCCAAAATGCATCTGTTGAACTCCTAATGCCTGGTGTTATGGTGTTAGTAGGTGGGGCCTTTGGGAGGTGCTTAAGTCATGAGGGTGGAGCCCTCATGAGTGGGATTAATGCCTTATAAAAGAGGCTCCAGAAAGAGCTCTAGCCTCTTCCACTATAAAAGGACACAGCGAGAAGGGGCCGGTTCTGAACCAGGAAGAGGGTCCTCACCGGAGAACGTGACCATGCTGGTGCCTTGACTTTGAACTTCGGCCTCCAGACTATGAGAAATACATTTCTGTTGTTAATAAGCCCCCCAGACTGTGGTGTTTTGTTATAGCAGCCCGAATGGACTAAAACATACCAGAAGTATAAAGAGTATGCTTGTTTTACTTCACTCTCGTCAAAACTGGGCATCATTTTGTCTTTTACCTTTTTAACATGCTGGGCGAAAAACGTTATTCTGTTGTTCTTTTGCTTTTTATTCTATAACAAATTTATTGCGTCGGCTGACTTCTGCGCGAGTTCAATCAGGAAAGAGCTTCCCCCACAACCCTGCCAAGCACTGCCTTAAAACACGCTCTGTGGGCTTCCCTGGTGGTGCAGTGGTTGGGAGTCCGCCTGCCGATGCAGGGGACGCGGGTTCGTACCCCGGTCTGGGAAGATCCCACATGCCGTGGAGCGGCTGGGCCCGTGAGCCATGGCCGCTGAGCCTGCGCGTCCAGAGCCTGTGCTCCGCAACGGGGGAGGCCGTGGCAGTGAGAGGCCCGCGTACCGCAAAAAAAACCAAAACAAAACAAAAAACACGCTCTGTGACATCTGAGGTGGATTGCATGTCCAGCTCTGAGGACCTTTAGGGAATTATGGCTCATCGGTAGGTATGAAAGTCTAGTCCAGTCTGAAAGCAGAACTTCAGCTTCCCATCCAGTTCCGTGCTCTTCCCCTCCTCCCGGCCCAACCTGCCTCAGGAGTCGGGCACGGGCAGTGGGTGGTGGGCCGGTCATGGTCTCTCACTCTCTTTCCACTCCCTCTTCCTGTTTGCCTTGTCTACAGCTGGGGCAGGAGGGAATATGATAAGCAGGGACAAAAGTCTGCCAGTATCGGTGCCATCGTTATCATGCTGTCCTACTGGTTGCTGTCTTGCTGGCTCATTGCTGACGTGTTTGGTTCTTCAGAGGCCCTGCAAGGAATTTTAATAAGAGTTCTTCAGTGTACTTAGCTTGGTTGGGATTTCAGTCTCTGGAATCTGTGTTGCAGTGGCCTCCTCATCACACATTAAAATAGTGGCGGGGTTCCCTGGTGGCGCAGTGGTTGAGAATCTGCCTGCCAATGCAGGGGACATGGGTTCAAGCCCTGGTCTGGGAAGATCCCACATGCCACGGAGCAACTAGGCCCGTGAGCCACAATTACTGAGCCTGCACGTCTGGAGCCTGTGCTCCACAACAAGAGAGGCCGCGATAGTGAGAGGCCCACGCACCGCGATGAAGAGTGGCCCCCACTTGCTCCAACTAGAGAAAGCCCTCACACAGAAACGAAGACCCAGCACAGCCATAAATAAATAAATAAATAAAATTTTAAAAAATAAATAAATAAAATAGGGGCATACCAGGGCTGCTGTTGCTGTCACCCATAGAAAAACATGATGACATCTGTTTAAGTTCCCCCAAAACGACAGCAACGGGGAATGCAAATGCTAATGTTTAAAAAGCATATATCTGATTACTAGAATATGGAAAAATCAATTCCTTTGGAGGTTGGAACCATCTTTTTCCTTTTTTAAGGTTTATTTCTGAAGCTTCCATTCTATCTTGGATGTCTTAGAAAAAAGTAGTATATGAGTATAGTTTTTTACTGCCGGCATTGTAGATGAACTGGTGCTAGGGAAGGGCCACAGAAATATAGATTTATTCTTTGGAGTTGAAGCATCGAGAAGATAAAACATGAAAGGATATTTTTAAATATTTCATTGAAAACATGTTCAGTGAATCAAGAATTCTTTCCAGCCAACTTTTCAATTTGTTTTCTGAAATCAGAAAAAAACCCCAAAAAACTGGAAATATTCACTCTAGGGATTGGGAGAAGAGGGGATTGCTTAAGGCTTCAGTTACAGGTCATATTTTTTTTTTCCTCCTCTTTCTTGGTTGCTTCTTATACCCTTGCATCCATTCCCAGCTGCCCAAATGATCCCCACCACAGAGGAAAGCAGTTTGACACACTCATGACCTGGAGATGTTGGGTTCTCCCTGTATCATCACTTTCTTGAAGGGCATTAGCATGAGGGCAGTGCTTAACCCAAGGGAATCGAGTCCCAACAGTTGGCTTTGTGCTATGGAGGGTTTTTTGTTTTTGTTTTTTAATTTTATTGGAGTATAGTTGATTTACAGTGCTGTGTTAGTTTCAGAGGTACAGCAAAGTGATTCAGTTATACATATACATATATTCATTCTTTTTTAGATTCTTTTCTCATATAGGTCATCACAGAATATTGAGTAGAGCTCCCTGTGCTATACAGTAGGTCCTTGTTGGTTGTCTGTCTTATATATAGTAGTGTGTGTGTGTTCATCCCAAGTTCCTGATTTATCTCCCCCCCCCACCATGTTTCCCCTTTGGTAACCATAAGTTTGTTTTCGATATCTGCAAGTCTGTTTCTGTTTTGTGAATAAGTTCCTTTGATCATGTTTTAAATTAGATTCCATACATGAGTGAGATCATATGATATTTGTCTTTGAGTTACTTCACTTAGTATGATAATGTCTAGGTCTATCCATGTTGCTGCAAATAGCATTATTTCATTCTTTTTTATGGCTGAGTAATATTACTATGGAGGTGTTTTGTGATTGGAGGTCTTTTTGGTATCTACTCTACCTAGTGGAAAACAGGTCTTCCTGCCATCCAATCCATTGCTAAAATAAGTCTTCCTAAAACATGGGCTTTTCTACTGCTCAGGAACCTGCCAGGACTCTCCATCCTTTGAAAGGATAAAGCATAGATTCCTCAGTTCACCTTTTCTTTCTGTTTTTTTTTTTTTTTTTTTTTTTTGCGGTACGCGGGCCTCTCACTGTTGTGGCCTCTCCCATTGCGGAGCACAGGCTCCGGACGCGCAGGCTCGGTGGCCATGGCTCATGGGCCCAGCCGCTCCGCAGCATGTGGGATCTTCCCGGACCGGGGCACAAACCCGTGTCCCCTGCATCGGCAGGTGGACTCTCAACCACTGCACCACCAGGGAAGCCCTCAGTTCAGCTTATAAGGCCCCCAGAGTCAGGTTCTAACTTGACTTTATTTTCCCCTGCTTCCTAACATGCTCATTGCCTTCTGCTGATTGTCTTCCACACATGCCAATACGAGGAGCTACGCCTTTACTCGTGCATTCCCCTATCCACCACTCCACCTCACCCCACACCACCCGCCCCAGCCCCGCTGGGTCAGCCCAACTGCTGTTGCACCCATTGTGCTCTCACATCTGGTCCTGCCGCCCTTCCTGTCAGAGCAGTGAACCCTGGATCACATGCCTCCTGGTGCATCTGATGGTTTCATGTTTTGTACTGGTTTCCCCCACTTGATTAGGAATTCTTGGTTTGCCATGACCACGTCCTCTCCTGGTCTCGTAGCCCTCCCAGCCAAGCGTGCAGACCATACTCCGTCATGCTCGCTGATTGGTTGGGATGTGGTGCCTGGTCAGCAGGCTGTGTCACTCTTTCACAGCCCTCCAGTGAGCAGGGGACTGCTCAAGAGCTCGACCTAGTGTTTTCATCCCCACAACTCCCAGCTGGACCAGGGGTCTCTGATGGGGAGCTCCTTGAGAGGCGGGGGTGTAGACTTCACTCTGAGTCGGAATCCCGGCTGACTAGCTCTATGAACTTGGCCATATCATCTCATTTCCTCACTGATATAATTCAGCTTGGTTCATTTTTAAATATGTATTGTGTGCCTACTATGTGCTAAGCCGTGTTTTAGGAGTTGGGGATGTGGCAGTGAATAGGCTAGAGATCTGAAATGACAGAGGGCTGGCTATGTGACGATCATGAGGATGAATGTTCCAGAAAGAGGGGTCAGCAGGTGCAGCCACGGAAGTTCAAGGATCTGAAAGGAGGCTCCCGTGGTTGAAGCATGGTGGTCAAGGGAAGGCTGGTGGGAGACAGGGCTGAGAGTCAAGCCAAGGTTAGATTCCATGGGCCCCATAGGGCCATCCCAAGACTGTGAGTTTTTCCCCAAAACATATGGGACACCATTAGAGGATTTTAGCAAGTGAATAACACGATCTGGTTTATCACAGTGCCTGCTTCTTTGAACATTAACTGCAATTAACTAAGATAATATATGCAGGGTACCTAGTGATATGCCTGGCACACAGTAGGTGCTTGATAAGTGGTCATTAATAGTTTCATGTTTTGGACAAAAACTGGTTGTCTCCTATAGTTTGACCTTAAAAGATGAAGTTTGTGGTAGGCTGAATAATGGCACCCCCAAATGTCCCATGTCCTAATCCTTGGAACTTGTAACTATGTCACCTTACGTGGCAAAGGAGAATTAAGGTGCAGATGGAATTAACGTTGTTAATTAGCTGACCTTAAAATAGGGAGAGTGTCCTGGATTATCCAGGTGGGTCCAGTGTAACCACAAGCATCCTTAAAAGAGGAAGAAGGAGGCAGTAGGAAGTCAGAGGAGACATGACCGTGGAGGAAGGTCAGAGAGATGCAGTGTTACTGGCTTTGAAGTTGGGGTAGCGACCACAAACCAAGGAACGCAGGTGGCCACAGAGCTGGAAAAGGCGAGGAAATGGGTTCTCTCTTAGAGCCTCCAGAAGGGAAGGCAGCCCTGCCAACATCTTGATTTGAGCCCAGTGAAAACCCATTTGGACTTCGGACCGCCAGAACTGTGAGATAATGAATTTGTGTTGTTTTAAGCCACTAAGTATGTGGTAAGGATTTTGTACTAAATATTCCAAGCTCCAATTTAGTGCACTCCAGTATGACCTGTGACCCGTGAATTTTTAAATCTGTTTAGTTCACCATCTATTGATTGGTGCCTATGACGTGCCAGGCTACGAAAGATGGCATCTGTGCTTTCGGGGGCTTGACCATCTAGGAGACTTGCTGGTGTTTTCCGTAACCTCTAGGGATGCCAAACTCCATATGTACCTCTGGGTGGCACATAATAGCCTCTCAGGTATATGGGTGAAATGAGGCCTGCTTTTCATCGATCTGGGAGGGCAGGAGAAGCTACAGAGCTCATGGTAAGAGGTTGGGCTCTCAGCTCCAGTACCCTTGGGCTGGGTGACCCAGGCACACGGACTGCAGGGAGGGGTGGGATTGCCCTGTGCTGGCCCTGGGCCCTGCCTGAAGTCTCTCCATCTGCCCTTCTCAGCCTGTAGGCCTCCTCCCTGAAGCACCCCAGCCTAACCCAGCCCACAGGAAGTACTACTCCCTCCCAGACCTGGCCCCTCCCCTGGTGGGGCTCCAGGCCAACCTGCTGTATCGCTTGGGCTGCACTTATTTTCCCTTTACTAACCATCGGGTCCTGTCTGTGGAGGCGGCAGCCAGGGGCTCCCAGAGGCAGGCCCAGCCAGGCGCAAGTTAGAGGCTCAGCAACGCCCGTGGTTTGATTGGTTGGGGCCGGATACGAAGGGTTCCTGTGCGAGGGCTTTTGCTGTATCCTTTTAGGGAAGTTCATTCTCTGTGTTTGCCTCTCCTGCTCCTTTTGGAGACGTTGCTAGAAAATCTCAGCAACGTGGGCCCAGCCTGTACCAGTCCATCCTTCCCACTGCAGCTGTCAGAACGTTCACTCCAACACCAGCCATCCTCCTCCCCTGGAGAACTCCCTCCCCCTACTCAACCCATTTATAGCTGTGGTTTCAAACGTTAAGAAGAAAACTAAACTCAGTACATTTCTTTTTCAATGAAATATCAGTATGTAAGACTGAAAGTCAGGAGGCAGTATAGAAACATCATTAAGTATCTGGACTCTAGCATCAGACAGACCTGGGTTCAAATCCAGACTCTGCCACTTATATAACCTCAGGCAAGTTGTCTAACTGCTCCATCCTCCATTTCCTCATCCGTAAAACGGGGATGTTGGCAGTTCTTAGTTCAGGGGGCTGTTCTGGAGATCGAACGTGATGAGGTATGTAAAGTACTTTGTAGAATGCCTGGCCCGGTATAGGTAATCAATAAATGTTGGCTATTGTTGCTGGAATATGAATTAATTTTCTAAGTCTCATGTATAATGTTTAATTATCATTTAATTATATAATTGTATAATTAACATTTAATTATACAGCCCACTGGGGACAATAGTTTAGCTGTTTGGATGAGAACAGACAACTTTTTAAAAATAAATTATATATTTTTTGAACAGTTTCAGATTTACCGAAAATTGGGAGGAGAGTACAGAGAATTCCCGTTTACCTGGCATCTAGCTTCCCCTATTGTTAACATCTTACATTAGTGTGGCACGTTTGTTACAATTAATGAACCAATATCGATATAGAACCATTAACTAGGGTCTGTACTTTATTGCCTTAGTTTTGACCTAAGAACGTCATTTTTCTGTTCCGGGATTCCATCCAGGAAAGCATATTACATTTAACTGTCACACTTCCGTAGGCTCCTCTTGTCTGTGACAAGTTCTCAGACTTCCCTTGTTTTTGATGGCGATTTTCAGGAGTACTGGTATTTTGTAGATATTTTGTAGGATGCCCCGCTATCGGAATTTGTCTGATGTTTCTTTCCTGGTTAGCCTGCAGCTGAACGCAGGCATTTGCAATCAGTGGATCCACGATCCACAATCCACTGACTGCAAATGTCTGGGTTCCCTTAGCTTCAGCACTACAGTGTTCTCTTAGCTTCAACATCCATGAAATTAGAATCAAATGTCTGCAGGCACAGTTTGGAGAATCACAGATGGAGAAGTGGAGTCCGGGCTCCTTGGTGTGGCCTACGAGACACTTGTCAGTCTGCCCTGCCCACTTCACCAGCCTCCTCTCCTTGCTGGGAGCATCCCAGCTTCACCGAAGTCCCCCAGTAGGTCTGGGCTTTGAGGCATATTGATTCTTCTACCTGGAATGCCTACCCTCCTTTCTCTGCCTGGCTCTTCCTGGCCTCTAAGATCCAGTTTAACTTTTCCCCCTCCCTGATGTCCTTCCCTCTTTCCCTAAGGAAAAGTCACTGTCCCCGGGGTTCCCTCAAAACTTGTCACATCTCTCTGTATTGTTCTTCTTGGTTCACAGGTCCACCTCTCCCTCTAGGCTGGAAGTTTCTTGAGAGCAGGGGCTAAGTCATAATCCTCTCTGTATTCCTCATGCCCAGCGTGAGGCCTAGGCACACAGTAGGTGCTCAAGAGATGCTTAGTGAATGACTCTGACATCAGAGAAAGGTGCTGTATCCGTACCAGCCTTAACACAGCACGTTGACTTGATCCTAGGAATGTGGCGTGCCCCAATGGATGCGGGATGCCAATAACCAACCCTTGGGTGGTTCTTTTTTTTTTTTTCCCCTGGTACGCGGTCCTTTCACTGCTGCAGCCTTTCCCGCTGCGGAGCACAGGCTCCGGACGCACAGGCTCAGCGGCCATGGCTCACGGGCCCAGCCGCTCCGCGGCATGTGGGATCCTCCCGGACCAGGGCACGAACCCGCGTCCCCTGCACCGGCAGGCGGACTCGCAACCACTGCGCCACCAGGGAAGCCCTGGGTGGTTCTTTAAAAGCTGCTTTCTCCCTGCCCCAGAGGGGTGTGAGTACATGGTGTGAACATGGAAAGGGCCACCAGGGGGCTCCAGGGAGCAGTTCACTGGCCCAGCCAGAGAAGAAGGTTCAGTGGTGGCTTCAGCAGCAAGACTCGAGTCCTGCAGAATCCACAAAGAAAGTGTGTCAAAAGAGAGGTCTGTTTTGCTACTGATGTGCCAGGCTCTGTAGCAAGGACAGGATGTACCAGTCTGTTCTGAAAACATGTGTGGGCCCTGGACCGTCTTTTTTCCCCCAGAGGTCTCTGCCTGCAGAAATCTGCACAAAAGATACCGATAGCCAAGAAATAGTATTTGCAGGAGCAAATGATCTCATTATAGCTGCCAGCAGACCTTCACTTCATTCAGATTTCCCAATTTCTGCTTCCACTCCAGTGTTAATAGTTCTCCCTGGATCAGAAACTCTTCATGGATATTCCTAAAGCCAAGATTATCACTGAGAAGTTGGAGCCAGAATCTCAGGGCTTTTTTTGAATTCTATGAGGAGGGGAAAAAACAGCTGAATTAATTTGAGAGAATGAAGCTTGAATTAGAAATTGGCATCTGGGGTCAGTAACATCTATTATTTTGTTCTTGTGGCTGATATTATTAACAGTAATAAGAATAAAATAGCCCTTGTGTATTGGGTGCCTACTCCATGCTAGACTTTGGGATGGAGATTCTGCCCATGCCAGGCACTTGCCCTTGGACACCCAGAGGGAATTAGAGCAGCATAATCCCTGCCCATTCGGCTACAAAGATATAAGCTCCACCTCATGGATGAGGAAACTGAGGGTCAGCCACATTAAGTGGTTTGTCAAGGCAGAAATCAGATTCTCTCTGACTTCAAAACCTGAAGGCTTGTCAATCACCCAAACACACCCCAAAAGGCTCCTTTTAAGTTGCCAATCATGAAACATGTCTGTGCTCCAGGGGATGGGAAGGGATTATCACAGGAGACAGAAATGTATAGGTATTACAAGTAAACCCATCATTAATAATAATGATAAAAAGGATGATAATATCTTACAGTTCTGGGGCCATGAGCTTCTTGGCAGTCATGATAGACAAATACAGAGGGATATCTGCTAGAATTTAATGCTATTTGTACTCAGAAGGCTTTTGTTTGTTTGTTTGTTTCGCGGTACGCGGGCCTCTCACTGTTGTGGCCTCTCCCGTTGCGGAGCAACAGGCTCCGGACGCGCAGGCTCAGCGGCCATGGCTCACGGGCCCAGCTGCTCCGCGGCATGTGGGATCTTCCCGGACCGGGGCACGAACCCGTGTCCCCTGCATCGGCAGGTGGACTCTCAACCACTGCGCCACCAGGGAAGCCCCAGAAGGCTTTTATAGTATACTTTAAGAGCAAAGTTAAGATGGAACCTCTGAACTTGCACGTTTTAAGAGGCGGACTCCTCCTAAGGGTTTTGACCCCACTGTTCGTGATCCTCCCACACCCATCTTCTGTTTGGCTTCCCAAACGTGGTTGTGGTCAGGTGAGGTGCCCATCGGACAGGCTCCAGGAAACTGGCACTGGTAGCTGTCTGTCCGGAAGGCTCTCTCACCAGGATTTCTGAGAATGAGATGCTAAACGGTAGAGCCCAGAACCAAACTTGGAGAACACTCCAGCCCCAGCTGAAAGACATTAATTGTCCATCCACAGCTTTCTTAAATAGGAGAGCGTTTGTAACTGGAGAGCAAAGCAGTTTCTACACAAAACCATAACTAAAGTAGGATGTGCAAAAACCTCTTGGACTTTTGCCCCACACGATAGCCTAAGTCCCTTTAGAAACCTCCCAGTTTCTCAGGACCAGGTGTGTACTGTGCCCTTGGCCGGGCATCATGCGGCCGTACCTGGCACAGCCTCGGCAAGTTCACTTCGCCGCGCTCCGGGACTCACCCCGGGTCATCATGAAGCTGTTCATTATGTTTTGTTGTCAAACCTTTGTCAGCATCTTCATCCCCAAAGGAGTGGTTTGTATTCCCTTTGGCGGTATTTGTGACTCTAGTAAATAAGAGATAATTACACTCCGGTTTGAAAATTAAAACACACAAAAAACTAGCAATGCCAGTGAGGAGTTAGGTACATTTTACGGCAGCCTACTTCCCTCGAGTCAACAGATTGTTTGCTGTGTTTCATGCAGACTCTGAGGCGTTTGAAGATAAATTTTTATTTTAAGAAGCCTGAAACTCCTTCTCTCTTGCTTCGTTAGTATGAAATAATGCTTCAGATTCTTTTTTATTTTAGCACCTCTGGAGGAATTTAAGGCTCTAAAACTGCGCTTAAAATGTGAGCGTTGAGTTGGAAGATTAAATGAGAGAATGTATCGGAAAGCATTTGGAGATGTTTTTATTGCATCATGTTCTTTCTATGTGCATAATGCTTGGATTTGGCAGGAAAGGAAAAAGGCGTTCTTGTCCTGTGGCTGCCGAGAATTTCTCTTTTTCTTTCTCTCTCTCTCTTTTTTTTTTTTTTTTTTTGTCCCCTGGTTTGTGCTTGGAAAGTGAAAATATATTCAAGCGAGTCCTTACAAACATTTGATCTTGTTTTCATAAGAAGTGAGAGGAACTGTGAAAAGTGATTTAAAAAGTGGAATTAGATTCTTGACGTCGTTTGGCCAGTGACCCTGTCTGCGGGGTGGGAGAGGAGCTCTGTGGGGTGTGGCTGACCCTTGATGCCTGTTCACGAACCTCTCATTAGTGGGCCTAGTGGAAGTTGGTGAAGTTTTCCTCCACGGAGGTTTTGGGAGGAGAAGACATCTTCCCATTGTGTCAGAAGAACGAATGCCACAGATTAAGGGGCCGTGCTCTTTTCAGAATGTAAGGCTGGCTACAGGAACCCACCTGGGCACAGGCGGGCTGGCTTAGCTCTTTGCTTTTCACCCACGTCCTCCACTCCCACTGCCTTGGTGAGCGATGTGTGGAGGCCAGTAGGGCAGGACCGAGGACTTCAGGACTTGGGGAGAGAGTTTCTCTCTGGCAAGTGAGCTTTTGGCTGTACTTAAACAGATGGGCATTTGGGCCCTGGACAGCTGTGAACACCCCCAAAAGACATTGTAGGGCCCATGGGAGCAAAGATGGAGTGAGAAACTTGAAACTAGGATTCCAGTATGACAGAGAGGAAAGAGTTAAGTTTTGTGTGCTATATGCTAAACTTTCTCATAGGGCTTTCATTTCTGTAAATTATAGGAGAAAGCCCTATTTTGACGACCCTGCGTTTAAGACATATCCACCACTTTGACTATTAAGTGGCATTATCTTGCCCTCCCCACTCCCACCCCCAGATGTGCTTTGATAACCAGGCAGCACTCCCTGATGTCATCAATACTTAAATTTATTTGGAGGGATGAGGAGAGTTTTAGCCCTTGAGAAAAAATGGCCAGTGTTTACTCTCCGGGGGAATCAGCTTTTACATCATCTGAACCTAAGACATTTTCTGGACTGCAATATATATTATCACAGATCTTAATTTGAGGCGTAGATGTTAGAATAATTTCGTTTTGAAATATGGTGGTAGTAAAATTCAGCATTAACATGAGCAGTCAATAATTCAAACTTTTATTTGCTCTTATATCAAAGGAATATCTTTCTGCTCCCACCAGCCGGGGAGGTGGGGAGTCTGGGGGCAGGGGGAGGGGAGAAGATTTAGCGTGTTGCTGATAATAGTATTTTTCAGCCCAATTTGATTTTTTTCTTAAAGAAGAACTGATTTTTTTCTTTGTAACTGATTTGTTTAATTTCTGAAGTCCACAAGAGTCCCGCATAGCTCCCTGGATCTTTGTGAAAAGACACATGACCTTTCCCACTAAGCTGCTGGCACTGATCTATGCATGCCTTATTAGGGGCAGAGAGTTTAAAAACTTATGAGAACTGTTTATAATCTCCATTTGTTTCCCCCTTTTAACATCTTAATGCTTTGGTGAGCTGCCCGTTTTGGCAAAGAGGTCTCAAGTGGAATGATTGAGGGGGAATTTTCCCCTTTGGTGGAACTGATTGACTAGCCTATGTGAGCAGCTTTAGAAAACTTTTCATCTGTAGAATAATTTTGGCCATTATGAACATAAATGGCTTTGTCACCCTTTAGCAGGCAGATGGAGCATGCGTTTCACATTATTAACTCGAGGCGGCATTGGGGCTAGTTGAAGCAACTTTCAAGAAAGCAGAGTCTACACTTGCCCATCTTGCTTCCAGTTCCACTGCAAAAGGCAGTGTTCACACTGCCCAGGGTTGTGGAACAGCCCCTTCTGATGGGAATGCTGTGTGACGTGGACCTTGCCAAAAACAAATGGATCATTTACAGGAAATAAGAAGTTAAGGAGGAGGATGAGTCAGTAGACTTCAAAGCAAACCCATTGCCACAGAACTTAAATAATGAATGCCAAGAACTGAGGATTTCATAGACAGCTTCTACAGCTCTCTGTGCAGCTGGAAACTTTGTGCAACTCCAACACTGTCTGCTCTCTTCTTCTGAGAGGAAGAGGAGATAAGGAGAAAGGAAGGAAAGAAAGGGAGAAAGAGAAGGGTGGGGATGGGAAAGAAAGAAGGGGAGCGATTTGTAAAGAAAGGGAGAGGAAGGAGGATGGATGGGTGGGTGGATGGATAAATGG
The DNA here is from genome assembly GCF_008692025.1 of Phocoena sinus. Taxonomy (NCBI): domain Eukaryota; kingdom Metazoa; phylum Chordata; class Mammalia; order Artiodactyla; family Phocoenidae; genus Phocoena; species Phocoena sinus. The sequence continues at coordinate 66,641,090 of NC_045770.1, forward strand.
AGGGAGGGACGGAAGAGAAGAAAGTTACAAAGAAAACAGAGAGATGGAGGGGCAGAGGATGGGGGTGGCCTGAAGGTGGGTAGTTAGTCTAACTTTGCACAAATATGTTTTGCGTGGCAAGTATCCTGGTACATCTGTCCCGTGGATCTCTGTTTAGCGGATTACTAAAGTCAAAATGAAATGGTGTATCTTTTAAATGCCACTGAGTCATTTATGGGCCCATAGACAAAGGGTTTAAGGAGTTTTCTTTTGGAACTACTTATAATGGAGAACTGTGTTTGAGAAAATGGAGGGCTGGTTCAGATTATAAACACAGTGCAGAGGTCCCTCACTTAAGAAAACTTGTGTATCAGTGAAATAGATGGATTCGGGAGATTTATGCATATTACAAAAACGTTTTGATCCAGCGATTCCACCTTGAGGAGTTTATTCTTAAGAAATAATTAGACAACCCTGAACCCTGTGTGGATAACAGCATTGTCCATACTTGTGAAAACTTTGAAATAAACTATATGTCTAATAAGAGACATTAAATAAATCATGGCATATGTATAGTACATGTATAATATACCATAATATCATTCCACTACAGTACAGCTCTATATTATTAACATGGAATGATTTTCACAGTATATTAATTAAAATCTTTTCGGAAAGTATTTATATATTTATGTGTGTATATACATTTATATTTGCATTGAACAAAGTCTGGAGGTATGTACCCAAAGTGTTAACAATGGTTGAAACTGGGAAGGTAGGGTTTGGAGTGATTTTAATTTTCTTGTCTGCATTTTCTCATTTATTTTCTACAATGAATATGTATTACTTGCCTAATATAAAGAACAATTGGTAGGAGAGGGGGATTTTTCAATCTGAGAGAGGATTTATTCAAGCTTTTTTCCCACAGAGAAGGGCCCAAGTTAAGTTTATGTTTACAGAGTCCCTCCCAATGTTGGAAGGGGAAAAAAAAACTTCCCCAAATATCAAAATCCTATTTCTGGATCCTTTTTGCTTCAGTGGCCCTCTGGTGCCAAGCCTTCCTTCTTGCTCATAGCCTGAGCTGAGTCCTCTCAGGTGGCTGGATGCCTTTCCAGCTGGGCAGCACTGAAGGGAGAGTCAGCAAGGCACTTCTGGCTGGGTGATACCCTTTCCTCTGGGTTGGAGACCCACCACGACCAGATTCTAATGCGAAGTGACCAGAGGCCACCCAAGGCCAGCTTCGGTATTTTATTTTATTTTATTTTATATTAAAAAAATTTTTTTTTGTGGTAGGTGGGCCTCTCACTGTTGTGGCCTCTCCCGTTGCGGAGCACAGGCTCCGGACGCGCAGGCTTAGCGGCCATAGCTCATGGGCCCAGCCGCTCCGCGGCATGTGGGATCTTCCCAGACCAGGGCACGAACCTGTGTCCCCTGCATCAGCAGGCGGACTCCCAGCCACTGCGCCACCAGGGAAGCCCCAGCTTGGGTATTTTAAAAGACTCGGAAAAAATAAAAAAATAAAAAAAGACTCGGGTGAGGAGGAAAAATCACTTATTAGAAAGAAAAAAGAACCCCCAAACTGCCAGTCATTGGAAGGTTCTTGCTGGCATACCCGTCTGGGTCCTGAGGAAAACCAGGAACAGAATTCCTGCCTCATTCTCAGAAATTCTCCAAGGAGATTAGCGTGGGCCCATTGAGAGTCTGAGAGGGGTGTGCGGGCCCCCTCCCTGGCTTTTGTTCTTCATGATAGATGCTCCCAGTCTCTGGGTGACATGGGTTTTATTCCCTCCTTGTGGGGTTGGTGAGGGTGCCCTGGCAGGCCCTGACCACAGGCCTCTGAGGTGTCCCCCTGGATCTTGCTCTGCCATCTGCTTGAGGGCCGTGGTGAACTCTGGGACCACTTCCCACTCTTGTCTTGGTTTCTCTTTGTTGCATCCAGCTGGTCTCATCCCTGTGGCAGGATAGGTGTGGGAGGAGGATGAAGACAGTTGGAATTCTTTAGCTGGTGGGTTGCTGGCCTGGAGCAGAGCCCAGATTTCTCATCCGTCCCTACCACAGCCTGCCCTGCCCCTAGTTCACATTTGAGATGTAAGATTCAGTTCTGACTTGATCGGGGGCCAGCACAATGACTGCTTGCTTCTCTGTAAGGCAACTGGACCTCACTGGAGCCAGACTGAATCTTTATCCACCACCCACTGGCTTTGTGATCCAGGAAGATCACTTAACATCTCTGAGCCTCTGTTTCCTCATCTGTAAAATTTCAGCTTTATTGGGGGTGGAGGTTGTGGGTAGGGGTGGAGAAGACCGAGTGCCCTAACATAGGGAAGTGCTTCGAATAATACCTTGCACACTATAATAATAATTATTATTACTACTGTGATAACTGACATTTATTGAACAATACTTTGTGTCAGGTACTTTTATAAACACTTTGCATATAGAAATTTACTTAATCCTCACAACGGCCTCTGAAGTAGGTACTAACTAATCCCATTTACAGATGAGAAAATTGAACCATGGAGAAATTGAATAACTTGCCGTTAGTAAGTGAATTAGTGAAATAACCAGGCTGTGACCAGGAAGTTCTTCTTCTTCTTCTTTTTTTTTTTAATTGTAAAATACACATAACATAAAATGTACCGACTTAATGATGTTCAAGTTCACAGTTCAGTGGTGTTCACTACATTCACACTGCTGCACAGCTGATCTACAGAACTCTTTTCATCTTGCAAAACTGAAACTCTATACCCATTAAACAGCAACTCCCCATTTCCCCCAGACCCTCGAAAGCACCATTCTACTCTCTGTCCCTATGAATTTGACTATATACCTCATATAGGTAGAATCATTCAGTATTTGTCCTTTTGGGACTGGCTTCGCATAGTGTTCTTAAGGTTTATCTATGTAGTTGCACGTGTCAGAATTTCCTTCCTTTTTCAGGCTGAATAATATTCCATTGCATAACTGGCAAAGGATCAATCTCCAAAATTTACAAGCAGCTCATGCAGCTCAATATCAAAAAAACAAACAACCCAATCCAAAAATGGGCAGAAGACCTAAGTAGACATTTCTCCAAAGAAGATATACAGACTGCCAACAAACACATGAAAGGGTGCTAAGCATCACTAATCATTAGAGAAATGCAAACCAAAACTACCATGAGGTATCACCTCACACTGGTCAGAATGACCATCATCAAAAAATCTACAAACAATAAATGCTGGAGAGGGTGTGGAGAAAAGGGAACCCTGTCACACTGTTGGTGGGAATGTAAATTGATACAGCCACTATGGAGAACGGTATAGAGGTTCCTTAAAAAACTAAAAATAGAACTACCATACAACCCAGCAATCCCCCTACTGGGCATATACCCTGAGAAAACCATAATTCAAAAAGAGTCATGTACCACAATGTTCATTGCAGCTCTATTTACAATAGCCAGCACATGGAAGCAACCTAAGTGTCCATCAACAGTTGAATGGATAAAGAAGATGTGGCACATATATACAATGGAATATTACTCAGCCATAAAAAGAAACGAAATTGTGTCTCTTGTAGAGACGTGGATGCACCTAGAGACTGTCATACAGAGTGAAGTAAGTTTAGAAAGAGAAAAACTAATACCATACTCTAACATATATATATGGAATCTAAAAAAAAAGAAAATGGTTCTGAAGAACCCAGGGGCAGGGCAGGAATAAAGATGCAGACATAGAGAATGGACTTGAGGACATGGGCAGGGAGAAGTGTAAGCTGGAACGAAGTGAGAAAGTGGCATGGACATATATGCACTACCAAATGTAAAATAGATAGCTAGTGGGAAGCAGCCACATAGCACAGGGAGATGAGCTCGGTGCTTTGTGACCACCTAGAGGGGTGGGATAGGGAGGGTAGGAGGGAGACGCAAGAGGGAGGGGATATAGGGATATATGTGTATGTATAGGTGGTTCACTTTGTTATACAGCAGAAACCAGCACACCATTGTAAAGCAATTATACTCCAATAAAGATGTAAATAAATAGATAAATTTAAATATGCCTATAAAAAAGTATTCCATTACGTATATATACCACATTTTGCTTATCCATTCATCTGTCCCTGGACATTTGGCTGTTGTGAATAATGCTGTTGTGAACATAGATATATATGTTTGAGTTCCTGCTTTCAATTCTTTTGGACATACGCTCAGAAGTGGAATTGCTGGGTAATATAGTAAGTCTATTTCTGATCTATTGAGGAACCACCATACTGTTTTCCATAGTAGTTGTATCATTTTATGTTCCCACCAGTAGTGCACAAGGATTCCAATGTTTCCACGTCCTCCCCAACACATGCTAGTTCTTGTTATTTTCATAGTAGGCATCCTAGTGGGTGTGAGGTGGTATCTCATTGTGGTTTTGATGTGCACTTCCCTCACGTTGGAGACGTGAGCTTCTTTTCACATGCTCATCGGCCATTTGTGTATCTTTGGAGAAATGTCTATCAAGTTCTTTGCCCATTTTTTAATCACATTTTTTGTCATTGTTAAGTTATAGGAGTTTTTAATATATTCTGGATACTAACCCCTTATCAGATACCTGATTTACAAATATTTTCTTCCATTCTCTGGGATGCCACTTTGTTGATTCTGTCCTTTGATGCACAGAAGTATTAAATTTGATGTAGTTCAATTTATCTTTTTTTTTTTTTTTTTTAACTTTTGTTGCCTTCACTTTTGGTGCCTTAGCCAAACAAGGAATTCTTTTGGGTGATCTATAGTTGAGGCAAGACGAGGGAAGAAGCAAATTCTACCCATTCTGTTTGGAAAAGTAAGGCGTGAAGACAGAAGCCAGCACCCTGCGTGGTGTTGAGTGGTGCGGAGGGACATAATAACAACAAAAAAAGTAGGAAACTGTAACTAAGGGAAGGCAGTTTGCGATTGGTTCCCAGCCCAAAATGGAGAGAAAAAAGAGCCTAAGAATACTGTATAAGCAGACACTGTTTGAGGCAGAAAAAAGAAAGGGTCCTCAAGGGCTGAGAGCCAGAAAGTCCAAATAATGAAAAATTAGGAGAAGATGGGGAACTGATGGGCCTTTGACAATCTGAAGGGGGGAAAAGGTGGTATGCATTAGGGAAGGAATTATTGGGTTGAAATTTGAGCAGGGAAGTTGAAAAATTCTTCTGGCTGGGGAAAAGGGAGATTCTACTGACTGGGGGGAAATGGATTTTACAACAGTAGAGGAGAAAAAGCAAGACAGAGAGGAAGTGAGGCTGCTAATTAGGAGGGAGGGAGGGCTTTTCAGAGACCCAAGGAAATGACTGCAGAGCTAAATTCTTAGTCCCTTTCAGCCTTCCCTGTAAGGGGTTCCAGTAACAATGAGTTGGGCACAGCCAGAGTAGGCGAGGGAACAGGAGGCATGGGAGCGCTAAAGAGCGTGCAGAGAAATATCTGAAGCCCATGCACACCCTTTGGTTTCTGTTATTTATTTTTAAAATGGCAAGAACTGTACCGCGGCAGGAAAAACCCTGGCCACGCTTGCTGCCGCAGACCCCTGAAAGGTGGGGGAAGCCTTCAGTGTCTGAGGCAAGCAAACTTCAAACAGCAGCAGCCTGGCCAGGAGACAACTCCACAAGCCAGGAGACGGTTCAGCTGGAAAGAGCACTGTGCTGGGAGTTGAGAGGCCTAGTGCAGCCCAGCTTGGCCGAGAATTCACTCTGCTTCGTTGATGCCTCACATCTTCTTCTAGAAAATAAAGGCCACGGCTAGCTGATCGTAGTTTCAGAGAGGCAAAGAGTCTTATTCAGATGATCTCAAGTGATGGGGGTTTAGTTTAAGGATGTACGTGGACAAGAAGTCTGAAAAAATAGACAAGGCAGACCAGAGGCTGAGCAGACACCCCAGGAGAGCTGGACCTTAAGGAGGAGGAGCATGAAGGGTGCTCAGAACCTAAGGCAGCAGGAGAGGCCTCACTGGTAGAAGTTTCTGAACTGTCAGTCTGGTGTCCTGCCACTAACATGACTCTGTTCTGTTCTCTTGCTACCGGATGGCTTCCTGATCCTCCTCTCTGGATCTTTTCTCTCCATCTTTGCTTCTGCTTGAAGTAAGGATTGTTCTGTGGGCTCTGATCCTGAGCCCAAACTTGTTCTTAGTGGATGATGAAGATAATAATAGCAGCTGACATTTACTGAGCGCCTACTCTGTGCCAGGCACTGTTCGAAGCACATTATAGGTCTTAACTCACTTCATCTTCTTACCAACCTTATGGGGCAAGAACCATCATTATCCCCAGTTGGAAAAAGCTGAGGCCCAGTGAATTAGTTTCCCATGGTCACACAGCTAGTAAGTGTCATAACCAGCATTCAGGTCCAGGCAGTAAACTCCAGAGCCTGTGCTCTGCATACCACCCCACCGCTCCCAGCAAGGATGGAAGGAGTGAGCTGCTAGAGGTCTTCAATTCCTGTTTCCCTCAATGGTCACCCAAACAGCAGTCAACTGTCTATTCTTATCCACCTGTTTAGGACTTTTTGGGGGGTATTTTGCAATCTGTACTAGCTCTGAGGAGTGGTCCTATCCTGAATTTACTGTGTGTTACGTCTTGATGGACTCAGGTGTTTCCCGTTATGAATTGCTTGACATGGGATGGTCAGGGAGGTGGGCTGGCAAGAGAGGTGACTGAAGATCTGATTCACTACAAAGAATGGCACAGACAAAGGTATCCAAGCATGGTAACAGAAGGATTACAAACGTCTCAGCCCTATTAGGAAATCTAGGCAAAGCTGTGGGACTAGAATTGAGGGTGAGGGTGGTGGTGGTTGCCATTAAGCCACAAGAATGAATGAACTTTCCTAAGGAAAGTGTACAATGTGGTGACTCTGACTACATTGATCAGATTCTTGCTCTGCAAGTCTAAATACCACATGAATCCCAACAATAGATATTTTTTTTTAATTTGCCTTTTTTTCCCTATTTTTGTAATGATTGCAGAATAGTTTTGCTGAAATGGACTTCACGTGGTCTTAGGATATCCACCAGGGCATATCTCACTGCCCACCTCTTAATACCTAACTGCCCAGGCCATGCTTTATAGACAGGCTGGTGACGATTGCAATGGCAGTTAGAAATCAAGCACTTGTTGGCAATGATCTAGGTGTAGTGCTTTTAGTTGGTTACGTATTTCGGTGGGAAAAAATGGCTTAAGTTCTTCAACTGGAATTGTACAAATATAGTTTGTACACTCCATTCCTTAATCCACAAAATAAAAGGACAAACCAGAAGGGTGCATTCCCAAAGTATTGGGGCTGATCAAATCTTTTTCTGATTATGTTCTTTTGGAGTTTAACTATCGAAGCTCTAGAAATATGGGAACAGGTCAGGCCTGGAGTATTCTGCATTGAATAGTTCAGGATCCATTGATAGAATTCAAAGTCTTACCAGGGGGCTGTGCAAGCCAGATGCTGCTGCTTTAACTTGACTTCTCCCTGCATTTGGAGAGTGCCGCAGCCAGGTAAGGGCTTCCACTCACAATTGTCATCTTCTGTGTATTTTTTTTTTTTTTTTTTTGCGGTATGCGAGCCTCTCACAGTTGTGGCCTCTCCCGTTGCGGAGCACAGGCATCGGACGCGCAGGCTCAGTGGCCATGGCTCACGGGCCCAGCCGCTCCGCGGCATGTGGGATCTTCCCGGACCGGGGCACGAACCCGCATCCCCTGCATCGGCAGGCGGACTCTCAACCACTGCGCCACCAGGGAAGCCCTTCTGTGTATTTTTTTTAACTTAAAAATTGTTCCATATTTACACTTATATCCGTAGATCTGTTTATGTGATCACTTATAGTTTTTAATAGCTTCATGGAATCCTGTTGGATTGCTATACTGAATTTACTTAATGTTCCCCTGAATTGGACATTTAAACCGATTCGATTTTGGTTTTTATTAATATGCTGTTAGAAACTTTGTTCACGTTGTTTACTTTCTTCCTTTCTCTCTCTCTTTTCCTTTTGAGTATTTCCTTGGCAATATAGTCCCAAAGAAGAATTAAGGATCAGAGGTTTTATAGCTCTTGTTCCATAGCGTCAGACAGCCTGCAGAAACACTGGAGTCATTCACAGTGCCCCCAGCGATGGTTGAGCACACTTGTTCCCGACAGCTCTAACAGTATTGTTCTATCATTGTCTCTCATGCTGTTTTTAAGTAGGTATACAGTTATTTTGATTCATATTTCTTAAATTATTAGTGAGGTGGAACATTTTCCCATGGGTTGGTTTATCAGGTACATTTCCAGGGAACAGAATGCGTATATAAAGTGGCTGGCGCAGGTTACCGCTTAATAATGTTCTTTCTCTCTCCCTCTTTTCCCTTTCCCTCATTAGTCATTGGTCAAATAGGGTGTCATTACTGATGACAGTATGTTTATATCACAATATAAGATTTCATTCCTATTTTGGATCGTAAATATTTATCCATTATATCTATCATAATTTAAAACTTTCTTTTGCTCCCTTTATATTTGTTAGTTTTTATTAAGGAGACTATTTTTTAATTTTTTTATTGAAGTATAGTTGATTTACAATGTTGTGTTAATTACCACTGTACAGCAAAGTGATTCTCTTATATATATACATTCTTTTTTTATATTCTTTTCTATTATGGTTTTCATAGGACATTGAATATAGTTCTCTGTGCTGTACAGTAGGACCTTGTTGTTTATCCATTCTATATATAACAGCTTACATCTGCTAACCCCAACCTCCCACTCCATCCTTCTGCCAACCCCCTCCCCCTTGGTAACCACCAGTCTGTTCTCTATGTCTGTGATTCTGTTTCTGTTTCATAGATAGGTTCATTTGTGTCATATTTTAGGTTCCACATATAAATGATATCATGTGGCATTTGTATTTTTCTTACTTCAGTTAGTGTGATAATCTCTAGTTGGATCCATGTTGCTGCAAATGGCATTACTTTGTTATTTTTTATGGCTGAGTAGTATTCCACTGTATATATGTACCACATCTTCTTTATCCATTGATCTGTCAATGGACATTTAGGTTGTTTCCATGTCTTGGCTATTGTGAATAGTGCTGCTCTGAACATAGGGGTGCATGTATCTTCTTTAATTATAGTTTTATCCAGATATATGCCCAGGATTGGGATTACTGGATCATATGGTAATTCTGTTTTCAGTTCCCTGAGGAACCTCCATACTGTTTTCCACAGTGGCTGCACCAACTTACATTCCCACCAACAGTGTAGGAGGGTTCCCTTTTCTCCACACCCTCGCCAGCATTTATTGTTTGTAGATTTTTTGATGATGGCTATTCTGACTGGTGTGAGGTGGTACCTCATTGTAGTTTTGATTTGCATTTCTCTAATTATTAGTGATGTTGAGAATCCTTTTATGTGCCTATTGGCCATCTGTATGTCTTCTTTGGAGAAATGTCTAGGTCTTCTGCCCATTTTTTGGATAGGGTTGTTTGTTTTTTTTGTTGTTGAGTTGTATGAGCTGTTTGTATATTTTGGAAATTAAGCCTTTGTCGGTCACATCATTTGCAAATATTTTCTCCACTCTGTAAGTTTTCTTTTCATTTTGTTTATGGTTTCCTTTGCTGTGCCAAAGCTTGTAAGTCTGATTAAGTCCCATTTGTTTATTTTTTGTTTTTATTTCTATTGCCTTGGGAGACTGACATAAGAAAACATTGGTATGATTTATGTTAAAGAATGTTTTGCCTGTGTTCTCTTCTAGGAGTTGTATGGTGTTATGTCTTATGTTCAAGTCTTTAAGCCATTTTGAGTTTATTTTTGTATATGGTGAGAGGGTATGTTCTAACTTCATTGATTTACATGCAGCTGTCCAACTTTCCCAACACCACTTGCTGAAGACTGTCTTTTTCCCATTGTATATTCTTGCCTCCTTTGTTGAAGATTAATTGACCATAGGGGTGTGGGTTTACTTCTGGGCTTTCTATTCTGTTCCATTGATCCATATGTCTGTTTTTGTTCTAATACCACACTGTTTTGGTTACTGTAGCTTTGTAGTATTGTCTGAAGTCTGGGAGAGTTATGCCTCCTGCTTTGTTCTTTTTCCTCAGGATTGCTTTATTAATTCTGGGTCTTTTATGGTACTGTATAAATTTTAGGATTATTTGTTCTAGTTCTGTGAAAACTTTCATGGGTAATTTGATAGGGATTGCATTAAATCTGTAGATTGCTTTGGTAGTATGGCCATTTTAACAATGTTGATTCTTCCAATCAAAGAGCATGGGATATCTTTCCATTTCCTTAATTTCCTTTATTAATGTTTTATAGTTCTCAGAATACAAGTCTTTCATCTCCTTTGTCAGGTTTATTCCTATGCATTTTATTTTGGGGGGTGTGATTTTAAAAGGTTTTTTTTTTTTACATTCCCTTTCTGATACTTCATTGTTGGTGTAAAGAAATGCAACCAACTTCTGTATGTTAATCTTGTATCCTGCTACTTTGCTGAACCCGTTTATCAGTTCTAGTAGTTTTGTGTGGAGTTTTTAGGGTTTTCTGTATATAGTATCATATCATCTGCATATAATGACAATTTTACCTCTTCCATTTCAATTTGGATATATTTTATTTCTTTTTCTTATCTAATTGCTGTGGCTAGGACTTCCAATACTGTGTTGAATAGAAGAGGTGAGAGTGGGCGTCCTTGTTCCAGATTTTAGTGGGAAGGCTTTCAGCTTTTCCCCATTGAGTACTATATTAGCTGTGGGTTTGTCATAAATAGCTTTTATTATCTTGAGATATGTTCCCTTTATACCCACTTTGGTAAGAGTTTTTATCATGAATAAAATGGATGTTGAATTCTGTCACATGCTTTTTCTGCATCTGTTGAGATGATCCATGTGGTTTTTGTCTTTTGTTTATGTGGTTTATCACATTGACTGATTTGTATATGTTGAACCATCCATGTGAACTTGGGATGAATCCCACTTGGTTGTGGTGTATGATCTTTTTTATGTGTTGTTGGATTCAGTCTGCTAATATTTTGTTGAGAATTTTTAGGAGACTTTAAATAGACTTCAAAATATTTGAATCTACCTCCCTCCTGCCTTATAATACTATTTAGTCTGTCAATAGTCATGAAGTCATCTCTCAGCTATAGCTGGGATAAATACCCTTTTTTTAAAATGACCACTTTGGAAAGTATTGTCATGTTTGGTAAGTTATGGATATAATCTACTTTCCTTCTTATTGATACTATTGATACCAGATTGTTCCACCAGCATTTATTAAATGGTGATTCTGTCATCCATTTATTGTGATTCTTAGTTGTTTGTTTGCTGTATCCTAAGAACTTACATGTGCTTAAATTCATCTCTGGAATCACTATTTTGTTGGAGTCTTTGTCCTGGCTTTGATCCAACAAAATTCAGTTTTGATGAAGATCACTTTATAATATATACTTAAATTTGATTATTACATCCTCCAATCTTCTTTGGTATTATTGTGTATTTAGTTTTCCTTATTAATTTTGCTAGTGATTAATCACATACTAGAGCAGGCTTGCAGGAATTTAATTGTTCTTATGTTAATCTGTTTTTTGTTTTATAGACTAATGTTAGTGATATTACTCTAAATTTTCTAAATCAGGAACAATGGCTGTAACTTTGTTTATTTACGTATTTCTTTATTTTTCTTCCCATTATGGTTTTATCATTTTTACTTCACTACATATCTTATTCATCTAGATTTGTAGATTCTCAAGTATTTTATTTTTTTTCAGTATTGGGGATAGTAGCATTTTTCACTGCCTTTTCTAGCTCTACATCATTGGTGTGCATTGGATTGTTCTTGCATTTTCTATTTACACTATTGTATCATCTGCAAAAAAGTGGTATTTCTATTTCTGCCTTTCCTATATTTATTCTCTATTTCTTGTTCATCTTGTCCTGCAATCTTTTTTACTATGACCTCCAATAGAGGTGCTGAGAGGAGCATCTTAGACCTCTGCCTGTGTTTGCAAAGTAAAGCCCCCAGGACTGCGCTATCCACTACAGTTAGCAGCTACTAGCCACTGGTGGATATTTAAATTCAAATAAACTAAAAATTAAGTAAAATTTAAAAATCAGTTTTTCAGTCACATTAGCCACATTTAAGTATGCACATGTGACATGTGTCACATGTGATATGGCACATGTGACAAGTTACTGCTATACCGGACAGTACAGGAATAAAGGTTTCCATCATTGCAGAAAATGTGAATAGACAGCTGTCATCTAGGACCTCCACATTAAAAATAATATTGAAACTCTGATTTAAATCTCCAATCTTTTTTATCTCAAGGAATACACCCCCTCTTCCTATTTCAAAGGGTTCTTATAAAGAGCTAATGTTGAATGTTAATGATGGTCTGCTCAGCATCCACCAAAATAATTCTTAGATTTAAAATAATTTTTTTTCTATCAAAGTGTTGAACCATCCTCATAATTTCCCCACGTAGTGCTAATTCTATCTTCGTAGGATAGCTCATATTGTTTGTTTTTGAAACGTTTCCCCTTTCTGTCTGTAGGATATTATTTGTGATTTGTTAAACTACATTCTTGAGTAAGACAGTCCTATAATCCCAAAACACCCCCGCCACCCACAGTGTCATCCTCATTAGTGTTCAATCAAGATCTTATTTACTTCCTAATATGAGTTGTATAACATATCTTGTCTATATTTTAAAATAGTTTATGTAACTGGTATGTGAAAATTTAGTGATGTTCTCCTGAGAATCCATTAGGGGCTTCTTTTAGAAATGTATGGTGGGAACAAAATTTTCCCTAACAGTTCCTCTGATATGAGTCTCTTCATGTATGTCATTTTTTATTCAACATAATTAGTTCAGCAAGCACCATTGAATCTAAACTTCTGGTAAAACACTAGGCAAAGTGCTGGATGACAACATGAATGTGACATTGGCGATCAAAAAGAAGGAGGATTTTCACGTTCCCTCTTCTTGGATTCTTCAAGGCTTCCCCCTACCCTTCAACCCCCCTGCCCCACTGGACTTCCCAACATGAGTCACCACGTCAGTCTTCTCATCTCCCCACCCCCGTCCCTTGACCTCATTACCTCTTCCCAACTCGGAGTTTCTTGTGCAGAGAATGCCCTTTTCCTCTTCACCTCTCATTCACCCTGAGGACCCACCCAAAGTTCCTGTCTTTGCGATTTTCCCTGAGTGATTTCTCTCTGCTCTCATCTTAATGTATTCCTTGAGTGTGTCTTTCTTTTTGGCAAATAACTATTCACATCCTTGTCATATTATCTAATTATCTTCTGTGTCATTATGTACATGTCATATGTCTAATATCCCTGTAGGGGTGGGCGTGGAGGGAGATTTCAGGTCTTCTGTTTCTTTTGTTTAGCAAACAGAGTCCAGGATATAGAGCCGAGTATGTGGCAGGTATTAAGAGATACTTGTTGAATAAGTATTTTGATAAATTAAGGAATCTCACTTCGTTACCAGGCAAAAACAGTAAAATCTGTGGCCAAGGGCAGGTTTTATTAGCTTTAGTAGACTAGTATAACTTATTAGGAGAAAAAGGCAAAGGAGATTCCATAAAGGACCGTACTCATCTTCCAAATTTTTTAATTCAGCGACTGTTTCCCCTTCACTCAACAGGTAACCCTTGAGTACCTCCTATGTGCTAGATGTGGGAGATACAGGGTTGAACAAAATCAACATGGTCCCTGGCTTCATGGTATTCACAGTCTAGCAGGAGAGATTGGTATTAAACCAGGAAACCAACAAATACGTAATTCCAAATTGTACTAAGTGCTATAAAGGAAAGAGAAGGTTATGGACAGTTAATATTAGCCTGGGTGGTCGATCAGGGCCTCGGTCAGATTAGGAAGTGACATTTAAGCTGAGAGCTGAAGGACTGGTCATTAGCCAAGTGAAGCCAAGTAAAGAAGCTAGACGGAGGGAACAGCATGTTCAAAGGCTCTGAAGCATGAAAGAGCTTAGTGGGTTTGAGACACAGTCAAAGGTCAGTGTGTGACTGGAGCATGGTGAATAAAGGGGAAATTGACATGGTTGAGGCAGATCCAGATCCAAAAGTACTTGGGTTTTAGCCATCTGGATGTACACGTTAGAGATTTTTCTAAGCCAATGTATGTGCCCACTACTGCTCCAAGCAGTATACATTATATTATCTTATTTAGTACTGAGAACATCCACATTATGTAGGTACTTTTATTATCCCCATTTTCCAATTGAGGAAAACAAAGCTCAGAGGTGTTAAGCAACTAGCCTAGGGGTCACACAGAATGTTGGTGAAGGGGTCAATATATAACCAGGTTGTCTTGAGCCTCCAGAGCCCAAGTTCTGACCGCTGGGTAGCTGACGGAGTTGCGCGGTATAGGAGCAGGCAGATAAATTAGGGGGCTCCTTCAGCAGTCCAGGTGAGAGGCCAGAGCTTGGACCAGGGGATGCTGTGTAATTGGGGGAGAAATCAGTATTTTGGAGTCAGGGCAAGAGGAGAGAAAGGGAAATATGATATAAGGGAATAAATATATATGCTTTACTTAGACTTTTTTAAAAAGGCTTTGAAATCTCATTTTAAAGAATTTAGAATTTAGAAAAGAAACAAACTAACCAGCAAAAGCATAGCATGAAAATTAGGATCAGAAATGCAGTACAAATCGGACTAATAAAGTAAGATTTTTTGTTTTTTTTTAAAACTGGTACAGTGGAAAAGAAGAAAATAAGTGAAAAAGGAAATATAATTATTATAAAAGAAGTGGGCCATTTGTATGGAATATCATTTATAACTCCTTGCTAAATTAGCTAACCAAGCTGAAAAGGTAACTTAAGTCGAGTGAGATAATGAAATTGGTCAACACTTTATTGTCATGAGATCTGATATGAGATCTATGCCCTCCGTGGGGCCCATTCTTTTTCTTTTTCCCCCTCTTCTTTCCCTGTCTGTTGAAGTCTGACCAGTCTTCATGATCCTGTTCAAATCCCTTCCTAAAATAGAAAAATGAAACCATCAACGTGTATACATGATTATTTTAGCCCAAATCAGCAATTACCATCAGTAGAGACAGGCTTGCCGTAGTACAAGCAAAGGTTACGTTATGTTCAGCCTTTTCTGTTGAAGAGAGCAAAGACGGGTTTCATCTGCTTTAGAAATGCTTTCTACCACAACAGACATATTTTTTTAAAAAGCAAGTTCTGTACCATAAAAATTATCTAGAAATGTTTATCATATGGATTACCAAGTAGGCTGAATAAAATTAGAAGGAAGCATCTAAGGGCGAATTTAGGTTATAAACGTTTAGGTAAAAACGTCAAGTTGTAGCTGCTGTGCTGCTCACTTTTATTCTCTTGAGAAAAGGTGAATGACAATGGTGAGAAGTAAATTACCATCAGGTTCTCCAACTGAGATGTGAGGAAACCTGTTTCCAGTTTCCAGCGAGCAGGACTCTTGTCTATCTAGGTGTGTGCCCAGAAGCTCCTCTACATACAGGGCAGGAGAGGGAGGAAGAGCCCCTGGGAGTGGCTGCCAGGTCCCACCTCATGTCCGTCTACTCCAAAGCTTCCTCCTCCTGGGGGAAGTCTCCCCAGCTGTGGAAAACTTCACACCTGGGACAGGGCTCACTACCAGCCTATGGGACCTCCCTTAGAGAGCCAGCAGCTCTTCTCCATGGACCAATTGCTCTCTATGGGGTGGGGGGGGAACTTGCAGAACAATGGCAGAAGATGAATAGAGAAGTTGGGCAAAAATGGAGTCTCAAGCCATGTGCGTTAGGCATTGCCAGATTACGATGTCTGCATCATAACCGAAAGCAGTTTCGCTTTCATATATCAAGTTCAGGCCACTCGAGTTTCCTTTTCCATATAGAGTCCCTCATGTGAAAGAAAGGAAGGAAAGTAAGGTAAGTAGAGGGAAGAAGAGAAGCAGCAGAGAGGATGGATAACTAGGTGCTAACACTAGGCCGTTCAGTCAGTCATTCATATGCACTCTTGCATGCATTTGACATTACTAAGCCAGGGCAGAGTGGGCTCCTGAGATGACCAAGGTACCATCTTGAGGTATCTCCTTTGGATGGTCAGCCACATGTTCACAGATACTGGTATGTCTAGATGTTATATGCAAAGTCCCTGGCATAGCATCTGGCACGTACTTGGTACTTGGCAAACCCTGACTGTCATCACATCACCATCGCTATCATCGTTACAAAGCTGTGAGATCCTCGAGGACAAGACAGGTTGTTCTTAAATCTTGGAACTTCTGGGTTGGCAAAGTGTCTAGTGCAGAGATCAGACTTCGTGAACATTACATTGACCTATTGACCAACTGAATGAAGACATTTTTGAGCACCTACTCCACGCTGGCACCTTTAAAAGGCATGGAGAAAGCTGCTGAGACTGATCTTTGTCCTAAAATGAGATGGGACATAAATTTAAAATGTTGTAAATTGAAAAGTCAATATACGGGTAGCATTTGCTAAGTGCCAAATGAACAGAAACGGAAGGAGCTTCAGGAATTTGGGGGAGGACTAAATTCTGTGGATTGGTAGGGAGAGTGTGACATGTCTTAATCCAGAATTTAATCAAGTTCAGAGTCTTGTTTTTTTATTTTTTTTAATTTGGTTGCACCGGGTCTTAGTTGTGGCAGGCGGGCTCCTTAGTTATGGCTTGCCAGCTCCTTAGTTGTGGCATGCAAATTCTTAGTTGTGGCATGCATGTGGGATCTAGTTCCTTGACCAGGGATCTAGAAACCCGGGCCCCCTGCATTGGGAGCTCGGAGTCTTAACCACTGTGCCACCAGGGAAGTCCCAGGTTCAGAGTCTTAAAAGAAGCGCTGACCCTTTAACTCTTTGGCAGTGGGAATGGGGAAGAAAAAACTCTCCCCCAAGGCATGAGATTACAGACCCTCTCATTCTGTTGTGTGCTGGTAAATATTCAACAACCAGTTCTCCAGAAAAAAAAAGTATGTGTATGAATGCATAAGTACATATAAGTCTTATTGATATGAAGGATTTGTAGCGCACAATGCATAAGTAATAATAAAATGTCTAATCCTCTTTCTTGTAAATTCCACGAGCCAGTTGATCCTCACTGAATGTTTTTGTTGATTTTTGTGTCGTGTTATCCATAGCTGACCTATGGTCGCAGTTCAACCATGATTTGACTAGTGGAATTTCATCCCAGTCCACTAACTCCCAATTCATTTACTGTCATTAAATCTGATATGTGATCTGCTAAACTATTTCTCACTCTTGCGCAGTGGTTCGGCTTACGATTTTTCAACTTTACAATGGTGAGAAAGCTATATACATTCAATAGAAGCTGTACTTCGATTTTTGAATTTTGATCTTTCCCCGGGCTGACGATGGGCGGTATGATACTCTCTTGTGATGCTGGGCAGTGGCAGCAGACACAGCTCCCAGTCAGCCACGCCACTATGAAGATAAACAACCGATACACTTACAATCATTCTGTACTCATACAACCAGTCTGTTTTTCACTTTCAATACAATCAATTACATGAGACATCCCACATTTCATTATAAAGTAGGCTTTGTGTGAGATGAGTTTGCCCAACTGTAGGTTAACGTAAGTGAGATCTATGCCCTCCTTGGGGCCCATTCTTTTTCTTTTTCCCCCTCGTCTTTCCCTGTCTGTTGAAGTCTGACCAGTCTTCATGATCCTGTTCAAATCCCTTCCTAAAATAGAAAAATGAAACCATCAACGTGTATACATGATTATTTTAGCCCAAATCAGCAATTACTCTCTTCAACAGAAAAGGCTGAACATAACATAACCTTTGCTTGTACTACGGCAAGGCTGTCTCTACTGACGGTAATTGCTGATTTGGGCTAAATGTAAGTGTTCTGAGCATGTGTAAGGTAGGCTAGGCTAAGCTACGATGTTTGGCAGCTTAAGTGTATTAAATGCATTTTCGACATCCCCTATTTTAGACTTAACAGTGGGTTTATCGGGATGTAACTTCATCGAAAGTCAAGGATGATCGGTGTTATATTCATTCAACTGAAACCTCTTTCAGCTTAAGCATTACATTTATCAGAGCTCACTCATTCACCACCAACCTCAACACCTTCTTTGCCGAATCAGATAATCGTTTTCAAATACTGCGAGAGTATTTTCCTTTTTGTTTTTTGATACTATTCACAATGTAATGACTACAGACATGACTCACATGCTTTTTCTTGGATTGAAAAGATTTATTTTGTATTCTTCAAGCCTCAGCGAGCACTAACTTGCAGTTATTCACAGTCTAGTTACCCAATTCTGGGCTGTCTGAGCTCCATGATTCTGCTTTCCTCTTCACAGGCTCAATTTTGGGTGGAGCGTTTTCTCGTTGTCGTTTTTTTTTTTTTTTTTTTTTTTTTTTTTTTTCTTTACGCGGGCCTCTCACTGTTGTGGCCTCTCCCGTTGCAGAGCACAGGCTCTGGACGCGCAGGCTCAGCGGCCATGGCTCACGGGCCCAGCCGCTCCGCGGCATGTGGGATCTTCCCGGACCGGGGAACGAACCCGTGTCCCCTGCATCGGCAGGCGGACTCTCAACCACTGCGCCACCAGGGAAGCCCTCGTTGTCGTTTTTTTAAACATCTTTATTGGAGCATAATTGCTTCACAGTGGTGTGTTAGTTTCTGCTTTATAACAAAGTGAGTCAACCATACATATATCCCCATACCTCCTCCCTCTTGCGTCTCCCTCCCATGCTCCCTATCCCACCCCTCTAGGTGGACATGACTCACTTTTAAGTTTAATCTGCATTATTGACATTTCTTCCATCACTTCCTTAACTCTAGATAATCAACAGAGCAAGAAACCAAGCTCTGACTTGCAGTGTTTGCTATTTATATACTTGTGTGTATAAATACCACCCCTGTCGTGGCCAATTTTGTGATATCCTTGAACGTGGACTTGGGAAGAGATACACGACATAACACATCATTATGTAGTATTTCTACCACATAGATCCGATAAATGTACAAAATCCCAAGAGCATAGATAACAAAATAAGTGATGAGTTTTGAGTATTTATTACCCTTGTTTTTCAGCATAATTTATTTAATTAGAAGTGTATGATTTAAATTTTAATAATGGCTCTTTTTAACAACCGGCTCCATGAGTTCCTGAAAACATAATACCTGAGAGAGGGTCGGAGCTGCTCCAACACCCCAGCTGACCCCACTCCTGATGAGCGGAGAGGTCTCCTCTCTGGGGAGGAGCTCTGTACTGCCCTTCCCCCTCCCCCTCCCAGACATACAGGTCGCAGTTGCTCATGCTGCCTCTAGCAGGAAAACTCACACAGAGGCTCATTTCTTTCCAGAACTTGACACCAGGCGTGCTGTGGGGGGTTTGACGTGGATCTTGCCCAAGCCCATTACTCACCCTGATCCTGACGTTTGATGCAGTCCCTAACAACTTCACAGTGCACACTTGTTTCCGTGATCTCTTTCTTTAAAGATAAACGTGAGGAAGAAGGATCTCAGAGGATGGTGATAAACAGAGCAGTGGGGCAAGCCGTCCAGTTAGTTGCCCTGTGGTGTTCACAGACCCCTCCTGCCCTGCTTCCCGAAAGAGACCCAAACCTGCCTGATGGGTTAGGGAAGTTTTCTACCATTTTTTCTGCCACAAGAACAAAAAGACACGATTCCTAACATTAAAGCCACAAATTTTTATCAGCAAAGCAAATTTTTATTGAGAAATTTGACCAAAACAACCTCCCCTGGCTCCACCCTTGGCCATATTTTCCTTTCTTAAGCAATATCCCTTTCACACAGATGTGAAAAAACTGCCAAGTGGGGTGTGGGAATAACCTGCCTGCCCCTCTCCCCAGGCTGACTCATGGCAGTTTATTTTTGCATTGGTTGGTAAATAGCTGCTCCCCCATTTCCACCAGTACCCCCACCCTCCGAGGGCAAGCTTGCCCCTCCCTCGGCCCGGCCAGCCCCTCCCACAGCCCAAAACCAGCAGGCACCCCTACATCTTCCCACACTGACTGGACAGTGCCCGGATGTTGCCCATTGTTCAGTATTTTGACCATCACCTGTCCTGCATCCTCTCGATCCCAGGTTTTGAGGCACAAAGTACCCTGTGTGCTCAGCCCTCACCTCCAGATCCAAGCCAAAAGGCTCAGGCCCGTCTCGTGGCTGTGCCATCCCATCTTGGTTTTAATAGAGAGCTTAGCAGCTGAGAATCAGGAAAGGGTCCTCAGAGTCCAGGCCCTTTCTCTGATGTGTCTGCCCTGCCTGTCCCATCCTTGGCTGGTTCCCAAGTGGCTTCACTCATTTGTCCCCAACATCTTAGCTCCTTTAAAGCCCTCTGAGCTCTCACCTGCCTGACAGCCCCACCCCCATTCCACGCTAGAACCTTACCATCTACTATTAGACCTTCCAAATGCAGACCCTCTGCCCAACGGGCTGGGCTTTATCAGCTTGTGTCCAGAGGACACTGAGGCTGATGCCACCTGGAGCCTCATCTCACTCTCCACCGACTTCCCTGCCTCTTGTTACTCTCCTTGTGCCGTCAACACTTAGTCACAGTGCCTCACTTGCCCTGGGGGACTTTTTCCTCATCTTCTGCCGTGGGTCCAAACCTGAGCGCTAATCCGAACCCAGCAGCTGTGGGAAATTCCCAGCTTTCCCTGTTCTGACTACAGCTCTGGTCTTCATAGAGATAAACGTTCTAGGTTACATTGGGGTCACCTGTCCATTTGACCAAACCCAAAAAAGAGATGGAACCTACTTCTCCAGAGGGAAAGGGTTTTTCAAAAGGAGCTATAATACGATTGATGTCCAGTCATAGAATCATAGTAAACTCATTTTTTCTATTAACATGAACTTTTTCCTACTATGCTTTGAATTGTGAAATTACTACGATTGAGGAATGATTAAATCATGGGGTTTTTTTCCCCATTTTCTTTCTTTCCTGTTGCTTGAAAAACATTGTTCACAGATGTTTAAGAGTATATATTAAAAGTGAATTCCAGTAAAAGCCTATTAATTACATTTTTCAGCCTGGTTCAGTAACTCTTTCAAAATAACATGCGTGTTTAGGACAGGAGTGTTTTCCAGTTGTCATTTCATGAGATAAATGTGTTGGGAAATGAAGAGAGTATAAATAGATGTGAAAGTCACTTTATCTAATTGAAGATGAATGCTGAGCTTTGGGAGCTGTAGCAGAATTGAGTCCTGGTTCAAACTTGCCTGGAAAGAGATTTATGATCATGGGATATGAAGCTTCATCTCCCAGGGGCTCTCCTGGTGACCATTAACTCCTTCAACTCAGTACTCCTTCAACTCAGTACTCCGTCTTTGTGCAACCAGCAGAGGCAACCCGCAGGATGGATGTGGGGAGAAGGAAGGATGCAGCGGTTCGTCTGTCAGGTCAACAGAGCTAAATAACAACAACAACAAAGCCACTGCTTCATCTGGGCCTGTGGAATTTAAAGTGCCTTGACAGACTGAGAGCCACATTCTTTCATGTGTGTATGATGCCAAGTGGCCTTCCCTTGGGTTTTGATGTCTTCTGTTTATGTCATCGAGATTTTCCAGAATGCTTTTAAAAGGGGGAATTAGTAGTAGCTCTAGCACTGTTGGTTTTAGACATTATTGTTGAAGCCTGGCAGAGCCATAGTATTTGAGCTCGTTTTCTGCCTTGACCTCGGAAAACCTTTTTCCAGAAAACTGACTGCTTAGGTCTAATCTGTGGTTACACACAAAGGAGATCTGGGCTAGAAATGAGGGTTCTGTTGTGGCCTTGATACTGGAAGATGCTTCCCTGATGGAATACTGCAGTACCACATGGCTTAAAATATTAAAAGGTGTATTAACTTGAATTGTTTTGACGGTTCAAATACCCTTAGAGGTTGCTGGGGGAAAGCTAGAGTTCTTAATGACTGACTGGAAGAATAAAATGCACTTGAACCTCTAGGTCAAATGCTGAATTCCTCCCGCAGGTGGAAACGCTGCACCTTACAGGGAAGGCCAACTCTCATTTTTACAGTGGCCTTACCCATTTGAAACTTCCCCGGAATCCCTTATCATCAGCTCCCCACCCAAAGGATGAAAAACACCATCTGAAAAACACCATTTTCCCATCTCTTATTGGAGTTTGCAACTTTCTTGACTAACAGATGGCCAGAAAATGTGTAAGCCCAAATAAAAGCAAAGCACGGTCTTCATTGTGTCTTCACAAGTGTCAGTTGCTTTTTCAAATTAAAGTTATGTAAATGATCCCTTGGCTTGAAGCAGGAGATCAGCTATGAAGGAAACAACTCCAGCTCTTGAGTATTTTAGTTTGGGTTGTGCATAGGGCTCTTTTTTTTTTTTTTTTGCTTTGCTTTTCTTTTTTTTTTAAGCTTTTAAAGAGAAAGAAGAGAAGAGTCATTTGGTAGAAGCATTTTGCAAGTTGCTCATTCACAAAACTCGCCGAGTTTCACCAGCAGCCAGCCTAGAATATTAGGGCTGGCAGAGACCTTAGAGGTCCTTGTTTTAATGAACTTGAGGAGGGAGGGAAAGATTCTGGAGTAAAAGACCAAAGGAGGGCCCGGCCTCTCTGGGTTTGGCATCTTTCTTACCTCAAGGAGTTAAAAGTCTGGGGCTGAGCGTGATCAACCAGATGGTCTTTAACAGTAACATGGTTCATATTGTTTAGATTATCCTCTTGCAAGTACCGTGCCTCGTTTACCTTTTATGGAATAAAGTGTGGAAAATTGACCACAGATGTAAGTAACCAAGAATGATGGGGAAGCTGTTGTTACCAGGCCTCCTCTTTTCTCTCCAACACGCCTGATCCCGAAGATAAAAATAAAGAGAGAAATGGGAGGCAGGCAGAGCCATAACTTGCCTTACCTCGTGGCTCGGGTCTGAGCCACCGTTAGCCCTTTGCTGGACATTTCCATAAATCCACGGTTGGCCTCAAGACTCCTGTGCAGGCTACCCTCACACTCTGAGTTTCCAAGTGCCCTCCAGTTAAAATAGCATACCACATAAGCAGTTTTTCCATCCTGTTTGGAAAGGCGGGGGGGGGGGGGGCAAGTCTAACATACTGACGGGGAGCAGTTTTGGAGCCCTCTGTTCCCCAAAGGAGAGCAATGAGTGGCATTTTGCAGCCTTCTGCGCGGGTCAATTCTGCATTCCCATTGCTTTGATTGCTATCTCGGCTGCAAGCTGGGCCCAATTAATTAGAACTAGGCCCTCATTATTCCTGAGAATGTATTTCTGAGCCTGACAGAAGAGTTGACTACCCAGAATGGGCCCAGCTAGGAAGGAGCTTGTTGAGACAGGCCTGTGCTTTCCTTTACGGCATGCTTTTTAGGATTAGACAGGCATTTATGCCTTTTTAAACCCTCAGAGGGATAGTCTCCCACCAAAGTCATAAACTAGGTTTTATGAAGTCCCTTTGTTTTCTCCATCTTCCTCCGTCCGGCACTCCATTGCCAAGGCCACGCTGGCTTTCACCTCTCATCCTTCTCTGTGCCACTCGCTGCCTTTGCCTGTGGCTTTGACCACCATCGGGTGATGGGACTTCTGCTTGCAGGTCAGCTCAAGGCAGGGAGGGCCAAGAGGGTCCCCGCACTCGGGGCACTGCCGTCTGCTCCGGGCCTCTGTAAAATGATTGCCAGTCCTCGGAGCAGAAGACTGGGTTGCCCTTCCTTCACGAGGGGCCAACATGAGGTGGGGCCCCACTCCTCTGCTCACTTGTATTCTCTGTCTTCTCATTCCCATCCAGTTCAACTCCACTCACTCCTTCCACCAGGCTCTCTGTCTGGAGCCCTGGCTCTGCAGTCAAGAAACTCCCCAACATCAGACATCCTGAACCCGTTCCTCATGCACTTTGCCAGAAACCCGGGCCTGTCTCTGGGACACGGCTTTCTTCCCACGCTTCCCTGGTTTTCCGTGCACGCTTGTAGCTCACTGTCCTCCATGACTCCTTTGAAACCTCGCCTCCTTTTAGGCTGATCAGCCCACTCCCATCTGTTACGAGCCCCTGGAAGCTTCTTGCTCACCGAGGACTTTAGCTCTTGGGGTTGTCACACACGCCCCTCCTCCCCATGAACGCAGCAGCCTCCTTACTGACCTGGCCACCAGCCGTGTACCTTCTCTGTCCTCTCTGCGTCCACAGCTGCTCCATCCACTCCACCACGTGATTTCGCTCCCACGTCTGGACTCCCGAACGCTTGCCCTCTGAGCGTCCCCTCCCTGCCCACAACCTTCCACGTCACCATCTCTTAATTCCCAGGAAGACGTGCTCGCCAGCCTCTAGCTCCTGACCCTCTATTCTCCCAGACCCTCAGTCCTCCACACCCCAGCCCGGTCAGTTGTAGATTATTTCAGCCACATTCTCCAGCATCCCCAGTTTTCCCCACCTCCACCCCAACTCCTTTTGTTCTTTCACTGTTCCAGCTGTGCAATCCCCAGCCTGAATCCACTCCCAAGGCCTTTTTTGCTGAGCCTGCCACAGGCCTGCTAAGAGCTGCTGGAGGTAATCACATAATCTACGTAAATGACTTGGGACAAACCCCTGACTCTAACATTACCCCAGCCCTCAGTGCCACCCCAATCCTTTCTCCTCAGTCAGCTCCTTTTTCCCCGTTATTCAGCAAATGTCTTGAAAATCCATCTACAGCGCTGTGTTTTCGCAGTTTCTAATCATGTATCAAACTGCAGTCTGGCTTCTGCTCCCATTGAAATCGTTCCAGCAAAGGTTACCCCGTGACCTCCCAACTTCCAAATTTTCTCTCATTTCACATGATCTCTCTTCAGCTGTCAGCCTCTTGGAGTACTCCTCTCCCTTGTCTGTGACAGGCATCTCTCAGGGTTCCCCCTTCTCCAAACACTTCATCCGTGTTCCCCACGGACTATCCCTTTTCCTTGGTTCTTAAAAATTATTATTCCTTGAGTTCCCATCCTCTGCCCCCTCTCTCCTCACTTCTAGCCATGACCCTGATCCCACAACATAGGAAAAAACAAACAGGGTTGATCTTATCAAAGGCCACTTCTGAAAACATCCTTCCCATTCAACTCGGATGGGAAGGGAAACACCCTAGGTGACCAGTGGCGCTTAACGGTCTGCTTCTAAGGTGACGGCATGGGGTCTCAGGGCTGAAAAGTGTTCGTTTTGGTGGCAAGGGCAAGTGCTGGTGCCTGTGGGCTCGGGATGGGCAAGCCCCATGGCATCCGCGTAGGGTTTGCACTACCATGTTGGGTGTGAAACTCTCATAGGCCGTCAGGGATGATGAATGGGCAGTTCCTAGAACTTGGAGAAGAGCTGCCATTTAAAAGCTGGCGTGTACAGTGGAAATGGTACTAGGTTTAGAGTTAGACATTATATTTCAAAACCTTTTTTCCTCTTACCAGTTATGTGACCTTGGGCAACTGAGTTCTCTCCTGGCTGTATCTCAGTGTTTTTATTTGCAAAATAGATCACATTATCTTCTACCCAGGATTAGGGATAAAGCACACCTTAGGAAGATGCTATGATTTGCTAGCCTTAATGCAGTAGGATGATTGAACTGATATAGTGGTGTTCTCTTAGGTCACTATTAAGCTGACAGCTCACCCCAAATTACTTAATAATCCTCCTTTTTGGCGCTAGCATCAGGAGTCGAGGAGAGAGTGAGCAGAACTGGTCCCTGTTCTCAGACTGGTTGAAACCATGCACCGTGCCGTTAGAGCCATTGCAGTCATAATATCTGATCCAGGTTTCATTGAGGTTGGGGAGCAGGAATTCTGGAGATAGAGAGATCAGTGTGGGTTGGAGTAGATGGGACAAGTGGCCTGGGAGAACCTTCGGCTGCCTGGAATAGAATGTCCTGTTTTAGTATAAAGCAAGTAATGAGTGATAGTCATAGGCTTCTGTTAAAGTTAGGTGAGGGAATTAAAATTGATGCCAAAGACCCCAGGGAGTCACTAAATATTTTTGAGTGAGAACATGCAAACTGTGTTTTAGGAAGATTAGTTTAGCTTTCTCATGTATAAGACACTTTTGATTGGGAGGATGGGGCCAGGGAGGACATTAGACAGATGGTTGCAGAGCCAGACCCTGATCTGAGGAAGTACAGGCTTAGGTTGGGAAGGAAAGGATGGGAGTGCAAACTATTTCAAAAAAAAAAAAAAAAACTATGAAAAGCATTAGTGACAGTTTTCATATTGGTGATTCCAGTGTGTTTTCCAACACTGTCAAGCAATGATCCAATTCTCAGTGGCCACTGACCAGATGGATGTCCTACAATTCAACTCTATTCTAATACTGTCTACCTGGAGGTAGCCTCACTGGTTAAGGGCTCAGTTTTACAAGACTGTCCCCCCTTCCCCACCCTCACTTTAGATGCCAATTTCAAGTCCAGGTTGTTACCTGTGTCTCTGACCCACTGTAGACTGAAGGCTCCCACAGACCCCTCCTCAGGTTCAAGTAATTTGCTAGAGTGACTCACAGCACTCAGGAAAATGGTTTGCTTACTAGATTACCCATTTATTAAGAGTACAGCCCGGGGACAGCCAGATGGAAGAGATGCTTAGGGCAAGGCGTGTGAGAAGGGGTGCAGAGCGTCCACGCCCTCACTGGGTGTTCCACTCTCTCAGTACCTGCACATATTTACAGAATGGAAGCTCTCTGAACCCCATCCTTTTTCAGGTTTTTATGGAGGCTTCATTACATAAGCTTGATTGATTAAATCACTGGCCATTGGTGATTGAACTTAATCCCCAGCCCCTCTCCCCTCCCATGAGGTCAGGGGGTAAGGGTAAGTTCCATCCCTCTAATCTAGTAGTAGGTTCCCCTGACAACCAGCCCCTATCCTCATTAACATAAACTCACCCCATTAGCATAAAGTCAGGTGTGATCGAAAGAGGCTTGTTATGAATATAAAACCTGTATTGCTTTTATCAGTTAGGAAGTTCCAAGGGTTTTAAGAACTCTGTACCAGAAATGGGGATGAAGACCAAATATATATTTCCTTTTGTAAATCATAGTATCACAGAGCTGGAAGTACAAAAGGACTTAAAAGTAACTTCAACTTTTCCAAAACTCCTACAGGGGGTATTATGAAAATGAAGGAGAAACTTTTGTATATGGTAAAATATACATAACAGAAATTGTAACCATTTTCACCATTCTTAAAGTGCACAGTTCAGTGGCATTAAGGACATTCACACTGTTTGCTACCATCACCACAAGAGGAGAAACTTTTACAGCAGTTTGATATCCGGGCACCATCTGAGCATGTGATCACTGTGCTTGCATTTTGTATGTTCTGTTATTTCAACATTTTCTCGTAATTTCTTTTATCATATATTGCAAAGTATCAGTCTGCAATGATTTGAAAATTAAAAAAAAAAGAAACTGGTGCTTTTCTTCAGATTGCTTGAGAAACACTCTCCTAAAGGAATGATAAATGTGTTTGTGGGTGGGGGGGTGGGGGGGATAAACTGGGAGATTGGGATTGACATACGCACACTACGATATATAGAATAGATAACGAATAAGGACCTACTGTAGAGCACAGGAAACTCTACTCAGTACTCTGTAATGACCTATATGGGAATAGAATCTAGAAAAGAGTGGATATCTGTATATGTATAACTGATTCACTTTGCCATACAGCAGAAACTAACACAACATTGTAAATCAACTATACTCCATAAAAATTAATTTTTAAAAAAAAGGTATAGAGTCCCTGGGAAGGAGGAGGTGAGCTATTGGAAGCTCTCCCATCCTCTGCCGGGCAAGGTCCTATTCATTCTCGAAGCTCAACTCCTGGGTCCCTTCGTCTGAGAAACCTTCTCTTCCCAACCTCCCCACAAACTCCCAGAGCTCACCAGAGGTTAATCAGCCTGCACGTTGCTGCTGTCCCGTGGACTGGCCGTCGTGGTACTGTGTAGACTGGCCATCTTGGTGGTTGTCCTGCTAGAATATGAGCTCTGCACGGAGACCGTGGCCTTTTCATCTCTATGTCCACATTGCCCTGCACACAGTAGGTGCTCAGTGAAGGTTTGTTCACCAGAATTAAATTAAATTGAATTTAGAGAACAGACCTGGAGGGTGGATATAGAGATGATGACATGTGGGGTGAAAAAGAAAGCGCATCAAGGCCATCCTTGGTACCAAGCCTCCTTTGAGAAGGAGGAGGCCGTTCATCTGAAGACGACGTGTGGGGAAGACACCGAAGCTGAAGCACAGAAATGGAGTTGGGCAGCCTGTGTGGGGAATGTGCTGGGGAGGCAGAGAGAGGACGAGGAAAAGACGGCAGCACACTTCTTCCCATTCACGCTTTGACCTTGTACTTCTGCTGAAGCATTCATCACAGTTTCATCAATATCCAATCATCAGATGTACTTCAACCCTTGTCACTCATTTATTCAACAAACACCCACCAGGGGCCTACTTTGTGTCCAGCTTTGTGCTACAAACTTTGCTTAATAACCCTAACCCCTGAACACCCTTTCAAGGTAGATATTATTGTCTCCATGTCACAGGAGAAGCTCAGGAGGTTGAGTTATTTGCCCAAATCAAGGCAGCTAATCAGTGGCAGATCAGATTTTGAACCCAGGGCTTTAATCCCTCCTGCCTTGCATAAGGTCATGAGGCTGGTGCCCAATAAGTGTTTGTTGGATCAATTCCAGAAAACTTTGGACCAACATGGGAAGAAAGAGGAAAGAAGAGGCAGTTCAGGGTTAGGGACTGGCTCATCCAGTTTAGGGGAAGATTGAGAAAGAATGGGGTGGGGGTAGGCACCATGGAGCCTAGAATGACTGACGACCCAGGAAAAGAGAGGCTATGTAAGTAGGAGTGTGTTTAGGATGGAGAGTGGACAGGTTTGGGGATGCGGCAGAGGAGACTCTGCTAGTGCTCACCCTGGGGCACTTAATGAACGGTAACCCTTCTGGAGCCCCTCTCCTGATTTCTGACCTGAAGGTGTCCTCATGCCCTCTTCTCTCTCAAGACATGAGGATGAATGGGGTATGCGACCATTTCTTGGCCAATGATTCTGCTGATTCTTCTCCAAAACCACATGGCATGAGTGGAAGGAGGTGCAGCTGTCTCTGTAGGGAGGAGCCTTTGGTACAGACCCTCACTGAGTTTACCAATGACCCATTCCTGCCTACGGACTTTACACTTTTGATTTAGTCCTCAGGCTTCTCCTCTAAGAGGTGGTAGAAACGTGATTGAATTAACCAACTTTGGTTCTTGCTCTAATGGGGACACGAAGTAGGTGTCTAGTCTAACTCACCCATCCCCCTTCTTTGGAAATGACAGCACCGGAGGCCCAGCTGAAGGGACAGGCCTGTGAGGCCATATTTTAGACCTTGTTTGGATCTCTGACCTAAGACCAGCCAATCCATGTCAGTGCTTTGCAGTCAACTCTAAAGGTTTCCTGAAGTCCATACTGTGGCCCGTCCTCTCTACTTGTGTTGGCCTAGGCTACAACTCCCACCTCATTTCCTGGCATCCTCCCCTTGCTTTCTCTATTCCAGCTCTACTGACTTCCTTGTTCCCTTTACAGGACAAGTAAATTTCCATCCCAAAGCCTTTTAACTTTCTGTTTCCTCTTCCTGAATGTCCCTCCCGCCATGTGTTTGTATATCCGGCTCCTTCACGGTCACTCAAATCTCTGTTAAAATGCTCCCCTCCCCACCAGGGCCATGACCACCGATTTAAAAATAGCACTTCCTGTTTCCCTTTATCCCATTGCCCTGCTCTGTGCTCCCGTACAACCTATCTTTGCTGCCCTAACATATATGCTTGCCTTTTCCTTGTCTCTCCCCTTCATAGAACTTAAACCTCCTTGAGCAGGAGTTTGTCTTGTTCATTGCTGTGTCCTCGCAGCACCTAGAAACCTAGAACAATTCTTAACAATTGCATGTGCTCAATTAATATTTGCCGGATGAATGAACGTGACCAGCTTCTCTCTCAGGATCTGAACTAAGGACACAGTGACTTTCTTGGTTGGAGAGAGGTTCTGGCCCCGTGGGTCGGTCAGGCTTGGGCTGACAGCCATGTTCGTCACATGTAAGCCTGGGAAGTTGGTCAAGATCAAAAGAGAAGCTAGGGAGAGAGAGAGTCCAGGTGTCAGAGAAGGTTTCACTGCCTGGGGGATTCTCTTTCCCATTGTGGCCTGACTGTATTTGTATTGGGGTTTGTGTTTGTTTCGTCCAATGGACTTGTCTGGGTATCTGTATTAGTTTTCCCTGACTGCATAATGAATTATCAAAAAGTTAGCAGTTTAAAGCAGCACCCATTTATTATCTCACAGTTCTATAGGTCAGAAGTCTGGGTGGGCTGGCTTCTTTGCTCAGGGTCTCAGACTGAAATTAAGGAATTGGCAGGACTGGCCCCTTATCTGGAGGCCCGGGGAAGATTTCACTTCCAAGCTCATTCAGCTTGTTGGCAATCTTCAATTCCTTGCAGTTGTAGGACTGAGTTACTGAGTTGTATTTCCTTGCTGGCTTTTGGCAGGGACTGCTCTTAGGTCCCAGAAGCTACTTCCAGTTCCTTGCCATGTGGCCTCTCCACGTCAGCAACAGAGAGCCTCCCACATGCTCTCTGAATTCCTCTTCTGCTACCAGCAGGAGAAAACTCTGCTTTTAAAGCACTCATGTGATTAGGTGAGGCTCACCCAGACAATCTATTGATTAACTCACAATCAACTAACCAGTACCCTTAATTACATCTGCAAAATCCCTTTTGCCTTGTAACCTGAGATTATCAGGACATGATATCTCATCCTATTCACAGTCCTAGCTTTAGGATAGAGAATCTTGAGGGCCCATTTTAGGATTCCGGCTACCACAGTATTTATTTTATTAATTTCCTTTAATTCATTAGCTTGAGGGAATGGTGGAAGAGGGGTCTGTTTCTTGCAACTAAAGAGCAATGGCCATAATCCAAATGGCCTAGGCTTTTGTGGGCAAGGGGATGGTTTGCAGTTATAAACTTTGTCTTCTTAACCTCTGCTAAATTGTGGTTCTTTATTTTTCCTCTGGAATAGAGTTCAGTGTAGAGATGTGAAAGATTAGACCATCTGCCATACTTCAGATGCCAAAAATAATGAAAATAGCCCCTTGCCTCAAAACTCTCGGGTAGAAAACTTTTTTTTTTTTAATGCTTTTCCTTGAGGATCGCTCTCTAAGTGAGATCATTGGTGATCCTGAGCTTTTTCCCATGACTTAATTGATGAGGAGAGGACCGTCCAGCTACAGCTTACAGAATACATTGGGGGTAATTGGCTTAAAGCCTACAGGCTCTTGTTGAAGTGAGTGGTTTTGGTTGAAGCACACCATGAAGCCGAGAAGTATTATGTACGTATATTTTCTTTTTTTAAATAAATCTATTTATTTATTTTTGGCTGTGTTGGGTCTTCGTTGCTGAGCACAGGCTTTCTCTAGTTGCGGCGAGCGGGGGCTACTCTTCGTTGCAGTGCGTGGGCTTCTCATTGCGGTGGCCACAACTTTGTTGCGGAGCACGGGCTCTAGGCACGCGGGCTTCAGTAGTTGTGGCACACAGGCTCAGTACTTGTGGCTCACGGACTCTAGAGCGGAGGCTCAGTAGTTGTGGTGCATGGGCTTAGTTGCTCCGCAGCGTGTGGAATCTTCCTGGACCAGTGATCGAACCTGTGTCCCCTGCATTGGCAGGCGGATTCTTAACCACTGCACCACCAGGGAAGTCCTGTACGTATATTTTCGTCTTGAGGTATTATCAAGAAATTCCACAGAGAAGGGAATAAACTATGGTTTGGTAATGAAAAAAAATTTTTTTAAGGAAAATGCAAGATGTAAACTCTGTTTCCTGCAAATGTAAATCAGAGCAAGTTTTATAGCCTTTCGTGACTCAGAGAGAGGTCACCGACCAAATCTGCTGAGGGAGGCAGGCTAAAACAAAAACGGCTACATTTTTATGACTTTTTTTCTCCCTGCCGCTGTTAGCTCTTCATTTGCCCAATGTAACACAATTTTCCAGGAAATCGGAGATATGGAATTGCTATCCAGTTCACTGCCTGGCTTCAAAAAAATGTATCGTCGGAGCTGAGTGTCAAGACGTAGTAAATTGGGGGGATTTGAGGGAGAAAGCATACTTTGTGGCAAATTGCTGGCAGGTTGAACAATCGTGAGATTATAGGATCAGAGAGGCTCAGAGTCAGAAGAATCCTCACCCCTCGTAGCCTAGTCCAAGCCTTCTTTGATGCATGGACCAACTCAGCAGCGTGGAGACAGGAGGTCATCAGCTCTGCTGGATCCTACTGACGTGGGTCAGTAGAAAGAGGAGTCATAGCAAGGAGTGAGAAGAGGAAAGAAGGCAGCAGCTATGAATGAAGATAAGGAATCCTAGATCTTGGGTAGTGCCTGGTGCTGCTGGGGGACCTGGCACTTTTGAGCCTCAGTGTCAATTAGAGATCGTGATGCCTAGTTAGCAGGATTGTTACAGAATCAAATAAGATGCACGTGTCAGCTTTGTAAAGCATTAAGCAAATGTAAGTGATTGTATGATAGGAGCACTATTAATAGGAAGACATTGAGGTTCCCACCTAGGATGGTGGATGACCTAAAGAAGAGGAACGCGGAGCCCAAGACAGGTATAGGAAATGCAGGGAGAGACATTGTGTTTTCAAGGCCAATAAATCTAACTCTAGGAGCTTGAAGCTGCTTTAAAAAGGGAGGAAGGGACAACCATTGTGCAGGACAGAAGCCTCAGGCCCTAGACAGAAACCCAGGTCGAGCTCTCGGGAGTGCATCCTAAGAGCAGAGCTCTAACAAGCTACCCACCAGGCTCCCTGAGAAACCAGATGCCAAGCTGAAGTCTGAGAACCTGAGGGGACAAGAGCCTGCCCCAAAGCTTCATAAGGTAGAAGGCAGAGGGCTGCCACAGCCCCTGAATGAAATAAAGGCAGTTTCCATAGCCATTGGGAAATTATCCAGGTGTTTTGTGATTCTTGTTGACTTATCTTCTTAAAAGCATCCATCACAAAGTGTTTTTTCTCTTGGGTGACACTTTTCCCCTGCAGATGTAGGATTCAAAGATAGAAAGCTGAACTCTTGGCTTTTGGCAATAACAGGGTCAAGTATATTCATTCATTTCTTTATTCAACGAGCATCTGTGATGCCTGCTCTTGTTCAACCCTGTTCCAGACCTGGGGAATCAGAGATGCAGCCTAGTGGGTATCAGATAGGAGCACATAGGTACTTGGATGGAAGCAGGTGTGGCATAATTTTTGATTCCCCTCCCCGTGCCCTCAGCCAACAGTGATTTCATATAGGGACCATTGCTCCTGATTTCTGTCCCTAAGACCTTGCTTCCGGACTTTCTTCCCCTCCTCTACCTTCAAGCTCTAGCTTGAGCCCTGCTTCTCCTCCAGAGCACTGCCAGATCTTCTCCAGCATGTGGATCACCACTTGCTTGTAGTCTGTGCCCCAAGTTTCCTGTCATGTGATCTCATTCCTGCTTGCCTCCTCCTTTCAGCGTGGTTTGATAGTCCTGAGCCTGGCTTGGCAGGGGCTTGTTGAAGCCCCCACCACCCCCACGCCGAGCCTAGAGGTCGTCACTTCCGGCACTGTGTGTTTTGAATTTCCTGCCCCCGACTTCTCTCTGCTCATGGTTTCCCCACAGAGTGGGGCATGTCGGTGTTGCCCCCAAGTGGTATGTACTTGGCAGAAGTGGAATCCACATTGTCAATGGGAACAGCTGTGGGTGAGGCGTGGAGTCATAGCAGGGTCCTCCAGACAGCACCATGAGCCACAGTTCAAGGGCCAAGAAGAGATAGGCCCCCACTGACAAAGGTGCGGGGGACCAGGAACGGGCAGCTCAGATGATTATCACCCTGTGCTTGCAATGACTCAACCGATTTTTATGTATCATGGCACTGGCCCATGTGTCTTAAAGGTATTTTACAGTCTCTGGCTTTCTGGTTGAAGAAAGAAGCCACTGGCTGTTGCCACCTAGGTGAACCTTGAGGCATTCTGACCGCTAGCCCTGGCGTGGGGGAAGAGAAAGCAGCTGGGATGAGGTAGAACCAGGACAGGCAGTTCAGGATTTCAAGATCATGTGAGTGACTGGAGTAGTGCCTGGTGGCCTGTCGAGGATGGAGCAGTCCTGCAGTGTGAGTGGAGGTGAGAGGTCCTGTCCTCCAAGGAAGGGACTGGCAGAGTGGTCAAATAGGCTGTGGGCTAGGGGAGGGGCGTGCTTCAAGAAGGGAACTAAACATCGTGGTGGTTTAACTTAGTGAGGGGGTCTGGGGAAAACTTACTGCAGTTGCATGTACTATTCACCAAGGCCCCCTGGATACTCGGTGTCTCCGTTAAGGTCCCTGCACACTCAAACTGTGTAACTCAAGTACAGTTTAATAAAGCGTTTATCTAAAAGAAGTGAGCTAAGTATACTCCCTCCTGGGGCTAGTAATCATAGGGAGCTGTTACCACTCCTGGGCCTGAGTGATTACCGAATTTCAGAGATAGAAAAAATGGTGCGAGGAGGGCCACCCAACAGACAGGCGATGGCGACGCCACCGCAAGGGAATCAGGAAATAAATAACCCCAGCTCGCCTCTCTCTCCTGGCATTCCTGGGCCACTTCCCATTGGTCTAACTTAAGCTGAAGGCAGAAGGCGGGTGTGCCCACTAATGCAGCCATTCCTGGGCAGGGAGAGGGTGGGGAACGATGGATCTGGAGGGGCCAACAGTAGGCTTTCGCAGCATAACCAATTCTGGATCCTTCCTTCTGAGGGGAGTGGCACTACCAATATCCTATCTGCCCTAGTAAAGCGAGGCTCAGCATTCAGGTGAGGTGAGCCTCAGGCTAAAAATCTCTGTTGTTTTAGAGTTGACAGGAGCTGAGAAAAGAGGGTCTGGCACTGTACCTTTAAAATAACAGCTTGCTCCATACATACGGGGGCCATATGTCCTCAATTTTCCAAGACAGTCTCAATTTCAAATATTCTGTCCCATTTTGCCCAAAAGAATACTGGCACTTGTCAGATCGCATGTTCCAATTTTTGATTCAGAAAATATGGTCACTGTATCCCTATACCACAACAAATGCCAGATGGTTTAAAGAGCTAATTTTTTTAATGGTATACTTATCTCAATTGTTGAGAAAAGACAATTTTCTGACTATTGAAGCAATTGAAGAAATTATCAGTGACAAGTTTGATGGCTCCAATTACATTTTTAAAAATTCGCCTTTTTTTCTTTTTTTGTACAAAGAAAATCAACAAAACTAAAAGGTAAAAAGAGAAGCAACAGATTGGGGAAGTAGTCACAATAAACATAACAGCTAAAACTTACCATCCAGACACTTTGGGGAGTTTTATATAAATCTTCAAGGGCACAATCAAGACTTCATTGGACAGATGGTCAAAGGATATGAGTAGATAATTCACACAAGAGAAACATTCACTGTAAACAAATCCCAGGGAGGTAATTAAACATATTCAAGTTAAAACAACTACGAGTTACCATATCACACCTATTTACATTATCAAAAATAAATAAAAGCTATAAATGTAACATGAACAGGGCTTTGTGGGAACATATACTTTGCAGAAGGCATTAAAAATTATCTTTTATTTTCTCTTCCTAGAGAACAGTATGATGCTATGTAAAATAGATCACAAAAGCAACCCTTGACTCTGACTCAACAATACCACCTTTGGAAATATATCCCAAGGAAATAACATTAGAAAAAAAAAAGTATACTATATATATACCCTTGAACAACATGGGTTTGAACTGCATGGGTTCACTCATATCCAGATTTTTTTCAATAAATGTGTACTGCAGAACTACACTGCAGTAGGTAGAATCCACAGATGCAAAACTACAAATACCAAGGGCTGACTGTAAAGTTATATTCAATTTTTGACTAAGTGGGGGGTGGGTACCTCTAATTGCCATGTTGTTCAAGGGTCAACTCTATATCTACACACACACACACATACATACACGTATATAGTTTACCTACACTGAGACAACCCAATTTACCAACAATTGTGTGATGATTTAAATATAACAGTCTAGGATAAATAAGTATTATACTATTAAAATACCAAATATGTTCACTTTGTAAACATGAGGGAAGATATATTTAAAAATGATAAGCTTCAAAGAAGTACAATGAAACTCTGGCAGTAATGATGTAGCCATGTGAAAGCTAGTTTTGTCCAATTGTAAGGATCAGGTAGGAATCGAAACTGTGCAGTTCATCAGTTTTCTAAGGTAAAAGTGTATTCTGTGGTTTCTGGCTCATTGTTCATTATTGCTGGTGTTAGACATTCTAAATGTAGCCCGCTTTACCATAAAAATAATGAGAAAAGTAAGAACACAGTCTGACTCCTATAGGTTTGTAGATTAAGTGTCAGGGGTGATGCTGGTTGCTTCTTTAAATGGATCTCTGTACAGAAGGGGTAGCTGCTTCCTACTTAGCATTGTATTCCTCGGCTGTGGAACCCTCTGTTCTCTGTCTCTTTTCTCTCCCTCCTGAATATGACCCATGAATACCCGCACACCTGGTTCTGACAGGTGATGAGATTCCTTCTATGTGGTACTCAAATCCTCAAACATAACCATTTAAACTCACCCATGAAGTCGCTTCAGGTTTATCCATATAAAGATCAATCTAGTTACTACCCCCCACTGCAGGAAAAAAAGCAAGTCAATCTCTAGTGTATATTTTTGTGGTATTTTTAAAGCCTTAAGTGCTAATCTGTTAAAAAAAATAAGGGAGCGGGTAGAGACAGATGTAGAGAATAAACGTATGGACACCAAGGCGGGGAAGTGGCGGGGGGGTGTGGGTGGGATGAATTGGGAGATTGGGATTGACATATATACACTAATATGTATAAAATGGATAACTAATAAGAACCTGCTGTATAAAAAAAGAAATAAAATTCAAAAAAAAAAGGGGGAGCAGGGTGGGGAGTTCATTATGCAAATGTGACACTTACAAATGCCAATCCCCATGTTCCTCCTATAAACCTGCAGCCAATGTGTAGCCGACTCCTCGATCTCTGGGAACAGGGAGAGAGGGACCAAGGCACACTGCTGAACCCTGAACCCTGTAGGTGGTGTCCCAGTCTGCTTTGGTGACTTGACTTCCTCTGGGAAACCCAGGTCCCACTGGCACCTTGCTCAATAGGACAGTGGCTCCCATAAAGGTGTAATAAGTTCTTGTACGCAGACCCCTTGAGAGTGTTCATCGAAATTCCACATTTCATTTTCTGTGTAACCTCGAGGAAAGCACTTGAAACCTGAATTCTCATAGCAGAAAAAACCTGAGAGAGGAGGCCGTGGACAGTTTGTGTGAGTGCTGTGAGTTCAGTCACTAATCCCCAAAGTAGATGCCACATATATTATGAAAATTTATAAAAGGCAAAAAAAAAAAAAAAAAAAGGAAGAAAGGGTAGAAAACCCATAGGGTTCCAGTTACCCATCAAAAAGACCACCCCTAGGGCTTCCCTGGTGGCGCAGTGGTTGAGAGTCCGCCTGCCGATGCAGGGGACATGGGTTCGTGCCCCGGTCCGGGAAGATCCCACATGCCGCGGAGCGGCTGGGCCCGTGAGCCATGGCCGCTGAGCCTGCGCATCCCGAGCCTGTGCTCTGCAACGGGAGAGGCCACAACAGTGAGAGGCCCGCGTACCACACACACACAAAAAAGACCACTCCTGGTTTTCAAGGAATGAGCATAAGTTTTGAAGTCAGCTGGACCACTGTTCTGATCCTAACTGATGCCTCATTGCCTCTCTTCCTGATACAGAAACTGTTAATGATGGTATCTACCTCTTGGAGTGGCTGTGAGTTAAAATTAAATAATCTTGTAAAGCATGTAAATGAATGTATGGTACAAAATAAACCTTCCATAAGCATTAGTTCTCTTCCCCTTCTCTCACCCGATAGGGTATCCTGCATACAGGAGGTACTTGGTTTATCATGTATATACATTGTAATTGAGTCACATGTACAGAGCGACAGCCTGATTCACTTACCACACAACAGAGATAACCAAACACAGACAATGTGCTCTCCCTTGGTCATCTTGGGGCATGGCCAGGTACCAAAAAGGCAGGAGGAAGGCAGAAAGGGATGGGACTTGGATCTGACTCTTCCTCGGGGAAAGGATTGCACTCAGATTACTGGTCCACATGCTAACAGTGAAGATGCAGTCTGTCCAGCATGGGATACAGTAATCTCTGATCACCGTCCCCCAAAATCAACAGCAAAAAAGAAGTGCCCAAAACGAAGTAGTAGGATGTCCCAATGGGTAGACGGAGCACAGCAACAGGAACTTGGGGGAACGATGCTCAGGTGTGTAGAAAAGCAGATGGTAGCCTTGGGACACTTTTAGCCCCAGACACTAGGTAGGGGTACTTGGGCAGGGCTCTGGGACGGGGTGCCAGGCAGATTCTTGGACAG
The DNA here is from genome assembly GCF_008692025.1 of Phocoena sinus. Classification (NCBI taxonomy): domain Eukaryota; kingdom Metazoa; phylum Chordata; class Mammalia; order Artiodactyla; family Phocoenidae; genus Phocoena; species Phocoena sinus. Next base: position 66,679,443 of record NC_045770.1, read on the forward strand.
GGATTCATCAACAGGGACCAAAGCAGAAGGTCAATAATAAGAACTTTGATAAGGGTCTAGATAACGAACTCCATCCGGTACTGGAATGAAGCACTGTTCTGGGGGCAGATGTTAATGCTGTCGAGCCCAGGACAGTCTCAGGTCAAGTTGGAATCCTAGAAACTGGGGCAGGACTGAGTTACAGATGAGGCTCAGTTGGTCTGAGTCATGGGGATGGGATGGGATGCAGCAGCTGGGAGCCAGTGTGGGCCAAACACTGTTCTTCTTGAAAGCGGACTCACTTGCTGCCACTTGGTTAAACTTTGGGCTCATCTCCACAGATGTCAGTGGACATTGCTCCCGAGTTCTCTGGGGGTGACCTAGAAGGTTCCCTTTCCCTGTTCCTTTCCCTTTTTTTCTCTCCCCAGCTTATCTAAATCCGTGTGGGTAACATTTAGCCTAGAAGCTCTATCAGGATTTTGGTGAGAGGAGGGAACTGTAGGTAATGGAAAGTTATCCTCAGTGTATTATAGTTGCTTTAATTTGGGTTTAGTCATGATGTTTAATTCGTTTTGAAATCTGAAATCTCGCTAAAGCAAATTTTATGTTTAGCAGAAGGGACACAGATTCAAGATGGCCACGAGGCGCCATTTACAGCCCCCTCTTGGAAGCAGCCCTCCCTGACTTTCTGTTGAAAGGCTCCCTCGTGGACTTACCCTTGCTCTTTTCCTCATGACCACAGATGCTAGCTCTGCATTGTCTCCCTTCCTCTCGGTGCATTATACTTTCCAGCTAGACCAGTGGGTTTTTTTATGGAGCGATTTTTCCTGCCAGGGGACATTAGGCAATGTCTGGAGACATTTTTGGTTGTCAGGACTGGGGGCGGGGGCAGGGGCGGATGCTCTTGGCATCCTGGGTAGATTACGGCCAAGATTCTACGGAGCACCCTACAATGCACGGGACAGCCCCACAACAAAGACTTATCCGGTCTCAAACATCAATAGTGCCTCTGGTGAGAAACCCTGGGCTAGATTGTAAACATGTTATGAGCTGACGTGGTGTCTTCGATTCTGGCAAAATAATAATCACCACTAGCAGCTAACATTTATCAGTTTCTTACTGTGTACCAGGCATTGTTCCAAACACTTCCTACATATTAGCTCATTTAATCTTTTTTGTTAGGAATTATTGTTATCCCGTTTTACAAATGGGAGACCTGAAACATGAGAAAATTAAGTAACTTACCCAAGATCACACAGCTAGTAGCTGGTGAAGCCACTCACTAGTAGTAAGAATAGTAATCCTAGTAGCAGCAGAATTTTTATTAATTTTTATTGAGCCAAGGGCTTTGTATATTTTATTTCATCTTTGCCAGGACCTCATGGAATAGAAGTCTTATAAGATGCATTTCAGATTTGCGGAAACTGTCTCGGTGGAACTTGCCTTGTTTTTATGAATGTGTATGTTTTTAAAATGAGTGTTCATCTCCCCCATGATACTGTAATCCTAAGAATGCAAGGATCTTACTGCTCCCTTGCTCCCCGAGTGGTTCCACTGTTCAGCTTTAGGTCTGGCAATAGTGCGCACTCCGAAAGAGATTAAGGGACAAGGGAATGAAGTGGGAGAGTGTTCGATGCCCATAGATGGACCTGTTGAGACCTAGCTGTGGTTTGGCAACTGTGCCATGTTTTCTCTTCCCTGGAGCTTTCCCGTGATTCTTTCCCTCCACTGGACCTCAAAGCTGCCCTGTGAGAGGATCTGGTCCTTATCACCATATAGAGTCCAAAAAGTATTGGGGATGGGCTGAGAGTATCCACTGTCTGGGCTCTCCTGAGCCTTGCCAAACCAAGCAGGAGCGTCTGATTGTTTATAGGAGCTAAAAAAGAATAGTAATAATCATGACTGTGTTAAACCCAAGATTTTCAGGCACCTTTGGAAGTTTTTACAAGCTGCTCTCAGAGGAGGGATGGGCTTTCTTGTGGCTAGATACTCATGTCCCTACCTAATGAAATTTGATGACACATGACGCTAGGTAGAGATACTTCTTTTTCCTTCTGATATCTGGATATTTTCAGAACTTAGATAATTTTATCCTATTTACATCAAACATGCAGGTAACTCTAGACTTTTATATCTGTATTATTTCTCGGAGGTATAATATGATTATGAATGACAGTAATGGACATTACATGTTTTAATTAAATTTCCTTTGCTGTGAATCAAAACCTTTTAGTCCAGTCCTGCAGTGCTATTTCTGGACTTCTCTTTTACATATTCTGATGCGTTAGGCATCAGGTATGACATAAACTCACTTTTATGAATTCTGCATCCCGTAGATTAAATGAGATAATGTGTGCATGGTTGACTTAATGCCAGCCACATAACGATTATTAATCAAAAACGTTAGTCAAATTTGCATACTTTGTGCCTTTTAGGTGTTAGCTATTTGAAGAATATGGTCCTTCTTGGAAGATAAACATAATGCTGATGTTTATGAAAAGGCTCCGTTTTCAAATGATCATGGGTAGCATAGTAATTACATCCCAGGGTTTCTCCTTTGGGGTTTTTAGGTGGTCAGTTGGACCTTAGAGTATTTACCCTTTTCCAAAAGGAAAAAGTACCCCAGATAGCCTCCTGCTACCTCACCCCCCAAACAACAACAACAGCAGGAACTCATTCGTCACCTGGGGCTGCTAGCCTTCTAGAGAGGACTAAAAAGGAGGGTCTGGATCAGTTCCTGGGGACAACCCCACCCCCCTGCTTCATTTGGGTGCACAAAGCATGTTGCCCTGGAAAATGCACCTGTAGCCATTTCCAGGTGTCTGATGCTCCTGGGCTTTCGAGCATCCTCGGACACCTCTGCAGCCCTGTCTCCCAGCACAATCCACTCCTCGGTCTTTGGGGTCAGATAGAACAGGAAGTAAGAATCTCCCGCTTAATTGGCCACGGTCCCTCCTTTCAGCCCAGAGATTTTCCGCAGGACTGACTCTCAGTGAGGCCATCTTTGTCCCCTTGCTAAGTCTCTCCCCACCCCTGGGGCAGGACGATTTGGGCACCGAGTTCTAGACAACTGATCACAGTGGTGGGCATCCCTGCTGAAGCCCCACGCTCCGGCATTTTGGGAACCAGTCCTGAGTCTCTCTGTAGTCCACCAGGGCACAGATGAACTGGTCCCAGCATCTGAGGAGGTGCCAGTGCTGGGTCACCTCCCTGCTTCATTCATGAGCGCAACAGGTGCACAGTACCAGAGCTTCCCCGCCGCTCCCCACCAGGGCTTTGCCTTCAACCAACCAGCCGACAAACCCAATGGGCCATGGTGACTAATATTCAAATACAAGAACCTTTTCTTCTTGGGCTTAACAGATGCCGAAGCTGATAAGTTCATGCGTGGAAATGTATATGCAGATAACTTCCCATTTTATTACCTAACTGCGGGTTTAGGTTGTCTTTCCTGAAAGGATGGGTTCCCTCCCCACAGCTGAGACAAGGCTTGAAGGCACAGCATGGCCCTCAGGCTGTGTCCAGGGCTGCTTGGGGTCACCCAGCTGTACTCACACCTTGCCTCTGCTTAAGGAGATGCTTATGACTTTGAGTCTGTGGCAGAGTAAGAAATTTTAGATCCGCCAGATGAGACTCACTTCTCAGCGGCCCCAGCATCAACCCCTTGAAAACACGCTGCCCATCTCTGCCTGAGGTGTATACCCAGCCTGAACAGAAACAAGCAGCCACTCCAGATTTCCAGTTGCCAAGAGGCAAGCGCTAGAATCCTGTTTGCTTTGCAGCAGGTCTGTGAGTCCCATGTGGCATCATATTAAATTATATAGGCAGCCACTTGTTCTCAGCTGATGTGCTGAGCTGCGAGTTGTGTTGAGCAGTCTAGCCTTCTCCTCGGGAAATGGTTGAAAAGATCCAATAGCTCCGTAGACCTCCGGACCTCTGAAAATTGGCCTGAAAGCAGAGGGTTGTGGGCCACCGCAGGGAGGGCTCAGCTCTGGGCAGAAGATACCATGATTGTGGCTGAAATCCTAGACCATGGGCTGCGGGGCATTTTGCCCTAAAGGTGGGTCAGAGCCTGGACGAAGTTGGACGTGCTGTGGTAGGGGAGGTTCTCTGTTGGGGGTGCCCTGGCCAGTTCCTGGTGCATCTCCCGTGTTTGGGCTTCTGAGATGGTAGGTGCCCCTCCTCCTGCCTCTGAAGGTTTTTAGTGTCAACCTGGCCTGCATTAGCCTAGCTCTGTTGTTAGAGATAGCTCTGGAGGGATGGGTGTGTGCGTGTGCGTGTGCGCGTGTGTGCGTGTGATGTTTAGGGGTGGGAGGGAGGAGATGAGGATGAACACAGAAATAAAGGACTTTCGAAAGAACAGGTCGACCTCATTTTACTGCTTGCTGTCCTCTTCTCCTAGGTAAAGGTAAATCTAAGCATGCATTCTGAAAGTGTAGTGAGAAGCTGTTGGCTTCCGTGAGCTATTAACCTGCTGAATGCTTTTCCTGAGACCTAACAGCCAGCTCTGCTCCATAGCTGGAGCAGAGAGGGTGTTGTAATTCTCATTAGCGACAGTAATAGGAACTGGACACATTTCTTACTTTAAGAGCTCATAATCAGTAATGCCTAATGGGCCTTTGCAATTCCCCCCAATAGTTTGGAATAGATAGATAAAGGCAAGAACGGAAATGGGTTTGATCGACATGCGTGCAAGTTCTCAGCAAGACTTTCCACTCGGTTTCCACCCAGATTAAACATGGCTTGAAAATTCACGTTTGGGTTTATGTCTGGGCTGAAATGCCACCCCATAGCTTTTGACAGGTTAAAGGTTAAATCACTTTGGGCTCTTTGATCCAGCTTCTGAAAAGACCGCAATTAATAAAGGAGTAGAAAGGGTGGCTGTGAGCAAGTTTTAGTCACGTGGGAGCCTGAGGGATGGCTGTGGTAAGTCAGTTTCCTTGGCTCCCCTGAAGATGTGTAGGGAGGACCTGGCTTCTTCCCGGGGCCCACGGTGCTTGTATCACAGATTCACAGCTGATTGATGAATCAGGGAACCCCAAAGTCACTCATTTGCGCACCCTCTGGGAAAGCACTTGTGTTAAAGGTACCAGCCAGCAACTCTGAGGGGAAAGGAGGAGACTGAGGGATCCTGAAGTTTCAGCTGGCCTGGGGATGCTCCAGAGCAGAGCTGGTGTTTCCCTTTGATGTGTTGGGGCAGTGGGTGAAGCAGACAAGGGGGGAAGGACGAGATGCAGAGAGAAGGTCCAGGATGACACTGAAAGGCATTTCGTTGTTGCTTCACTTACTTGCGTAGACCAATGAAGAGGAATATTTTCCCCTATATTTACTAGATAATTATATATTTTTTTCTTTATATAAATTGCCATGAAATGTATTTTATTAAATTTCCGTAGGGGCTTTGATAGACTGTTATTATGGATTTTTATAATGAAGTCGTTATACATTAAGAATGTTAATTTATGCTTTTGCCATATTAGTTCCATTTTTTGTTTCCAGATTGACCTTATTCTTAGTTGCTTGCCCTGATCTGCCTCCTTATTTTATGAAACAAGCCTGTGGTTTCCTTCTACTTCTTAAGTACCATTAAAAAAAAAAAAAAAAAGGAAAACAAGAACTTCTCACTATAGAAAACTTCTAACATATATAAAAGTAGAAAGAATAGTGTGGTACACACCCATGAACCCATCACCCACTTCAGCAAGGGTTAATCCACAGCCGATCTTGTTCCATGTATACCTCCCATCTGACCCTCAGCCCCTGCCGGAAGATAATCCCAGATATGTCATTTCAGTATGTGTATTTCTGTTATCGCTCTTAAGGAGAAGAATTTTAAAGAAACAATGATAATTATATTACATGTAGATAAAAATGCAATAATTCCTTAACATCTTCAGCTATTCAGTCTCATAATTTCTGTCATTTCATTTATTATTTTTACAGTTTGTTGGAATCAAGATCAAAATAAGCCCCATGCATTGCAGTTGATGGATATGATCCCAGATCTCTTTTATTCCTTGAAAAAAATTTGTTGAAGAAACCGATTGAGTTCCCACAGTCTAGATTTTGCTAACTGTATCTTGATGGTGTCAGCTAACATGTTCTTCTGTCCCCTGCATCTCCTGAAAATTGGGAGTTAGATCTAGAACTGATGGTGATATGTCTCTTTGGGGGTGGGGGGAAGGAGAGGCATTACATCTGGTTGTCACTCATTTGTCAGGAGCCATTGGTGATCATACCTAGAAACCTTCATTCATTAGGGGTTTCCAAATAGTTACGTGCTAATTCATTTATTCCATCATCATTTATTAGCTGAAATGCTTTATAAACATTGCCTCATTAAGTATTTGATCGACACAGGTACAGTTTGATTTAGAAAGATAGGATAAACGTCAGATATTTTCACTTTATTTACCAGTTTTAAAAATGAATGGGTTTCCTCGCATCCTCCAGAGGTGGCTAGAGAGGTGTTTTGTTTTTCTGTATCATTATTAACTCATGGATTTCACTATACTTGATGCATTTGAACCCATTGCAATTTTTATCTTTATTGATGCTCAGATGGTTCCGCCTTGGGCCATTGGAAGCCTCTTTGATGTGATCCTAACCTAGTAGAAATTCATACCTAACTGGTTTCTAGCAATAAGATGTTCCAGGCTCATCTTATATGTTTCCTGCCTCAGCGCTAGAATCGGCCATTTCTCCAAGGCACCCTGATTCATTTTATAGGTAATGATATTATTATTTACAGGCCACAATCCAGGTGCTTTAGGTGTTGAACACCATTTTTTTTCCACCTCTGAAAATCCATCCAAACCACAGTCACCACTAACCAGCAACACCACCACTCGTTAAAACCACGACGGCTGTCACCCCCTCTGCCATCTCCATCCGGCCTTCACCTTGCCTCCAGGCCACCTCCCAGGCTCTATAACACCCACAAAATATTCCCTCTCTAACTTGCCTGGGTGCTCTCACCATGCCACTTGACCCCAAACATCCCTCTGCATTGTGAAGCATTTTGTGGGCCTTTTTCTACTGCCTCTTTCACAATCCTGTCTCTCTTTATCAGCCCAAGACAAGGGGACAGATCATAATTTCTTAAAAGTTTCCTCCAACTTTGTTCTTGAGCTCTGCTGGCTTGCCAAAGTCATGCTTGTTTCACGAGATCATCTCTGAGCAGTCCCTCTCTCTCCCAGGGCTTATACATGTCACTAGGCACACACTGGGAAAGGTGGGGAAGGGTGGGCTAACAATTACTGAATGTTCACTGAGGCATGTCCTACTGTGCTGGGCATTTCATATGTGTTATGTCATCTAATATTCATTATAAACCCGTGAGCTAAGAATTATGATTCCCATTTCAGAGGGGAAGAAAAGTTAAATAAGAGGCAGAGCTGGGATTTACTCAAGGTCTACCTTTCTCCAGAGCCCAGGCCAGCTCAGATTGCCTTGTCATGGTGGTATACCCCAGGAGGACTTCTACCTGGACGGATCCACTAAGGAATCTTTCCCGGGCCCTTCTGCAAACTTGCAAAACTCTGCTTTGCTTATCCTACCGTGGTTCCCCGTTGCTTTCAGGAATAAATTCACACTTTGTATGTTCTGGCTCTTGGATTAAATCTCTAACACCTCACAGACTCATTCCTGTCCAGCAGTCTTCCTGAAAATGTGCCTGTCCTCATGTCTCCAGCTCTTTTACATGTCTTGCTTCCTTTTCACCTGGTGAACTCCTACTTCTCGTTTAAGAAACAATTGAAGCATCTCCTTTGAGAAGCCCTCCCTGACTTCCACCTCCAGATGGGTTAAGTGATGTTGCTTTGGCTCCGCTAAGAGACTGTGCCGGACTCTGCATCTGGATCTTATTCATCCGTTTGACCCCAGACCCAGCACAGTGCCTGGCCCAGGGAAGTTGCTCAGCAATACTGTTCAATGTATACTTAAACAAATGAATGGCCTCTGCTTACGTGGATAAAATGCTATCTCCTTTGAAATGGTCTGTACAGTTTCTTGTGGCCTCTGTCACTCTCTCCTTCCGTTGAACATGTTTATTTTTGTCCGTAAGTTAAATTATGCTCTGGGCCTGGAAGATGCAATGGGCGTGAGGCTCCCAATGCATCACCTTGCACGTAGTCAAGACTCAGTAATTATCCGTGGAATTGAATCAAATGGAAGGTTGTACAAAAGGAAGTTACAGTGGAAGTGTCGGGCAGGCAATCACAACACCAGACAGAGAGCTTAAGCATCTCTGATTTACTATAATTTCTTTTAATAGGTTCTCTATACAGAATTGCTGTCAACATGGATTGTTGGTTTAGAAAAAAAAAAAAAAACCAGGGAGCTGCAAAAACTCTTGTGATGCACAGCTACCCACAGCATCTTGCCACTGCTTCCAGGGCAATGGTCATAGATTTCTGCTCTGGGATAGGACTTAGTCATAATGCTGAGGAGGCCTAGATGATAAGCAAAAATGCTTCTACCTGAAGGTCTCGGACCCGCTGGCCTTCTCTGCTCCCTCCTTTGCTGCCTCCAGTTCCTTATCCTTCTCTTCTTAAAGCCCAGACCCACCCAAGATTCCTGTCTGGCTGTGACGTAGAAGGTGGAGCTGTCATTTGGCTGTGGGACTCTGCTGGAAGGGGGCGCTGCTCGGGGACCAGCGTGCCCGCACTGTGCATTCACTCCAGAAATACGCGTGAAGCACCCATGGTGTGGCAGGTGCTGGCCGTGCAGTGGTGGGCAAGTCTCAGTCCTCTTGGCATATTCGAAATAGTGGAGGAGACCGGGGTTCTTCAGATACGCGGACAGATGGGTAATTATAAACCGTGCTAAGTGAGATGGAGAGAAGAGCAGAGATCCGTCCATGGAAGGGTCTGGTGCCGCCTTCTCCATGAAGCCCTCCTTGGTCCCTTCTGACAGTGCAAGCCTAGCCTGGTCTCCCTCATCACCTGGAGCCAGGACTGTGTTGGCCCTCAGCCCATGAAGACTCTGGTGTATGTGACTGCACGCTCCTAGGGCAAGGGTTCGTTCTTCTCTAGAATAGCGTGTGGCATACAGCAGGTGTTCAATCAGTACTTAAGACTGGGAGGAAGGGCATGAGCACATTTGACAGGGCCCCATTCCATCAGATGAAAGAGTCATAGACTTCCCTCAGCACCATGATCATAATGGTGTGACGATGAACTAGTTCCAAAATTTCAGCTCTGTCCGAAAAAGAGGGCATCTCTCCTCCAGAAAGGGTGGAGAGGATGAATAATGAATGGAAACCTTCAGCACATGGCCTGGCCTGTGTAGCATTTCAGCACAGGGTACATCCTTTCCCCTGCCCCCTAGAAGTTTCCTTGGGATGGCCTCGTGCTCTGATGGAAGCAACCTGCCCAGCAGCAGTGCTGGCCTCCTCTCAGGGCAGACCTGAGCCGGGTCAGGGGCAGAGCTCGCTTCCAGCTCAGTCTGAATCTCCAGTGTGGGCATGTCACAGTCAGGACTAAGGGAATGTTTTGTTGTGTTTTTTTTTTTTTTGCGGTACGCGGGCCTCTCACTGTTGTGGCCTCTCCCGTTGCGGAGCACAGGCTCCGGACGCGCAGGTCCAGCGGCCATGGCTCACGGGCCCAGCCGCTCCGCGGCATGTGGGATCCTCCCAGACTGGGGCACGAACCCGTATCCTCTGCATCAGCAGGCAGACTCTCAACTACTGCGCCACCAGGCAAGCCCGGGAATGTTTATTTTGAATAGCACTGGTCTAGTGTCATAATAAGAAAAATGGAATTCTGCAGCCCATCCATTCTGGTTTGCTTCTTCCTTGGAGAACAAGAGAATGTTCCCTTCCCAGATATGTTGCCAAAAATGTACCCTCTTAACTCCTTCCCAGTCTCCTAAGAATTGTCTCCTAGGGGAGGGGGTGGCAGATCCTGGCCCCCAAATCCCTGGGTGAGCATGGTAGATGCTTTTGCACTGAACACAGAACCCCCAGTCACCTCCCATTTCAGCCTGGCTTGGTAGACGGTTTGGTGCACACAGAGGGCTCCCCCCTTAATCTGGCACCTCCACTTTTCTGTCCCAGGGCTCTAGCTTCAGAAATCCCCTCAGTCCACACCCAGCGTGGCCTGGGGGTCACCTCAGTAATGGGGAAGTCTCCTGGGGACACTGTGTACGGTTCCTCAGCCCCATGGGGGTTGAGGCTCAGTTGCCCACAGGTCACAGGCTCAGTAACGTGTGCCCCCTTTACTGGCTCCTCTACGTCTCTGCACCTCTCTCCTCACCCCTCACTCCTTTCCCTGGGATTTCTTCCCACTTGCAAATGACTTCAAACTAAGACACTGGGGACAGGAGACGGCTAACCGGTAGAATCATCTTCTAGGGAACTTTTCAGGGAAGTCTCCTAAACTTTCTGAACTTTAGCTTCCTCATCCATGAAAGAGAGCAAAGAGCCTGTGGCCTGACCCTCGCGTCGGGCTGTCATCTGGTTCCCCAGAGACCCCACATTCTGCACTTGCTTGTCCCGGTGCCTGAGTGCCCCTCCCCCTCCCCCCTGCAAAGCTGGCGAATGACTCAACCCTCCAGACTCAGCTGCCTCCCCCCAGGACTGGAAACCACCTAAATGTCCAATAGTTATGGAATGGTTAAGTAAACATATGTGCGTACCTTCAGCACAGATTGAGAAAGCCAGTTAAAGGGATATTTTTGATGGCATGAGGAAATATAATGAGATTATCTGATACTATAAAAGCAGGCCATAGAACTACCCGGTACTGTGTACCCAATATGTGTGTGTGTGTGTGTGTGTGTGTGTGTGTGTGTGTGTGTGTGTGTGTGTGTGTAAAACATAGAAAAGCTTAAGAAAATATAACATTATCTCTAAGCAGTAGGATTCTTTTCTCAGTTTTTTAATATTTTCAAAGTTCTCTTAAATGAGCATGTTTTTCTTTTCTAGCCAGAAATAAGTCAACCTGTTATTTAAAACAAAAACACTCCTCAAATGTCACTTCCTTTTTAATCTGTCCTCATAAAAACTGAGCCTCCATAGAGTGACCAGACGACCTGTAGGGCTCAGCATACACAAGATTATTCCCCATGGAACTTTCTCCTGGTTTTACATGGGAATGTAGAAGTGACCATGTTTTAGACGTTTTCGTATTAAAAAAAAAAATTGTTACATAAAACTGGGACAACATACAGTGTAGTGTTAAGGATATGAACTCTGGAGCCAGCTGGCCTAGTATCAAATCTGGTTTCCACTTTCTAGCTGTGTGGCCTTGCTCAAGTTACATAACCTCTCTGGGCCCCTCATCTATAAAATGGGGATAATCATAGTACCTACTCACTGGATTGTTGGGAAGATTAAATGAGTTGATATATGTTTTTTTTTAAAAAAGGTGCCACATCTACATGCGTGGTACAAAGGAAGTGCAGCACAAGTATGTGTTCTCTCACAGGCATCAGCATCATCATCGTCCATTCAAGAGAGAGTTTCCCCCAACAGTGCTCCTTCAGGATAAACCACTGACTGGCCTTCAGACAAATCCAGAATTAGCCCACCAGTGAACTGATCCAAACCAAACACAGCAATGCCATGGTCACTCACTGGCCACACCCCTACCCAGAGCCCTTGTTTCAACGGAGGCCACCACTTGGGAATTCCAGTGGACTGGTACTTGATGTGGCACTTATTAAGCAGCATTGGGCCACTGCAAAAATAAAGGACTGGCTTCTTCAGGATTAATAAATAAGAAGGAGATAGATATGAAGGTCAAAGAGCCACAGAGAAAGAAATGAAGAAACTTGACTCCAGTGATACACAGAGATAAAAGCAAGTGAGGTGCAGAGGCTGCCCTGGGTGCCTGGAGCCCTACTGGCCTTCCCATGGCTTCTGCATATCCCATGTGTTCCTCTGTTGCTCCCTCCACCTTAGAAAGATGCTCTGCTCTCAGGACTTGGTTCAGGACTGCATGGAGGACCTTATCATATTGCATTGCAGTTTGTGTGTACATCTTCCCCCTCCTCCCCCAACTAAAGCATCCTCTGGGCACTTATTGAGTGTGTAGCAGGTGCCTGGCACTGTACTGGTCTCTCGTGGCCACCACAGGTAGCTGCTCTTCAGGGATCTACCGACCCCAGAAGGGAAGTACTTGTTTGTCATTGTATTCACAACTCCTGGCCCAGCCCCTGGCACCAGAGATGCCCACACATGCTTATGAATGAAAGAGATAAGCAGTGCCAGTTCCACCCTAGCTGTCCTGGGTCGCTCATTGTACCCACACTTCACATGTAATTAGCCAACATACCAGGTCAATGTCTATAGTCTCCCCAAGGTTGTTACCAGTGGTTAGGGTATATGGATGCACACCGATGCACACGCATGCACAACAGCTTGGTGTCTTCCATTATAAACTCCCAGGATGGCATAGCCACACCACTTTCTGCTTAAGTAAGACCTTTAAAATCAAGAAAACGGTTCTGGTTCTAGATCTAAAGAGATACTGGACATGGCTTGGCAAAAGAGAAAGAATGGTGATGTATTTGATGCTGGGCCCTCTGTGCCTGTGCACTGTTTTAAATTCCCATGACTTACTTGAGACCTCACCAGTGTTTCAATTCAGACAGTTTCAACTCCCCAAAGCTAGCCAATAGTTCATCCCTCTCCCTCCGTGCTTACTTGTAATTGGAGGACAACTGAATCATGTGGTTGGCTGAACAATGAATTAATGTCCAGGGGCCATTTGCCTGGCAGCCTTCCAACTCTGCAGAGATTATAAAACTGACCAAAACCAAGACGCTGGTGGAAACTTTAAGACTCAGGACTGTAGATCCCCCTGTCAGCTCCCATCACAACAGCAGCCTCTAAGTTCCCTTTTCTGGCTGTACTCCAAGGCCTGGATGTCAGACTCTGGTGCCTAAGAGCTGTGTCAAGTAGAGGGGAGCGTGGGGAGACCCTGACAGTCTGCTGAGGCCACTACGAGCTGGCTCCCATGTTTACCTGATGCTTTATGTTAAGGCTGCTGAAATAAGTATCCTTTTAGTTAAAAGTAGTAAAACTCCTCTGGTTTAAGGGCTGGGATGGTGGGGGTTGGGATTTTGCATTTCCTTTTGACAATCTCACCTAGAAGAAAAGTGAACCCACATGTGGTAGGCAGGGGTGAGTATTGAGAACAGAACCCCTTAACCAAGGGTCCCTTAACCAAGAAACCTGTTATAGGCAGGATAGTGGCCTCCCAAAGAAATCCATATCCCAATCCCTGGAATCTGTGAATATGTTAGCTTACATGGCAAAGGGAAATTAAGGTTGCAGGTAGAATTATGGCTGCTCATCATAGAATTATGGCTGCTCATCAGCTGACTCTAAAATAAGGAGGTTGTCCTGGATTATCCAAGTGGCCCAGTGTAGTCATAGGCAACTTAAAAGTAGAAGAGAAAGGCAGAAGAAGAGGTCAGAGTAGTGCAATGTGAAAAGGATTTTCACCCCCCATTGCTGGCTTTGAAGATGGAGGAAGGGGGCCACAAGCCAAGGAATGCAGGTGGCCTCCAAAAGCCAGAAAAGGCAAGAAAATGGATTCTCCCCCAGAGCCTCCAGAAAAGAACATGCCCTGCGAATGCCTTGATTTTAGCCCAGTGAGACCCATGTTGGACTTCTAACCTACCGAACCATCAGGATAATAAATCTGTGTTGTTTTCAGCCACCAAGTGTGTGGTGATTTGCTACTACAGCAATAGAAAACTAATACCAAAGTCCATGATGTAAAGGCCCCATCAGGGACAATGGATAGATAGAGTTTCCAGAGCAGTTCCGGAGAAAGCATTAAAGACACCTTCAGTGACGGTTATGCTAGCGGTACAGACCTCTTCTTGGGAAAGCAGAAATGACCTTGCCCAGCATCCTTAAGTTATGAGGAAGCTCTGTCTTCTCATCTCAGCCCTGGAAACAAAGCAAAAAACCAGGCACTTTCTTCCTGGAAACAAGTTCTCACTTGGGAATGAGTACAGCTTGCACTGTAGGGCTTCGAAATGGTCTTTGTGCTTTGCCTACCATGCAAATGCTTCTGTAGGGCTCAGCTAATGTTGGATAAATTACCACTCTCTCCTTGGTGATGGGAAGAAACATATGTCTCTTAAAATCATGGATTTCTCCCCAGTGAACACTCTATATGGTTGGAAAAATAGCAAATTTGGGTTGATTTTTTTAATAGACTGTTTTTATAATACTTTTGGATTTACAGGAAAAATGCAAAGGTAGTACAGAGAGTTCCCATATGCCTATGCCCAGTTTCCCCTCTTATTAACATCTTACATTAGTATGGTACATTTATTATAATTCATGAACCTATATTGATATATTATTATTAACTAAAGTCCATAGTTTATTCAGATTTCTTCAGTTTTTACCTAATGTCCTTTTTCTGTTCCAGGATCCCATGCAGGATACCATTATCACCCTTAGCCATCACATCTTCTTAGGCTCCTCTTGGCTGTTACATTTTCTCAGACTTTCCTTGTTTTTAATGACCTTTTCACAAAATTTAACTCAAAATGATCACAGACCTAAGTATAGAACATAATGTATAAAATTTACAGAAGAAAACATAGCAAATCTATGTGATTTAGGGGTTTGGCAATGAGTTTTTACATATGACACCAAAAGGACAATCCATGAAAGAAATGTTGATGTTGGACCTCATTAAAATGTCTACTCTGTGAAAGATATTGTTAAGAAAATGAAAAGTGTATGGTCTGTATCTAGATTAACTTTTGCAAATGGACGTCCAGTTCCAGTACCATTTGTTAGTACAACTATCCTTTCTGCATGGAATTGCCTTTGCTCCTTTGTCAAAGATCAGTTGACTGTATTTGTGTGGGTGTGTTTCTGGGTTCTTTATTCTGTTCCATTGATCTATGTGTCTACTCTTTTGCCAGTATCATGCTGTCTTGATTACTGTAGCATCATGGTAAGTCTTGAAGTCTGGTGGTGTCAGTCCTCCAACTTTGTTCTTCTTTAATATTGTGTTGTCCACTCTGGGTCTTTGCCTTTCTGTGTAAACTTTAGAATCGGTTTGTCGATATCCACAAAATAGCTTGCTGTGACTCTGACTAGGATTACCTTGAATCTATAGGTGAACTTGGAAAGAATTGACATCTTAATACTATGTCTTATAATCCATGAACACTGACTATGTCTCCATTTATCTAGATCTTCTTTGATTTCTTTCATCAGAGTTTTGTAATTTTCTGTATATCAACCCTGTGTACATTCTGTTAGATTTATATCTTAGTGTTGCTTTTATGGGTGCTACTATAAATGATATTGTGTTTTTAATTTCTAATTTTAATCAGTTATTGCCACTGTATAGGAAAATAATTGACTTGTGTATATTAACCTTCTGCCACCTTGTCATAATTACTAATTGGTTCTAAGAGTATGGATTTTTTCTGTTTCATTTTGTTTTGGTCAATTCTTTGGGATTTTCTACATAGTTAATCATGTTATCTACAAACAAAGATGGTTTTATTTCTTCCTTCCCAATTTGTGTACCTTTTATTTTCCATCTCCTGTATTATTACAGTAGCTAGAATTTTTAGTATGATTTTTTTGTTTTGTTTTTGTTTCTGTTTTTGTTTTTTTGCGGTACACGGGCCTCTCACTGTTGTGGCCTCTCCCGTTGAGGAGCACAGGCTCCGGACGCGCAGGCTCAGCGGCCATGGCTCACGGGCCCAGCCGCTCTGTGGCATGTGGGATCTTCCCAGACTGGGGCACGAACCCGTGTCCCCTACGTCGGCAGGCGGACCCTCAACCACTGTCCCCAGGGAAGCCCTTTAGTATGATTTTGAGTAGGTGTGGTGAGAGGAGACATCTTTACCTTGTTCCCAGTCTTAGGGTATAAGTATTCCAGTTTCTCACCATTAAGTATGTTAGCTATAGTTTTTTGGTAGATGTTCTTTCAGGTTGATTTTTCATATAGAGAAAAATTGTTGGGATTTGCCGAACGGACAGTGTAGTTGTCTCTAGCTGCAAGGACTTCTGGGGGGTGGCCCTTGAGCCATTTAGAAATTAAGGGAGCTTGAGTATCTTTTACGAGGGCCAGAAATGAATCACTGGAGTCCTGATAAGGACCTAGAGCAGCCTACGTATCTCACTGGGGCCCTCTTGCACTGAAAGAGAAAACACCTTGCTTATCTTCTTGCCCTCCCTCAGTATGTTGATTGGAGTTTTCATCTATAGACACGGGGAGCATGGTCCAGGGCATGCTGGGGAACAGATGAATTCACAGCCCTTGACACTCTGGACCTCACCTAATTATTTGCCCCTTGTTCTTCCCCGCATTTCCCCTGTGTGCACCCTGCATTCCTGGTGCTCAGACATAATCACGACTCTCTCAACACCTGCCCTGTTGGTCCACACTTTGCTGTTTATGCACAAGATGTGCTTTTTGTGGGGCATCTGTGTCGGATGAAAATTTAAGTTTTTCAAAGTCCAGCTCACCTGTCCCCCTTTCTGGGAATCCTTCCCAGTCTTCCACATCCAAAGTTATCCTTGTTCCCCCCGAGCTCTCACAGCCCTCTAGTTACATGTCTCTCACCCCTGAGTGCAACAGACTGCCCATTGTGTTTTTCTGTGCCTACCTCTCCCACCACCTGTAAACAGATTGAGGCAAACTCATGTCAGATCCCCAAACCCTTATCCCCAGTGCTGACACAAGGTCTGCTTCAGAGGAGGTGCCTGGTAATGTTTATTGGTTGAAGGAATGAAATTACTGGCCTTCCATAAATAGACCCTTTTGTACTCTTAGAAACCCCTCTCCATTCTTCTCACCATACTTGTTTTCTGCCTGGTGTTCACTGAGCACCTGTATATATATTCTGGAGTGTAAGAGATGCCTGCAGCTAGTCTGTTTCTCATGGGAAAAAAGGAAAGGGAAATTACTATTCATCGCATCCATCAACTTTATAATCCTGGTGTTCCATGTACTAGTTAGGTACCTAGAGGCACAGGAGGCAGAGTGTATACTGGAAAAAAATGAGGGTTCTTTCAGCAGAGAAAAAACAAAATCAATATTGGAGAAGAAATCAATAGTGTCAGCTATACCCTTGGGTTTTTTTTGTTTGTTTTTTGTTTTGTTTTCGTTTTGGTTTTTTTTTTTTTTTGATGTGGACCATTTTTAAGGTCTTTATTGAATTTGTTACAATATTGTTTCTGTTTTTTTGTTTTGTTTTTTTTATGTTTCGGTTTTTTGGCCACAAGGCCTGTGGGATCTTAGCTCCCCGACCAGGGATCAAACCCACACCCCCTGCATTGGAAGGCGAAGTCTTAACCACTGGACTGCCAGGGAAGTCCCTATACTCTTGTTTTATACAGAATTGTTTTATACCGAACTTCAGAGAGGTTAAGTCACTAACATAAGGTCCCATGGCTGATAAAAATAGAAGTAGGATTCAAATCTCGCTCTTTCAGACTCCAAAGCCCATCCGTGTACTTTTTCTGCTGCACAGCTGGGTGCAGAGTCAGACTGTGTTTCCCAGAAAAGCCATGCCCCCTCTCTCATGGTGAGCACTTCAGGAGTTGAGGCAATCGCCCTGCTCTCCCAAGCCCGACCTTCAGCTGGGCATTTAATCTGTTTATTAAGTTATGACTAATGGCGCCACGAGACACCGAGGGCTGCACATTCAGACCTAGTTTTAGATTGTTAGAGGAGGTTCGAGGGATAAACATCATATTCATATTCTATGCCGAGGAAATTCAATTGCAGCCCTTTCTCTTTCAGAGCACAAGGATGGCGAGGGGCTTCTGCTGGGTCCTGCTTTGGTTTAATAGAAATGAAACCTCCAAAGCACGCGGGCTGTTTTGGGAATGTGGCCACTAATGCAGCCCCATGGGGCGGGGGCCAGGCCTGAACCGGGCAGTTTGCATATTCACTTTTACAAACAGTTGGCTCCGAGTCAGCAGTTAATGGGATGGGAATGATGTTCCTGTACCAAATCATTTCCTGAAAAAAAAAAAAAAAATTTCCAATTGCAAACATATCTCAGCCTTTCTTCTCGGGTTTGTTTTGTCTCTGTGAGTGAATTAAAGAGGCAGGGCAGAGGGGAGTGTTTCTGACTGGGAATTTTTCATCTGAAAACATTTTTAACAATGATCTACACAGAAAAAGAGATCCCGTGCAGACCCACCTTTATATTTGGCTGCAAATGTTGCATTTCTAGTCACATGTTAGAGGTGTAAATATCTCTATATTCACAAATTGGCTCTGGCTGTACAACAGTCTTGGGACAGAGGCAGCTTTTGTCTCTTTACAAAATGTATGCTGGAGGGCTTCCCCGGTGGCGCAGTGGTTGAGAGTCCGCCTGCCGATACAGGGGACGCGGGTTCGTGCCCCGGTCCGGGAGGATCCCACATGCCGCGGAGCCTGCGCGTCCGGAGCCTGTGCTCCGCGGCGGGAGAGGCCCGCGTACTGCCAAAAAAAAAAAATGTATGCTGGAAATGCTGCCCTAGAAATGTGCCCACACACGCACACACAGGGTCAGGCCCAAATATAATTTTTTCCCCGAAGGACAGGCTGAGATCCTTCTTTACATCCTATACACTGCTTTGCTAAATTGTGCTTCAGCTTACAACCTGTGCAGTGGAAGGGTGGTCTTAACAGTTTTTTTCATTTATTCAACAAATGGTTCTTGAGTGCTTACCATTTTAAGTAATAATAGCAAATAATTACATAGCTCTTACCAGGTACCAGACACTCTTCTAAGTGCTTTACATATATTAACTCATTTAATCTTCTCAACAACCCTAGGAGGTAGGCAATATTATTGTCGTCCCCATTTGCAGATAAGGAAACTGAGGTATAAGAGGTTGATGAACTTGCCCACGGTCACATAGCTAGTAAGTGATAGAGCCTGGATTTGACTCTAGGCAGTCTGGCTCCTCTTCGGAGACTCATAACAAACAAAAGAGAAAAAGTGCCGGTCTTCCCACGGCTTACATTCTGTTACGGGGGAATAGCTAACAAACGTAGAAATAATAGTTATTTCAGATCATGATAAGTGCTATGGAGAAAATACAATACAAGAGGGAGGCAGGGGGCTAATCAGAGGGTCCTGTAGGTCTTAGGAAGGAGTTGGGGTTTTATTCTGAGTATGATGGGAAGCCACAGGAAGGCTTAAAGCAGGAGAAAGCTGTTTATATATAGATCATTCTGATTGTGCTATAGGAAGTAGACGGGGGCAGGGACAGTGCATCAGAAAGCAGTGGGCTGGCTAGAAGGTGGTTCTGGTTATTTCGGTGAAAGATAATGGAGACCTGCACCAGGATGATGGTGGGGGGGCTGGTGAGAAGTGGTTGGAATAGGGTCTGGGGTCCTGTTTTGGAGATGGAGCCCACAAAACTTGCCGATGTATTGGCTGCAAACGGTGAGGAAAAGAAGTGAAGGGTGATTCCTCAGATTCTGGCTTGAACCTTTATGCAAATGGTAGTGCCATTTACCGAGGAGGATAAGAGTAGGGGATGAACAGGTCTTGATATAGTGTTGCTATGGTGGGGGTGAGGGTGCTGAAAATCACGAGTTCTGTTTTGGATGTGTAAATTTGAGATCTCCACCAATAGACATAAGAGGAGACATTGAGTCTAGAGCTCAGGGTCAGGCCTAGGCTAGAGATTCTGTTTCTTTTTGTTTGTTTGTTTCTGGGTCTTGTTTTAATAATGCCTTGACTTCTGTTTTCACAACCCAGTGATGCTGGGTAAAATAAAACCAATAGAGAATAAATTAGGTCAAAGCCTGGTTGTTTTTGTACATGAAAAATATCAGGAAGATGCTTCATTTTTATCCTATCCCTGATTCTGTTGCCTTGAATTCAGTTTTAGATAATTACATCTTATTAATTTAAAAAATATATAATAAAGCATACCTCAGGCTGGAGATTTAAACACGGGCATCATCAGCATTTGGGTCTGTGGGATTACCTAGGACAGCGCCATCCAACTGAATCTCCTGTGAGGAAGTCTACATTCTCACGGTCCAGTGTGGTAACCACTTGCCCCACGTGGGCCATTGAGTGCTTGAAATGTGACAGGCGCAACTAAGAAACGGAATTTTTAATTCATTTAAACGTCAGTAGCCACATGTGGTTAATGGCTACTGTATTGGACAGCACAGACCTGGCCGGGGGTGGTGACGGGGGGCAGACACGGGAAGGAGTCATAGATGGCAGCGAGAGCTAGTCTCTTCAATGGCCAGTAAACCCAGTCTCACACCCACACTGAAACGTGACTTTATTTCCACTGCCCGTTGCTTGCGTCGCAGTGCTTGTTAAGTAGTGGGAATCTGGCTTCTTTGTAAGAAACAGCCTGGAAAAGAAAGCAAACTGCTAGTCCTCGGAGGAGCGCTAGGAGACATTATAGAGTCTAACAGGAAGCAGTTGTTCTTCTCTGGAAAGCAAATGCAATCCTATACCTGTAGAATCACTTAAGCATTGAAGGTGTCACTTACAATTTTCAGTTATGTTTTATGGGGGTGGGGGGAATTACATAGAGCGGTGGGTGTCTGTGGATTTGGAGATTCAGATGGTCACTGGCTGATATCCCATACGAATGTCGGGATCCCACAGCAACAGGAGTAAATACCAGCTTCATAATGTGAGTTGTGTCCTTTAGGGCAGAGTGGGTTTCACTCCCTTTCTTAGGCAATCTCGTTCCCTGTCCAGCTGCAACAATCAGTGAGTTTGCTAATATGAAAGAACTCTTTGTAAGCAACTGCCTTGTGCTTAAGAGTTCTTGCAAGTATATGCTGGCGATCCGTGAGGCCATAGTCAATAAACATAAATAAAATGGAAAGATGGGACATTGCTTTTACTAAAGGTTGATCGCAGCTGCCGTATCAGCTCTTTAAGAACCCTTTGGTGATCAGTGCTTTCAGAGAAAATGGTCATTCTGTGCTTAATTGGTGCCAAGTAATTACTCAAACTGGAATTGAGTAGAGGTGAGGGGATTTGAGCCGCTGCTTTTAGGAGAGGTAAAAATCCAAGGTAAGTGCTCAGCAAGGGTCCATCACACACTGGTTTTGTGGTAGGGATTTTTATTTCTTACTAAGGCTTCATGTGAGGGTTCAGTGCATGGAGGGAGCAGGCTGGAAGTCTTTAGTGGTCATGGACCTCTTGTTATTTTTCTTGAGAACAGTGGAATCATAGATTTCTAAGATTTGGGAAGTAAGAAAGAACTTACTGGTCATCCTGTCCAGGTCTTCATGTTCAGCTGAGGGAACGGGCCTGGAGAGGTGAGGTGCCTGGCCACAGGGCCCATGATTCCTTACAGCTGAAGGGACAGGTCCAGAGCCCAGGGAGAGGCCAGAATGAGGTACTCAAGCAGCAGCTGGGGCCAGGTGAAGGAGGGAGGTGGGACAATCAGAAAAATACTCAGGGAAGCTGAATCAGGAGAGAAGTCGGAGGAGGGCTGAACTGAGGATGGAAATGATCTACAACATAAATGTAGCCTCAACGTGGGGACCTCGTTCATCCGGTCAACAAAGAGTTGTCAGGTGCACCTGCACCAGATGGCAAGCCCTGGAAGGAGGGACAGGCAGGAGGCAACGGCAGAGACTTAAGAAAAACTGCAGTGCTCACCTCCCTTCTGTTGATCCCGAGATCATTTCCGAAAGGAGGCAGATTTCTGTGCCCTATTTCTCCAGGAAAGCGAGTGAGGTGACGGTCAGAAGAGGTGAGATGAAGGGGACGGTTTGGTCCTTTTAGCAAGGAGAGGCAGGAATCGGATGCAGGCTGAGTCACAGCTATAGACTAACCTTGGTGCTTTTATTTCTCGATCCACATCGATACGGAACATGACTGTTACGAGCCCCACCCCTTGTTGTCTGTGGGCTACAGTGTGACTCTGTGCTTCCTTCTTGCAGTGTCAGAGCTTCAGGAGGAGGGCATGAACGCCATCAACCTGCCCCTCAGCCCCATCCCCTTCGAGCTGGACCCTGAGGACACAATGCTGGGTAACGGGGTCTCTTGTTCTCTGGGTTAGCCTAATGCCTTCAGGTGGGACCACCCCGCTGACTGTCTTTTCTTTTGAAAGAGGAGAACGAAGTGCGAACAATGGTGGATCCCAACTCACGCAGCGACCCCAAACTTCAAGAACTGATAAAGGTAAGAGGAAGTTAGAAGGGGCTTCAGGTGCCTCCCAGACTCAACAGGTGTTTCTAGACCACCCACCCTGTGCAGGCACCACACGAGCCACTGCGGAGAGAATAGAAAGGCATGGCAGTCCCTGCCCACAGGCAGCTCGCGGTCCAGTAGGTGGACACCTACAAGTTAACAGAAGTGGGACATGACAAGTGCCCAACGAATGGTGTTGACCATAAGCACTGGAGAAGTTAGCTCAAATCAGTTCCCATTTGCCAGGATCCTAGAGCTCACACAGTCCTTTCACCACTCTTCTCAAGGTCCCTCAGAAGCACCCTGTGAAGTAAGATCTAGTATCATCCCCATTTTACATATGAAGAAACTGAGACTCAGAAAAGCCAGATGGTTTGTTTATGGTCGCAGCTGAGTGGAGGAGATGAGGTTCAAACAGAAATGAGTGAGATGAAATGAAATACTGCGCATAATGTACTTGGCGCAGTGGCTGACAAATGGTCACCCTCAAAAAATGTTCATTTCATCCCCCTTCTGATTCCTTGTCCTGTGTCTGTCTTCTTCAGCTTCTTCAAGCTGCACTTAGAACAAAACGGCACTGGGTGCCAGAGTGATTCATTCAAAATGCGAATCTGAATATATCATTTTCCTGTTCAAAACCTGTATGTAGTTTCCTAAGAAGTGCACGTTGAAGCCCACAGTCCTGGGGGTGGTGTTTGAAGCCTCCATGTCTAGCTGCCTCTTTAACCTCAGATAATCCCTGCCTGACAACACAAGGACACCGGATCTGTTCGGCTTGACTCCCCGTACACACCTGCTCACCGTGCTTGCTTCGGCACTGCCACCACCAGGCCTTTGGTCCTGCAGCCCCTGCCCCCTGGGGCTCCACCTGCTCTTCACCTGAAGCCAAAGTTGGGTCACGTCCTCCAGGAAGCTTTCTCTAAACCCCAGGGCTGTCACTCAGCCCCTCTGTGTGCTGCTGTGGTTCACGCCTTTAGTTCTGTCACTGTAGTCACCACATGGCGTTACAACTACTCATGTACTTCTCTGTCTCCTTCACTAAATGGTGAGCGGCTTGGGGTTAAAGATTTTCTTTCATCATTGTACTCCCAGGATCCAGCACAGAGTATGACATACAGCAGGTATTAATAAATGCTGGGTGGGTAGATGTTGGATGGATGGATGCATGCATGGATGGATGGATGGTTGAGGGAGAGAGGGAGGGAGTGGGAAGGAAGGTAGGGGAAGGGGAAGAGAGGGCAGGGAAGGAGGGAGGAAGGGAAAAAGGAAGCTCCTGCCTTAGGACAGTAGAACAATGTGCTTTGAAGGCACAGGGCTACAGCCAGGGATGGAAACCTAGCCCAGCTCCCACCTGTGTTGTAAAGGCAACTACTTCTGCCAAGTCAAAGAAGTCAAACACAAAAGATGATGTTCCTTATAGGTGAAATGGTCGAAAAGGCAAAACTGTAGTGGTTGCCTGAGGCCTGTGATCAGGGGAGGGGACGGAGCACAGAGAAACCTTCTTAGGGCTAGGGAACTGTTCTGTGTCTTGATTGTGGTGGTGGTTACACAACCGTGTACAGTGACCAAAACTCATCAAACTGTGTACTTAAAATTAATTTTATTTTATATAAATAATATCTTCATAAGCAAAACAAGAGGTTAAAATTAAAAAGACAATGGCCTTGTGCAAACTTCAGTTTCCTTACCTGATGCTACCTGCCCCTTGGGTGTTGTGTGGATTAATTGGGTGAGACATCACCTGGAATGCCTCTGCTGGATGCCTGGTGCACGGAGGACTCTCAGGGAATGATGGGAGCTAAGTTACAGACAAGGCAGGAGACTGCACAGCCCCACTGAGAGGGAGCCTGGTGCAGGGAGGAGAACATGTGCTTTGCAGTGAGGTGGACAAGAGTCCGATTCCTGTCTCCGCTCATGGTTAGCTCTCTCCTTGGGCAGATATGTTTACTTCTGTGTTCGATTTCCCCTCCTGAACACAGTAACCACCTGACCAGATGTCACAACGGGAGAGTGCTTTATTTATGAATAAAATCTGCCCTTACTGACCATTCGGTCCTTGCCGCATGTAATTTTTTTTTTTTTGGCTACTCTGCACGGCATGCGGGATCTTAGTTCCCTGGCCAGGGATCAAACCCATGCCCCCTGCAGTGGAAGCGCAGAGTCCTAACCACTGGACCACCAGGGAATTCCTGTAATTCTTTTCTACCACTTTGTGTGGGAGGTATCTTCAACCTCAGTTATAGAGGTGGGGAATCAGAGGCTCAGAGCAGATAACTAGCTTGCCTTAGATTCATAGGTCACAGAGGTACACACGCAGAGGTCCATGGATGACAGAGGTACACACACACACACACACACACACACACACACACAGATTTCCATAGATCCCAGAGATGCGCAAATTAATTAGTAGGTAAAATGGCGTTTTCAACCTCAGTTTGCGTAACTCGAAAGCCCACACTCTTGCCGGTACAAAACCACACAGCCAAGCACTGTGCAAACGTTGCTTGCCATTTGGGGAAGGAATGGTAGCGGCCAGAGGTATTAGCAGAGACACTGGTGCCATCAGCGCTAGAAGAGCTCATACCTGAAAGTTAACAGGGCCGCTGGGGCTCCCACTTACAGCTACTTGTCCACATACTGGGCCATCTGGATAGTTTTGTTCCTTTCAAAATCTGAAGTTCATTTAAATTTTAACTGTCCAGGATTAGAAAGCTGTTCTATAAGAAAATACCCCATGACTCTTCTCTTATTCTCTCTCTCTCTGTGTAGGTATTAATTGACTGGATTAATGATGTTTTGGTTGGAGAAAGAATCATTGTGAAAGACCTGGCTGAAGATTTATATGATGGCCAAGTCCTGCAGAAGCTTTTTGGTAAGAGGAGAGTTGAATATTGCAGTGGATGTCTTTAATCTCCTAGTTTAGAGTTGTTCTCCGTTCACAGCAGTCCACCTGGAATGGAATAGGGATGGGTCCTGCGTGGGATAACAGATCAGTTAGATGTCCGCTTGGAATGTTTTACATGAGTGCATTGCAAAGGGAGTCTTTGTGACCAGATGCGGCTACTCCCCCTCACAGACGAGAGTCATCAGCATGGAAAGACTCCACTGTACACTGGAATACATGCCTCGCCCTCTCCAGAAAATTGTGCTTCTGTGACCTCTGTAGGTCTATTTACATGTGTGTGGAGATGCATGTATGTTTTCGTGTACCTCTCTCCTATGGACCTGCGTGTATGTATGTGTGTGTGTGTGTGTTCCTCTGCGTATCTCTCTCTAGGTTGGTGCAAGTATGCGGAAGTATGTGCTTTACGATGCTTGGCCCCTGTGTGTCTCCAGGTAACTTGCATCTGGAAGGGTATGTGTCCCTGTATCCATTCACACCTGTCGTGTGAAAGTGTGGAGGAGGCGGGGACGGGAGACTTCAGGGTGAGGTTGGTGATGAAAGGACAGATTCAACTTGACTAGATTTGGACTTCCCCTCTCTGCGCCCCACTTCCTCTCATCCTAACCACTGCCCACTCCACTCGGCACCTCCACCTGCGCGCACCTCAGCTGAGCTCATCCACTTTCCTGGAGACGTTTCTGCCCCTCCGAGTGACTAGGACCCCGTCCCCTCTTCCTTGCCCCCCCATGGCTGTGGCGCGGGGCGGGGGGTCTCCAAGGCCCGTTTCTTACTCAGAATTCTCTCCCGCATTCCTCCTCCCTGCAATTTTCACTTGTCTGAACTGTTGAAACAATTTCCCAACTCACCTCTTTGCTTCCCATCTCACCTCCTCCGACCCGTTCCCCACACAGCTAGCTGAGGAATCTTTTTTAATTGCAAGTCTCATCTTGCCAGTACTCACTCTCCCCTACCTGTGGGACAAAGTCCAGGCCTATTAGTACAACATTCAGAACATTTCATCATCCGATCCCCAGCTGTCTTGTCAGCCTCACCTCTGACCACTCACACACGTGCCTCATGCCATGTAAAGTGCTTAGAATAGCACCTGATGCACAGTGAGTGCCCAGTCAGTGTCTTTCGTCATTTCATTGGTGGTTTTGTTATGTTTATGAACACCATCACCACATTATGACATACGTCGGGCATACTCACACCTCTCTACTTTTGCACTTGCTATTCCTTCTGCCTCTAGGGCCTTTCTTCCTCCTTTATCCACCGAGGCAAACCATCATTACTGCTCATCCTTCCAATCTCTACAGTCAACTGAACGTGCCTCCCTCTAGTACCCCTCACAACCCAGTCACATCTGGAAGAGAAAGTCATGCTGTCGTCTGTGTTCCCTCAGAAATAGATACACACACATGTATACATAACATGAAGGTCTTTATTACATGGACACACACACGTGTACATAACATACGTGCCTTTATTATATAGATACACATAGACATATACATAACATATGTGCCTTTGTTGTATAGATATGCTCAGACGTATACATAACATATGTGCCTTTGTTATACAGATACACAGACGTATACATAACATAATGCTTTATTATATAGACACACACAGACATGTATACATAATATACATGGCTTTATTATCATAGGATATTCCATGTTGTTTGTAGCTGTTTATGTAAGCGTATGTGGGCTTCTCAAGGAAAGGAACCTCTTCGCATTTATTTATCCAGTCTTCTCCAGGACTAACATGTTGCCCAGCACTTAATCAATGTATATTGAATGAATGAATGAATAATATAAAATCTAGTAATTTCTAGGAAGCTAAGCTGATTCAGTGCTCAAACGTCAGTATTAAGGAGCGTTCACATCTAAAGGCTTGTAAACGCAACCGAACACGGAGAGGAATGAAACATCTTTGGCACATGCAGATGTGAAAAAGCCGTGAGCCTCACTGAGCATCTCTCCTAGTGACTGTAGCTTTCAACCCCGCCAGCAAATTTCTAGTTGGGATCTGAAACTGTCTGGAAGTGTTCGACGCTGGGCTTTGAAAGCAGGGGTGGGACATGGCTGTGCAGTGACGGAACGTGGCCACGAGCAGTCTCACCTCCGGGAATGGTTACAAAACTGTCCAGCATCGTCCGTGCCGCCCCAAGTCAGGCATCAAGTCCAGTCAGGTTAGATCATCTCAGATCTCAATGTTCATGTCGAAAATGCGATTCACAGCAGAGGTGATGCCGCTTTTGTCAACTTAAGTGTAGAACCATTGTAGGTCTAAGGCTAGACGTACACACTCAAAAGCTACAGGCAGAGTACCCAGTGGAGAGAACTAGTTTGCAGTTGAAAATATGTGTCAGGAGCTCCTGGGAGGAATCCGTCTGGAGATGGGGTTTTGGGTGACCCCTCTGACCTCGAGCTCCCCCTGACTATTTTTCTTTCTTCTTTCCCAGCCACGTTTCTCAGGATAATGTTTGGCACTCCCTGTTCTGCTTTCCCACCACTAAGTATTCACTCCTTAGGTACAGGCTGGGTGCCACGACCTACCCATCAACTTTTCCTTCCCAGGTCACCAGTGTCAATTGAGAGCTCTTCTTACGTGGTGGCATTTGACACTACTGAACACCTCACCCCCCCACCCCAGCCTGACGGTTTCTGTGACGGATCCTCTTCTGCCTCTGACACCCACTTCTCAGTCCTCCTCGTCTGTTCTTCTTTCTGTAATGGTTGGGGTTCCTCCACCTTCCATCCTTGGCCCCCTTCTCTTTTTCTTTCATACCCTCTTCCTGGGTGATTTCATCCACACCTATAGTTTCAACCATGAGCTATATGATCATCATTCTCAGGTCTCTATCTCTGGAATGGCTTTCTCTTTGAAGCTGTAAGTAAGGTTATCTTGTACCTGCCCACCTGGCTGTCACACAGGCACCTATAACCAGCCTGCCCCAAACTGAGCTTATCTTCCTCCTCCCCAAGCCCAATCTGTTTTCCACCTTGAGGAATGCTATTATGACCACAGATGACAAACCTGGGGGTCATGGTGGATAGCTCTTTCTTCTTCCCTCATATTCTGTTAGTCGCAGTTCTGACAACTGTGTTCCCGTGTATGTGTGTGTGTGTCAAACTGTCCCATTTCTTATTCAGTTAGTACACATGCAGCACTTGGAAAAGTGCCTGGCTCACTGCGTGCTAGGTCAGGGTTGGCTTTCAAAAAATTTTCCAGCCCCACTGCTTCCTCCTTAGCTCAGAACCTCATCGTTCGTCTTAACTTCTCTGGCTCCAAAATCCTTTTCTCACATTAAGCTGTTTCCTACCTTGGTAGCACTCTGAAGTTTTCCCAGATCGTCTTTATATTTCACTATTTGTCTTAACACTTAAACCCATAGTCCATTTGTCAATGTTTCTTTAAAACTTTTTTATTTTGAACTAATTTTATTTATTTATTATTATTTTTTAAATGTTATTTATTTTTGGCTGCACTGGGTCTTCTTTGCTGTGTGTGGGCTTTCTCTAGTACCTGCGAGCGGGGCTACTCTTCATCGCAGCGCGCAGGTTTCTCAATGCGGAGCTTCTCTTGTTGTGGAGCACGGGCTCTAGGCGTGCGGGCTTCAGTAGTTGTGACACATGGGCTCAGTAGTTGTGGCTCATGATCTCTAGAGCGCAGGCTCAGTAGTTGTGGCACACGGGCTTAGCTGCTCCACGACATGTGAGATCTTCCCAGACCAGGGCTCGAACCTGTGTCCGCTGTATTGGCAGGCGGATTCTTAACCACTGCGCCACCAGGGAAGCCCCTTGAACTAATTTTAGACTTATAGTAGAGCTGCAGAGACAGTCCAGAGAGTTCCTGTCTCCCCTTACTCAGCTTCCTCTAATGTTAGCATCTTACCAACCATAGGGCAAGCATCAAAACTAAGGAATTAACCTTGGGCTTCCAAGGTGATATGTTTTGGGGAAGGACACCACGGAGCTGATGTGTTCTCAGGGCATCATATCAGGGCAGACACGATGTTAACATGTCTTACCACTGCTGATGTTAACACTGACCACTCGGTTAAGGTGGTGTCTGCCAGATTCCTTCACTGTAAAGTTGCTATTTTTCTCTTTGTTATTAATTTATTTGTGGGGAGATACTTTAAGACTTTGCAAATATCTTGCTTCTCCTTCCACTCCTTCCACTAATTGTAATTGGTGGAGCATGTCTGCCAGTTATTACTGTGGTGGCCTAGTGGAGGTTTTCTATTTTTCTAGTTTCCTATTCCTTCCACATTTATTAACAGGAAGTCTTCTGTAAGGAAAAGTTGTCCCTTGTCCCCCATTTACTTAGTTATTTACATCAGTATGGATACAAAGATACTTATTATACTTTAGTTTATCATCAGTGTTATCATTATTCATGTTTTGCTCATATACTTCCCCCTTTGACCACTAGGAGCTCTTTCAGGTTGGCTCCTGGGCACTTCCTGGACGTGCTGCCCCATATTTTTTTTTCTTAGCACTTCTTTACTTTCTCATATCATAAGATGCTCCAGGCTTATCTTATATTTCACTTTTACTCTAGCCCTAGAATCAACTACTTCTTCAAGGAGCCCCAGTTTCTTTTATTAGAGAATGGTGTTTAGAAATCAGTGTCTGGGCATATTACTTGGTGTTTTTAACTGGCTACCTGTCACACAAATAAACATCCATGTGTAGGTACGGTACTATTACCTGGTGGTACTAAGATGAAGCAGGCATGATCATTTCCAGAAATTCAGCTTCAAATTGTACTGGGGCAGGGCATGGAGAGTAGGAGGGGGCTGACTTTGGGATTAGTAAACTAACTATGAAATACTGGCATTTAGAAAAAAATTAAAATGGCATAGCGACCTTCAGGAGTCCAGATATGCCGAGTCACATCTCGGGAGCAGGATATGGACCTGGAATCCGGGAAGCCATGCTGATGACATCATGGCGCAAGGACTCAACCCAGAAATGAGCAAGATGCCAAGGCAGGGAGCTCTGGGCCAGAGGTGCGTGTGTGTTATTGTTATGGTGAAATTCTGAATAGTTGAGCATCCCTGAGATGCCAGGTGGACTGGCTGGCTGGGTGCTCTCTGATCTTGAGCTCTGAGAGGGTGGCGTCATACCTGCTGCTCCTCTGTGTGGCCAGATGCTACTTGCTCAGCATCAGTTCCCGGTCTGCTTGCCCTTCTGACTCCCTAGGCAAGCCTGGGAAATTCCTCTGGTGCAGCCTCCCCCAGGTCCTCCTTTCTGAGCTGCCTAGCCCAGCTGCCCACTGCTGCCTCTGTTCTCTGCATCTTCCCTCTTGCGCGGACAGCATATCTGAGTTGAGGTTTTCCTGAAAGCAGATGCTGAAACAAGGACTTGCGTGGAGGAAGTTTATGTGAGGGGTGATCTTAGAAAGTACAGGTGGTCAAGTGGGGAATGTAAGAGTGGAAGAGAGAAACACCATTAAGGGTGCATTCATAAGGATGACAGCTCTGTTTGCAACCAGGGCTCAGGGCTGCGGGGGGTCCCTCTGAGAAACCAGGTGACACCACCCCTCAAAATCCCCCTACTCAGGACAGGGAGCAGGGATGTTTATCCTATGGCTCCCATCACTGTGTGCTTGAGGATTGTATAGGAATTAAGAACCCCTGGACTGTACTCCTGCTAGAGAAGGCGAGCGCTTCAGGGCCGGAGATAGGAAGCGTCAGCTTGCTGAGAGCTGCCTGCTGTAGCAGGTGAATGCAGGGAGCTCAGGGAAGGGGCGTCAGCATCATCCAGGAAGACCAGAGGGTGCAACTCCTACTTTAAGGACTGCTCCTCCCAACACTGGCCATTTCTCTGTACCATTGGTGTCACCGCCTGGGAAAAGTCACATGCTGGCCACTTTGGCCTGCCTCTTTATGGTGCGCACCCCCATCCTCTCATGACAATGGCTCCAGCCCTTTCCACACCTCAGAACACAAGCTCCCCACCCCCAAGAATGAAGAGGAAGTTTCTCCCTAGCCCCTGACAGAAATTCACCTCATCTTTTATCCCAGGATTAGCCTCTTCTCAGGGCGACTGACAGATGCAGTATCCTCACGTCCCCCCGGGTATTCTTTTACCCCAGTGCACCAATAAGTGGGGTAAAAGTCCCAGAATGGTTCGAAGTTGGGACACATTTCCTAGCGTCTCAGCATACAGGTGCATCCATGGTCACCTTGCTATATTTGCATCCCCAACATCACATGCCCTAGGCGGTAGATGTGACTGAGTGAGAAAGGCAGGAGGCAGGGGATTCTAGGGAAATGCCTATCCCGGGTCATCATTTCATTTGACCATGGGCTGCTGCCTGTTTCCTATTGAGGTTTCCTGACTTGGGACAGCTCTGCAATTTGCCTTATGGCATGTTAGATTCCCCTGATCCTAATCTTTGAACATGTGCGTGTAACTGGGAAGAGAAAAGGCCTTTTCTGAGGGATGGAAGTCACAAGGCTCTCCCTTATGGTTTTCGCAATAACGTATGACTGAAACAGGGTACCTTCCTCGGGCATGAGACCAGGAAGGGTCCCTTGGACATAAAGCTTCCGCAGGAGGGTTTTTTGTTTTGTGTTGGGTATGTGTGTGTGTTTCTTTTCCCCTGGTAGACCCTAAAGAGTACATCTTACACCGACCTTAATCAAGTCAATCAATATTCGTCAAGAAATAGCCGTTTAATTTGCTACGTCCTACTGCTGAGTTTAGGGATACAGACGTAAATACGTCACAGCGCCGCCTTTAGGTAACTCACAACCTGTACTATGAAGGGCTGTGGGCTGTTAAGTTGAAGATTTGGAAAGGCATCATGAAAGAGGCGGCATTTTGAATCAGGCCTTCTGGAAGGAGCAGAATTTCAGCCAGATGAAGGAGGAGAAGAACATTCTAGTAAAACATGTTGCTGGTAAGCACCTGTGGATTTCGGTGTGAGTGGAGAGAGAGTGTTATAGAGACAGGAGCACATGGGTAGGTGAGCATCAGCATTGGTTGAGTGGGGTGTGGGGCTAACAAAGAAGATGGGAACCAGCACCCAGACCTTGGTTTCTAACTCCAGTCTCCAGTAATAGAAACCAGGGCATACAGATGAGCCTGGAACATCTTGCAGTGCCAAAAAGAGGCACTAGGGGAAAAAAATATATCTATGGGGCAGCATGTTGAAAGTGTTCAGGGCCCATCTGAGAGCGCTCCCAATGGCTAAAGGTGGAAATTTGAGCCAGAAAATGAGTAACAATAATGTTGGATTATAACCCAAAGTCTAAAATAAATATCCTTAAGCCCATATTGATATCAATAAATAGCTGAATAAATAAATGAGGGAGAAGAGACAAATCTTCTTTACAGAGTAATTTCAAATAAGTTATTGATTTATAACTCCTTCAAGGAAGTAGAAGTTAACTCCCCATCCCTGAAGTGGACTGGATCTAGTGACTGGCTTCCAATGATTAGTGTATGGAGTGGAGGAACCTCGTACAGACACTACTTTGGCCAAATCAAAGTTAGCGTCACCGTTGATAAGTCACGTTGATAGCATGTGCCCTTGATAGGATGCAATGAAAAGGGCACTTCACCTCTGTGGTCTTCCTCTCCAAAATCCCCAGTCTAACCATGAGAAAAATATAGGAAAAACCCAGTACTCTTCAAAACTGTCAAGGTCTTGAAACACCAGACATCTCTGAAAAAATGATCCTAGAACAGAGGACATGAGGCAGGTAATGATGAATAGGTGTGAACGGAAAAAGGATGTTAAGGAAAGACTAGTGAAACCCAAATAAATATGGAGTTTAGTTAATAGTCATGTACTAATGTCAGTTCATTAGTTGTGACAGATGTACTGTAGTAATGTAAGAGGTTAACAATAGGTGAACCTGGATTTAGGATATGTAGGAACTATCTGAACTGCCCTTTCAGCTTTTCTATAAATCTAAAAACCATTCTAAAACAAGAAATTTGTTTAAAGAAATAAGATGAGCTTACATTATAGAGGACCTTGCAGTAAAAATTTTAGACTATATGCAGTGCCCAGTGGTAACTGCTGATGGCTTGTGAGCAAAACACCATGATCAGAAATAGGAGCAGCAGGAGGGTTGCTCAGAGGCAGTAGAGGAAACACCAGCAAAGCATCCTTTTATAAGATAATAAGGGTGTCGAACTAGAGGAGTGGCAGTATAGATGGGGAGAAGCTTTAAGAGAACCTAGTGATGTAGGGAATGAGCAGCTGAAGTAAACCAGGCTGACCCTAAGTGATGGATGTTAAATAGGGATGATTCCATGAGTCCCTGGAAGAGCAGCATCTTGAAGGGTTTGGTCATATTGGTTTTGAGAGTCGCTTCCCTACACCCAAAAAAGTACTTAGGCTGAAGTAGCAGCTATGCTAAAATTGAAAGAGGAATGAAGAGAAAGATAGGAGATCTGAGTTCCAATCCTGGTTCTGCCACTAAAACATTTCTCTGCAGCTCAGGTCACTCTTCTGTAAAACCAGGAAGATGGCCTGTGCAACTGTACAGCTGAGCGGTTCAGTACAGCACCCACTAACCACATGTAGCTATTAAAAGTAATTAAAATTAAAAATTCCTTTACTTAATCACACCAGCTACATTTCAAATGCTCCCTAGCCAAATGTGTCTAGTGGCCACCATATTGAATAGTGCAGAAATGAGCATTTCCATCATAGGAGAAAGTTCTTTTGGACAGCGCTGCCCTAGGTATTGCTATGATAGTCACTGTTTCTAAGATAATTGAAGATAAGGTATACTGGTATTCTTAAGCTGGATGAGACATTTTCTGGTCTCTGAAAAACTCAAAAGCTGGATGAAAGTCTTTTTATTCTTATTCTTTTATTTATAAGTAGTAGAGAAGCTCTCTAGAGTGTGTTACTAAGTAAGAAAAGTATGGTACAGTACTGTGTGTATATATATGTCACTGTGCATGTGCATTAAGAGACCTATCTAATGATTGAGTATGTAGAGAATATCTCTGGTAAGTCACAGTAAACTCTCTATGGTGTGGAACTAGAGAACTTGGGACTGCAGTGGGAAGAGGGGACTTAATTCTCACAGCTGGAAGTTTTTCCATGTTTGTATATTCTCAATTTTATTAAAAAATGG
Source organism: Phocoena sinus (assembly GCF_008692025.1). NCBI lineage: Eukaryota > Metazoa > Chordata > Mammalia > Artiodactyla > Phocoenidae > Phocoena > Phocoena sinus. The sequence continues at coordinate 66,713,561 of NC_045770.1, forward strand.
TAGAGTACATATGTAAATTTCAGTAGCAAAACTGAATCTATCGGTGGATGTCAAATAATACTTCATACATTTCAACAGCTATCCCAAGTAAAATAGGAAGAAAAGGAAACCACCTAAATATGATAAAGACCATTTATACAAAACTTAACAGTGAACACATTACATAGTAAAATATCAAAGACTTGGTATTAGGAACAAATCAGAGATGATGGCTATCATCACAATTATAAGTGTTTTGGATATACAAGCTAATGTCGTAAGATAAGGAAATAGATTTTCAGGTTGATCATTATGGCTGACTAAATGTTCAAGCAAATCCTCTTGGTCTGCATAGTTTAAAAATCTGGATAAGCCTTAAAAAATGTATTTTTGTATTCCATGGCTAAGCTGAAAGGGAAGGAAATCCTACTGATGCCAAAAACAACAAGGAAGTGTAAATCCAGTAAAATAAGTGTTAATTTCTAATGGCCTAATTAGCCTGAGGTTTAATGGTTCACACTTACAGGGCCAAGACACAAAGCCTGAAGTCTGAAAGGAAGGGGAATTGAATCAGAGACCCCTGAATAGAGCCAGTGTCTCTGAAGGGTAACACATTCAGTGGGTAAACTAAAACAATCTTGTCCCACAGAGAGGGGCAGTAAGGATAAATGCCTATCTCAGCCTTGGATATGAATGGGACAAGACAAAGAAGAAGTCTGCACTGATAATTCCCTTATCATCAAATGTCTGTACTCACACAGATTTTAGGACTAGGATTCACAGTACTTATGTGGCTTTAAATGCCTCAAGCTGAAAATATAGTTAAAAGTTGTTCCAAGTTATTAGTGTTCCCCAAGGCATAAGGGAACATATGCCTCTTTAAAGGAATGAACTTTAAACCCAGGCCACAAAAAATTCCCAGAGATAAAATTGCAAGGCAAATGAGCTCAAAATCAGAAATCAACAAACACATGAAAGGAAGCCACCATGGGCAGCATCAACCAAAACAATAAACTGCAGATTCATCCCACAAATACTGTGGATATTAGCAATTGATCAGTTATGGAATAGAAAATATATTTAATATGTCAAAATAAAAGTTTTAAGACTATAGAAAGGATGATAAAAGAACAAGTAACTATCAGAATTGGACAGGCAGATATGAGAGAACTAAATAAAACTTCTAGAAATGGGAAAAAAATGGAATAATGAAATTAGAAACCTGAATGGGTTAGACACAGCTGAAGAAGGAATTGATGAGCTGGAAGATGGAATTGAAGAAATTACCCAGAATGCAGTATTAGAAAGACAATGGAGTGGAAAGTGAGAATTAAAAGACATAGAGATTAAGAAAATCCAACATATGGCTAATTGGAATTCTAGCAGGAAAAAAGAAAGAGAATGGAGTACAGTCAATATTTAAAGACATAATGAATTAAAAATTTTCAAAATTGGTGAAAGATATGAAGTCTCATATTCAGGAATCTCAGAGAACCCCAAACAGGATAATTAACAAGAAAACTTCATAACGATACCTAAGAACACTGAAGACAAAGAAAAGATTAAAAGCAGAGAGAAAAAAAGAGATTACCTATAAAGGAACAACAGACTGAAAGCTGTCTTTCCTCAGGAACAATCAAATCCCAAAGCTTTTTCTGCACTATTTTCAAAGTGCAGAAAAAATATTGTTAACTTACAGGTTTATATCCAGGAAAAAAAAAAACAACCAAAAAACCTATGTTTTAAAAATGGGGAAAAAAGGCATTTTAAGCAAACATGAAGTGAGAGGGTTTACTACCAAAAGACCCTCACTACGGCTTCCCTGGTGGCGCAGTGGTTGAGAGTCCGCCTGCCGATGCAGGGGACACGGGTTCATGCTCCGGTCTGGGAAGATCCCACATGCCGCGGAGCGCCTGGGCCCGTGAGCCATGGCCGCTGAGCCTGCGCGTCCGGAGCCTGTGCTCCTCAACGGGAGAGGCCACAACAGTGAGAGGCCCGCATACCACCAAAAAAAACCAAAAGACCCTCACTAAAAGGAGTTTCTAAAGGGTGTTCTCCACAAAGAAGGAAAGTGAACCCCCCCAAAAAAAGATCTGAAATGCAACAAAAAATGAAGATAGAATCAGAATCCCAGACAACTAAGGCACTTAACTCAGGAAGAGTGATTTGAGTTAGAGTGTGCTGAGGTTCTTGTATTATTTAGTATGTGGATAAAGAGACTAATTAACATAGGACTCTGTTAAGTTAAATACACATGATAAATTTTCTAGGGAAGGCACTAAGATAATAAAGCAGTGTATAACCTCCCTACTTTTAATGGGGAGAAAATGAAATGAGAGGGAACAGAAACCTTAATCTAAGAAGCAACAAGGATGGAAGCAGGACATAAAGAATCAGAAAAGTAGAGTAGTAGAAAGTTTAAAATAAGTTGGTAGAAGTGAATCCAAGTATATTCATAAAGGCAATCAATGTAAATTGGCTTTTTTTGTGTGTGGTTTTTTTTTTTTAAACATCTTTATTGGAGTATAATTCCTTTACAATGGTGTGTTAGTTTCTGCTTTATAACACAGTGAATCAGTTATAAATATACATATGTTCCCATATCTCTTCCCTCTTGCTTTATCCATTTAAAAGACAAAGATCATCAGATTAGATAACAAAATAAAATCTTGCTGTATGCTCTTTACTAGAGATAGTCTTAGTACCATGAAGACACAGAAGGGTTGAAAGAAAAAGAATGGAAGAAATCATACATACTAGACTAATACTAATTAAAAGAAAGCTGGTGGGCTTCCCTGGTCCGCCTGCCGATGCAGGGGACACGGGTTTGTGCCCCGGTCCGGGAAGATCCCTCATGCCATGGAGCGGCTGGGCCTGTGAGCCATGGCCGCTGAGCCTGCGCGTCTGGAGCCTGTGCTCTGCAATGGGAGAGGCCACAACAGTGAGAGGCCCGCGTACTGCAAAAAAAAAAAACAAAAAAACACAAGAAAGCTGGTGTAACTATTTTATTATCAAATGAAATAGACTAAGGCAAAAAGCCTCACCACAGTGAGTCTCTACATATTAATGAGACTAAAATTACTGGGAAAATATGGACATTTTAAACCTAACACACTTTATGCATTAAATATATAAAAATTAAAAATGCCAGTCAGAATTACAAGAAGTTGACAAATCTGCCATTACATATTTCTCTTAATAACACATTAAGGAAAAAGTTCATAAGGCTAGAGAAGATGTGGACAGTGTAATTAACCAGCAACACCCCCAAACTGGAGTATTCTCATTCTTTTCAACTGTATGGAACACTTAGAAATTTTGCTTATGTCCATAAAGTAAGTCTCAACAAGTTATCATACAGACCAAATTCTTTGACCATGATGCAATTAAAAAAAAAGTTTTTTTAACTGACCTCCATGTTTCTGGAAATGAAAATATAATAACTTAGAACTTCTCATACTGGACAGAGTATTTTCTATATTCTAATTCTTTGAAGGGTGGTTACATTAACATAGTATGATATATATGGCAACTCTGTTAGAACGTCTCAGTCCTTCTGTCATTCAGAATACTTGAGTTTATTGTGCCCTGTCTTCAGAACTTTTTGAATACTGTTTCATTGTTTCAAAAGCATATTTGGATGCTAACTTCAAAAACAACTGAAAGATTCACAAAATAATCCTATCTGAGAAAATTTTCTAAATAGCATCCTATTTCAAAATCTTGCCTAGTACTTTATAACAAGTTAAACTAGTGATGAACAATTTGCAGAACTATAAAAACGTGAGAGAAGCAATTTCCTGGAAGAATAAAAAAAAATTTTATCAATAGAAAATTTTCAAAGCGCTAGCTGAAATTAGCTGAATAAAGAAAATGAGGAGACTACAGGCCCTTTGGTGGGGCTAATGGCAGACTCTGGGAGGGATCACACCATGGAGTACTTCCTAGAGCTTCTACTGCCAGTGACCTTGTCCCCACAGTGAGCCACAGCTGTCCCCCGCCTCTGCAGGAGACCCTCCATCACTAGCAGAAGCTCTATATGCATTGAATTGAAAATACCTTCTTTCAGAAGCAAGAAGAACTACAGTCCTGCAGCCTGTGGAACAAAAAGCACATTCACAGAAAGATAGACAAGATGAAAAGGCAGAGGGCTATGTACCAGATGAAAGAACAAGATAAAACCCCAGAAAAGCAACTAAATGAAGTGGAGATAGGCAACCTTCCAAAAAAAGAATTCAGAATAATAATAGTGAAGATGATGCAGGACCTCAGAAAAAGAATGGAGGCAAAGATTGAGAAGATGCAAGAAATGTTTAACAAACACCTGGAAGAATTAAAGAACAAACAAACAGAGATGAACAATACAATAACTGAAATGAAAAATACACTAGAAGGAATCAATAGCAGAATAACTGAGGCAGAAGAACGGATAAGTGACCTGGAAGACAGAATGGTGGAATTCACTGCTGTGGAACAGAATAAAGAAAAAAGAATGAAAAGAAATGAAGACAGCCAAGAGACCTCTGGGACAACATTAAACGCAACAACATTCGCATTATAGGGGTCCCAGAAGGACAAGGGAGAGAGAAAGGACCGGAGAAAATATTTGAAGAGTTTATAATCGAAAACTTCCCTAACATGAGAAAGGAAATAGCCACCCAAGTCCAGGAAGTGCAGAGAGTCCCAGGCAGGATAAACCCAAGGAGAAACACGATGAGACACATAGTAATCAAATTGGTAAAAATTAAAGACAAAGAAAAATTATTGAAAGCAGCAAGGGAAAAACAACAAATACCATACAAGGGAACTCCCATAAGGTTAACAGCTGATTTCTCAGCAGAAACTCTACAAGCCAGAATGGAGAGGCATGACATATTTAAAGTGATGAAAGGGAAGAACCTACAACCAAGATTACTCTACCCGGCAAGGATCTAATTCAGATGAGATGGAGAAATCAAAAGCTTTACAGACACGCAAAAGCTAAGAGAATTCAGCACCACCAAACAGCTCTACAACAAATGCTAAAGGAACTTCTCTAAGTGGGAAACACAAGAGAAGAAAAGCACCTACAAAAACAAACCCAAAACAATTAAGAAAATGGTAATAGGAACATACATATCAATATTTACTTTAAACGTGAATGGATTAAATGCTCCAACCAAAAGACACAGGCTCACTGAATGGATACAAAAGCAAGACCATATATATGCTGTCTACAAGAGACCCATTTCAGACTTAGGGACACATACAGACTGAAAATGAGGGGATGGAAAAAGATTCCATGCAAATGGAAATCAAAAGAAAGCTGAAGTAGCAATACTCATATCAGATAAAATAGACTTTAAAATAAAGACTATTATAAGAGACAAGGAAGGACACTACATAATGATCAAGGGATCGATCCAAGAAGAAGATATAACAATTATAAATATATATGCACCCAAGGTAGGAGCACGTCAATACATAAGGCAACTGCTAACAGCTATAAAAGAGGAAATCGACAGTAACACAATAATAGTGGGGGATTTTAACACCTCACTTACACCAATGGACGGATCATCCAAACAGAAAATTAATAAGGAAACACAAGCTTTAAATGACGCAATAGACCAGATAGATTTAATTGATATTTATAGAACATTCCATCCAAAACCAGCAGATTACACTTTCTTCTCAAGTGCACACGGAACATTCTCCAGGATAGATCACATCTTGGGTCCCAAATCAAGCCTCAGTAAATTGAGGAAAACTGAAATCATATCAAGCATCTTTTCTGAACACAACCGTATGAGATTAGAAATGATTACAGGGAAAAATAAAAAACACAAACACATGGTGGCTAAACAATACGTTACTAAATAACCAAGAGATCACTGAAGAAATCAAAGAGGAAATCAAAGAATACCTAGAGACAAATGACAATGGAAACACAACGATCCAAAACCTAAGGGATGCAGCAAAAGCAGTTCTAAGAGGGACGTTTATAGCAATACAATCCTACCTCCAGAAAAAACAAACATGTCAAATAAGCAATCTAACTTTACACCTAAAGGAACTAGAGAAAAAAGAACAAACAAAACCCAAAGTTAGTAGAAGGAAAGAACTCATAAAGATCAGAGAAGCAATAAATGAAATGGAAACAAAACAGTTGCAAAGATCAATAAAACAAAAAGATGGTTCTTTGAGAAGATAAACAAAATTGATAAACCATTAGCTAGACTCATCAAGAAAAAGAGGGAGAGGACTCAAATCAATAAAATTAGAAATGAAAAAGGAGAAGTTACAACGGGCACTGCAGAAATACAAAGCATCCTACGAGACTACTACAAGCAACTCTATGCCAATAAAATAGACAACCTGGAAGAAATGGACAAATTCTTAGAAAGGTATAACCTTCCAAGACTGAACCAGGAAGAAACAGAAAATATGAACAGGCCAATCACAAGTAATGAAATTGAAACTGTGATTAAAAATCTTCCAACAAACAAAAGTCCAGGACCAGGTGGCTTCACAGGTGAATTCTATCAAACATTTAGAGAAGAGCTAACACCAGTCCTTCTCACTCTTCCAAAAAAATTGCAGAGGAAGGAACACTCCCAAACTCATTCTATGAGGCCCCCATCACCCTGATACCAAAACCAGGCAAAGATACTACAATAAAAGAAAATTACAGACCAATATCACTCATGAATATAGATGCAAAAATCCTCAACAAAATACCAGCAGACAGAAAACAACAGCACATTAAAAGGATCATACACCATGATCAAGTGGGATTTATCCCAGGGATGCAAGGATTCTTCAATATATGCAAATCAATCAATGTGATACACCATATGAACAAATTGAAGAATAAAAACCATATGATCATCTCAATAGATGCAGAAAAGGCTTTTGACAAAATTCAACACCCATTTATGATAAAAACTCTCCAGGAAGTAGGCAAAGAGGGAATCTACCTCAACATAATAGAGGCCATATACAACAGACACACAGTAAACATCTTTCTCAATGGTGAAAAACTGGAAGCATTTCCTCTAAGATCAGGAACAAGACACCACTATTATTCAACATAATTTTGGAAATCCTAGCCATGGCAATCAGAGAAGAAAAAGAAAAGGAATAGAAATTGGAAAAGAAGAAGTAAAACTGTCACTGTTTGCAGATGACATGATACTATATATATAGAATCCTAAAGATGCCACAAGAAAACTACTAGAGCTAATCAATGAATTTGGTAAAGTTGCAGGATACAAAATTAATGCACAGAAATCTCTGGCATTCCTATACACGAATGTTGAAAAATCTGAAAGAGAAATTAAGGAAACACTCCCGTTTACCATTGCAACAAAAAGAATAAAATACCTAGGAATAAACCTGCCTAGGGAGACAAAAGACCTGTATGCAGTAAACTATAAGACACTGAAGAAAGAAATTAAAGATGATACAAACAGAATATGGAGAGATATACCATGTTCTTAGATTGGAAGAATCAATTTGTGAAAATGACTATACTACTAAAAGCAATCTACAGATTTAATGCAATACCTATCAAATTACCAATGACATTTTTTACAGAACTAGAACAAAAAATCTTAAAATTTGTATGGAGACACAAAAGACCCCGAATAGCCAAAGTAGTCTTGAGGTAAAAAAAACGGAGCTAGAGAAAGCAGACTCCCTGACTTCAGACTATACTACAAAGCTACAGTAATCAAGACAATATGGTACTGGCACAAAAACAGAAATATAGATCAATGGAACAGGATAGAAATGCTAGAGATTAAACCCACGCACCTATGGTCAACTAATCTATGACACAGGAGGCAAAGATATACAGTGGAGAAAAGACAGTCTCTTCAATAAGTGGTGCTGGGAAAACTGGACAGCTACATGTAAAAGAATGAAATTAGAACACTCCCTAACACCATACACAAAAATAAACTCAAAATGGATTAGAGACCTAAATGTAAGACCAGACACTATAAAACTCTTAGAGGAAAACATAGGAAGAACACTCTTTGACATAAATCACAGCAAGATCTTTTTTGATCCACCTCCCAGAGAAATGGAAATAAAAACAAAATAAACAAATGGCATCTAATGAAGCTTAAAAGGTTTTGAACAGCAAGGGAAAATACAAACAAGATGAAAAGACAACCCTCAGAATGGGAGAAAATTTTTGCAAACGAATCAGCAGACAAATGATTAATCACCAGAAGATATAAACAGCTCATGCTGCTCAATATTAAAAAAACAAACAACCTAATCCAAAAATGGGCAGAAGACCTAAATAGACATTTCTCCAAGGAAGACATACAGATGGCCAAGAAGCACATGAAAAGATGTTCAACATCACTAATTATCAGAGAAATGCAAATCAAAACTACAATGAGGAAAAAAAAAAAAAAAACTACAATGAGGTATCACCTCACACCAATTATAATGGGCATCATCAGAAAATCTACAAACAACAAATGCTGGAGAGTGTGTGGAGAAAAGGGAACCCTCTTGCACTGTCGATGGTAATGGAAATTGATACAGCCAGTATGGAGAACAGTACGGAGGTTCCTTAAAAAACTAAAAATAGAATTACCGTATGACCCAGGAATCCCAATCCTGGGCTTATACCCTGAGAAAACCATAATTCAAAAAGACACATGCACCCCAATGTTCATTGCAGCACTATTTACAGTAGCCAGGACATGGAAGCAAGCTAAGTGCCCATTGACATACCAAATGGATAAAGAAGATGTGGTACATGTATACAATGGAATATTACTCAGCCATAAAAAGGAACGAAATTGGGTCATTTGTAGAGATGTGGATGGATCTAGAGACTATCATACAGAGTGAAGTAAGTCAGAAAGAGAAAAATATTGTCTATTAACGCATATATGTGGAACCTAGAAAAATGGTACAGATGAAGTGTTTGGCAGGGCAGAAATTGAGATACAGATGAAGAGAACAAACGTATGGACACCAAGGGGGGAAAGTGAATGGGTTGTGCAGTGGTGGTGTGATGAATTGGGAGATTGGGATTGACCTATATACAGTATTATGTATAAAATGGATAACTAATAAGAACCTGCTGTATAAAAAAATAAATAAAATTCAAAAAAGAAAACTGTAATGAGGAGACTTTAAAAAAGAAATTATCTTTAAATTCTTAGCAACACTGAATGAAATTATTATTTAACTATGGGAATACTTGAGTAGATCTCTTAAATTTTGAGGGTTGAATATTTTAAAAATAATGTGAAGGGTAGAAATGGCAGAAGAGGGTCTCAAATCTTCCATCTTAAAATGTCATAAAATCGAAATAAGTGATATAAGCTTACACAATAGAGGCAATGGCGTCTTATGTTACTTGCATACCCAGAGAATGTTAAAAACTCAAACAATAATAAGGGGATTTGGTAAGATGACTGTATTTAAGAAGAAAATTTGTAAGGCAGCAGCACTTTTTTTTAACCAGTAATAATCAGTTGGTAATACATACATAAATACACACACACAGGATGTTTACTGCAACTTTATTACAAATAGGGGGAAAGTGTAATATAACCTGACTGCATATCTACAGGGGAATGGTTGAATAAGTTCTATAATAAATAATGCAATTTTTTGTAAAAGATTGACTTATATCAATATGTATTGACGTAGAAAGATACTCATGATATGTTTGAGTGATTGAGACTAAAAAGTGAATAGAGAACATCAATGAAACTAATAGGTGATTCTTGTAAAAGAAAAACAAAATTGACAAACCTTTAGCTAGACACATCAAGAAAAAGGGAGAACTCAAATAAAATCAGAAATGAAAGAGGAGACATTGCGACTGATACCACAGAAATGCAAAGGATCATAAAAGACTATTTTGGGTAATTATACACCAAAAACCTAGACAACCTAGAAAAAAATGGATAAATTACTAAAAATTACAACCTACCAAGATTGAATCATGATTAAACAGAAACTCTGAACAGACTGATTACTTGTAGGAAGATTGAATCAGTAATCGAAAAACCCCCCAACAAACAAAAGCCCAGGACCAGATGGCTTCACTGGTGAATGCTACCAAACATTTAAAGAAGAATTAATGCCAATCCTTTGAAAAAGGAGGAGGGAACACTTCCAAACTTATTTTATGAGACCAGAATTATTCTGATACCAAAACCAGACAAGGACATCATAAGAAAAAAAAACTACAGGCCAATATCCTTGCTGAACATAGATGCAAGAACCGTTAATTTGCTAAAATATTAGCAAACTGAATTCTACAATACATTAAAAGGATCATACACATGGTCAAGTGTGATGTACTTACGGATGCAAGAATGGTTCAGCATCCACAAATCAATCAATGTCATACACCACGATAACAAAATGAAGGATAAAAATCATAAGATATCTTAATAGATGTAAAAAAAAACATTTGACAAAATTCAGCCTCCATTTATTATAAAAACTCTCAAAGTAGGTATAGAGGGAACATACCTCAACATAATAAAGGCCACATATGACAGACCCACAACTAACATCATACTCAGTAGTGAAAAGCTGAAAGCTTTTCCTCTAAGATCAAGAACAAGACAAGGACGCTCACTCTAGAGACTTTTATTCAACATAGTATTAGAAGTCCTAGTTCGAGCAATTAGGCAAGAAAAAAATAATAAAAGGCATCCAAATCAGAAAGGAACATGTAAAACTGTCACTATTTGCAAATGACATGATATTATATATAGAAAACCCTAGAGACTCCACCAACAAACTGTTAGAACTAATAACTTAATTCAGTGAAGTTGCAGGATACAAAATCAATATACAAAAATCTGTTTTGTTTCTATACAGTAATAATGAGCTATCAGAAAGAAATTAAGAAAACAATCCCTTGTAAAATTACATCAAAAAAGTATAAAATGCCTAGGAATAAATTTAACCAAGGAGGTAAAAGACCTGTATCCTGAAAACTATAAGATACTGATGAAAGAAATTGAAGAAGACACAAATAGATGGAAAGATATTCCATACTAATGGATTAGAAGAATAAATATTATTTAAAATATCCATTCTAGGGCTTCCCTGGTGGCACAGTGTTTGAGAGTCAGCCTGCCAATGCAGGGGACGTGGGTTCGTGCCCCGGTCCGGGAAGATCCCACATGCCGCGGAGCGGCTGGGCCCGTGAGCCATGGCTGATGAGCCTGTGCGTCCAGAGCCTGTGCTCCACAACGGGAGAGGCCACAACAGTGAGAGGCCCGCGTACAGCACAAAAAAAAAAAAAAAAAAATCCATTCTACCCATAGCAGTCTACACATTCGATGCAATTCCTATCAAAATCCCAATGGCAGTTTTCACAGGTATAGAACAAACAGTCCTAAAATTTGCATGGAACCACAAAAGACCCCATATAGGCAAAGCAATCTTGAGAAAGAAGAACAAAGCTGGAGGAATCACATTCTCTGATTTCAAACTATATAACAAAGCTATAGTAATCAAAATAGTATAGTTTTGGCATTAAAAATAGACACGTAGATCAATGGAACAGAATAGAGAGCCCAGAAATAAACTCACGGATAAATGGTCAATTAATTTACAACAAGGAGACGAGAATATACAATCTCTTCAACAAATGGTGCTGGGAAAACTGGACAGCCACATGCAAAAGAATGAAACTGGACCACTATCTTACACCATACACAAAAATTAACTCAAAATAGATTTAAGCCTTGAATGTAAGACCTGAAACCATAAAACTCCTGGAAGAAAACATAGGCAGTTAGTTCCTTGACATAGGTCTTGGTGATGATTTTTTGGAGTTGACACCAGAAGCAAGGCAACAAAAGCAAAAATAAATAAGTGGGACTGCATCAAACTAAAAAGCTCTGCACAAGAAAGGAAAACATCAACAAAATGAAAAGGCAACCTGTGGAACGATAGAAAATAGTTACAAATCATATACCTGATAAGGGGTTAATATCCAAAATATATAAAGATCTCATACAACTCAATAATGAAAAAGCAAACAATCCAATTTTAAAATGTGCAGAGGAGCTGAATAGACATTTTTCCAAAGAAGACCTACAGATGGCCAATGGGTACATTAAAAGGTGCTCAACATCATTAATTATAAGGACAATGGAAATCAAAACCACAATGAGGTATCACTTCACACCTGTTAGAATGGCTATTATCAAAAAGATAAGAAATAAGTGTTGGCAAGGATGTGGAAAAAAGGGAACAGTTTTGTACTGTTGGTGGGAATGTAAATTGGTTCAGCCACTGTGGAAGACAGTGCAGAGGTTCCTCGAAAAATTAAAAATAGAACTACCATATGATCCAGCAATTCTACTTCTAGGTATTTATCCAAAGGAAATGAAAACATTAACTTTAAAAGATACTGAAACTCACATGTTCATTGCATCATGAGCCAATGGCTTGGTTTTACAGTAGCCAAGATATGGAAGCAACCTAAGTGTCCATAATGAATGAATGGACAAAGAAAATGTGAGATATATATATATAAACACACAATGGAATATTATTTAACCATAAAAAGAAGGAAATCTTACCATTTGCAACAACACGATAGAACTCGAGGGCATTATGCTAAGTGAAATAAATGAGACAGAGAAAGACAAATATGATCTCACTTATATGTTGAAGCTAAACAAAACAAAACAAAAAATGAGTTCATAGCTACAGAGAACAGATTGGTGGTTGCTAGAGGATGGGGAGTGGTGGATAAAATGGGTGAAGGTTGTCCAAAAGTACCAACAACAACAACAACGAAAAGAATGAGGTATATCCGTATATATTGACATGGAAAGATACGATATATGTTTAAATGGGAAAAAAACAGCAGAAAAATATACACACTGTAATCTCATTTTTATTAACAGAGAGAATGAGAGAGAGAGAACTCTTTCTATTCTTGTGTGTATTATGAACATGAAGAGATACACCTAAAACTGTTAATAAGTGTTACTTTGAAATAGTCTTTGTACTCAAATCCACCTAATACTAATATCAATGCCTAAAATAATGTACCCAACAACAAAAATTAAATGCAAGAAGACAAATCCAAAGCATAATAACTAAAGTGGAAAATGTAAAGCAGAATTACATTTTCTAAAATATTAGTAATGCAGATAAATAAAGCAAAGCCATAGAAACTCTTCTCCTGAATAAGAAATGCCAGATGCTAAAAACAGATAATTTTTTAATTTTAGGAAAAATGAATTATAATTTTATTATAATAAACTGCTTAAAAATATTGATGGAAACAGAAAAACAATGAGTGTTGCAGTAGGTAATGTGTAAAATCCAATTTTTTAAAAACAAGAACAGAATGGACAATAGTGCAAGAAAAAGTTACTGACGTAGAAGACAGACTCAGAGACCTACCCTATTCACTGTAAGTAGTCCAAAGTCAGAGGAGGTTATAAATATGAAAATTCATAGGCAATGATATAATACAGCAGGTCTAGCAAAAAAGTGGTTCTTATTGCTGCCACTCCTCCCCTCCCCACTTACCCAGCCCACTCCCAAGACAGTTGTCACTAATATATCCCAGCAGTCTTTCCCTCTGAGCCAAGATAAGGCTTCAGAAGTTTCCTTAACTGACTACCTTGGGCAGCCTCTACCAATGGCCAGCATACCTCTACTAAACGCTGGTAGTTGCAGTGTAATATGAAAACTTGTCATTTCTTCAATAGGAGAGGATCCAAGGTAATAATTCATGGCCTGAAAATGGAAAGGGCACAGAGTTTCTTTCAAAGGTTTAACATTCAAGAGAAAGACATTTAGATATATGCTTGTTAAATCCCTGAACTTTAGAAATAAAGAATGATGGCATCAAGCAACTAAAGAAGAGAGAAAGATAACATTTCAGGCCATCACAGGTAGAATAGCTTGAGCTCATCCTATCAAGACTACTGAAAAGAATTCTTAAATCCACAGAACCTACAGAAATTTTCCAGTGGGCAACCTTATCTTCAAAGAATTACTCAAGGGGCATTTGACTTAGATAAACTAAAACTACTGAAAAATAAGATAATGTAAGCTATAGGGGAACCATTGATGTATGTTGAAGTTTAATTAGTTTGTATGTTAGCCCTTAAAAATGAGGAGAAAAAACATTCTAAACATGTTTCAGAGAGTCAGTTCTATCAATCCTCGAATGAGTTGTGGAGAGTGGATTAGGTGAATCCAATAGCAGACAACATATTTCTCATTAGGGAATCCAGACTTGTTCTTTAAGATAAAAATATAAATTTATACTAATAAAATGATTAGACTTTTTTGCCTTTTAATATTAAGGGATTATGTCATTGCATACAAGAAGCATTGATTTTTATTGAATTTTTTTAAAACAGCAGGTTCTTATTAGTTATCTATTTTATACATGTTAGTGTATATATGTCAATCCAATCTCCCAATTCATCGCACCACCATCACCCCCACCCCCGCTTTCCCCCCTTGGTGTCCATACGTTTGTTTTCTACATCTGTGTCTCTATTTCTGCCTTGCAAACAGGTTCATCTGTACCATGTTTCTAGATTCCACATATATGTGTTAATAGACGTTATTTGTTTTCTCTTTCTGACTTACTTCACTCTGTATGACAGTCTCTAGGAGCATCCACGTCTCTACAAATGATGCAATTTCGTTCCTTTTTATGGCTGAGTAATATTCCATTGTATATATGTACCACATCTTTTTTATCCATTTGTCTGTCAATGGGCATTTAGGTTGCTTTCATGACCTGGCTATTGTAAATAGTGCTCCAATGAACATTGGGGTGCATGTGTCTTTTTGAATTATGGTTTTCTCTGGGTATATGCCCAATAATGGGATTGCTGCATCATATGGTAATTCTATTTTTCATTTTTTAAAGCACCTCCACACTGTTCTCCATAGTGGCTGTATCAGTTTACATTCCCACCAACAGTGCAAGAGGGTTCCCTTTTCTCCACACACTCTCCAGCATTTCTTGTTTGTAGATTTTCTGATGATGTCCATTCTAACTGGTGTGAGGTGATACCTCATTGTAGTTTTGATTTGCATTTCTCTGATAATTCGTGATGTTGAACATCTTTTCATGTGCTTCTTGGCCATCTGTATGTCTTCCTTGGAGAAATGTCTATTTAGGTCTTCTGCCCATTTTTGGATTAGGTTGTTTGTTTTTTTAATATTGAGCAGCATGAGCTGTTTATATCTTCTGGTAATTAATCATTTGTCTGCTGATTCGTTTGCAAAAATTTTCTCCCATTCTGAGGGTTGTCTTTTCATCTTGTTTGTAGTTTCCTTTGCTGTGTAAAAGCTTTTAAGTTTCCTTAGGTCCCATTTGTTTATTTTTGTTTTTACTTTCATGACTCTAGGAGGTGGGTCAAAAAAGATCTTGCTGTGATTTATGTCAAAGAGTGTTCTTCCTATGTTTTCCTCTAAGAGTTTTAAAGTGTCCTGTCTCACATTTAGGTCTCTAATCCATTTTG
This sequence comes from Phocoena sinus, assembly GCF_008692025.1. Taxonomy (NCBI): domain Eukaryota; kingdom Metazoa; phylum Chordata; class Mammalia; order Artiodactyla; family Phocoenidae; genus Phocoena; species Phocoena sinus. Next base: position 66,729,037 of record NC_045770.1, read on the forward strand.
AGTTTATTTTTGTGTATGGTGTTAGGGAGTGTTCTAATTTCATTCTTTTACATGTAGCTGTCCAGTTTTCCCAGCACCACTTATTGAAGAGACTTCTTTTCTCCATTGTATATCTTTGCCTCCTTTGTCATAGATTAGTTGACAGTAGGTGCATGGGTTTATCTCTGGGCTTTCTATCCTGTTCCATTGATCTATATTTCTGTTTCTGTGCCTGTACCATGTTGTCTTGATTACCGTAGCTTTGTAGTATAGTCTGAAGTCAGGGAGCCCGATTCCTCCAGCTCGTTTTTTTCCCTCAAGATTGCTTTGGCTATTCGGGGTCTTTTGTGTCTCCATACAAATTTTAAGATTTTTTGTTCTAGTTCTGTAAAAAATGTCATTGGTAATTTGATAGGGATTGCATTGAATCTGTAGATTGCTTTGGGTAGTATAGTTATTTTCACAATATTGATACTTCCAATCCAAGAACATGGTGTATCTCTCCATCTGTTTGTGTCGTCTTTGATTTCTTTCATCAGTGTCTTATAGTTTTCTGAGTACAGGTCTTTTACCTCCTCAGGTAGGTTTATTCCTAGGTATTTTGTTCTTTTTGTTGCAGTAGTGGATGGGATTGTTTCCTTAATTTCTCTTTCTGATATTTTGTTGTTAGTGTATAGGAATGCAAGAGATTTCTGTGCGTTAATTTCATATCCTGCAACTTTACCAGATTCATTGATTAGCTCTAGTAGTTTTCTGGTGGCATCTTTAGGATTCTCTATGTATAGTGTCATGTCATCTGCAAACAGTGACAGTTTTACTTCTTCTTTTCCAATTTCTATTCCTTTTATTTCTTTTTCTTCTCTGACTGCTGTGGCTAGGACTTCCAAAACTATGTTGAATAATAGTGGCTAGAGTGGACATCCTTCCCTTGTTCCTGTCTTGTTCCTGAAATTCTTTGTTTTTCACAGTTGAGAATGATGTTTGCTGTGAGTTTGTCATATATGGGCTTTATTATGTTGAGGTAGGTTCCCTCTATGCCCACTTTCTGGAGAAAAGTGGGCATAGAGATGCAGAAAAACTTTTGCTTTTGAGGTGATCATATGGTTTTTATTCTTCAATTTGTTCATATGGTGTATCACATTGATTGATTTGAATATATTGAAGAATCCTTGCATCCCTGGGATAAATCCCACTCGATCATGGTGTATGATCCTTTTAATGTGCTGTTGGATTCTGTTTGCTGGTATTTTGTTGAGGATTCTTGCATCTATATTCATCAGTGATATTGGTTGGTAATTTTCTTCTTTTGTAGTATCTTTGTCTGGTTTTGGTACCAGGGTGTTGGTGGCCTCAGAGAATGAGCTTGGTAGTGTTCCTTCCTCTGCAATTTTTTGGAAGAGTTTGAGAAGGATGGGTGTTAGCTTTTCTCTAGATGTTTGATAGAATTCACCTGTGAAGCCACCTGGTCCTGGACTTTTGTTTGTTGGAAGATTTTTAATCACAGTTTCAATTTCATTACTTGTGATTGGTCTGTTCATATTTTCTATTTCTTCCTGGTTCTTTCTTGGAAGTTATACCTTTCTAAGAATGTGTCCATTTCTTCCAGGTTGTCCATTTTATTGGCATACAGTTGCTTGTAGTAGTCTCTTAGGATGCTTTTTATTTCTGCAGTGTCTGTTGTAACTTCTCCTTTTTCATTTCCATTTTGATTTGAGTCCTCCCCCTCTTTTTCTTGATGAGTCTGGCTAAAGGTTTATCAATTTTGTTTATCTTCTCTAAGAACCAGCTTGTAATTTTATTGCTCTTTGCTATTGTTTTCTTTGTTCCCATTTCATTTATTTCTGCTCTGATCTTTATGATTTCTTTCCTTCTACTAACTTTGGGTTGTTTTTTTTTAAAACATCTTTATTGGGGTATAATTGCTTTACAATGGTGTGTTAGTTTCTGCTTTATAACAAAGTGAATCAGCTATACATATACATATGTTCCCATATGTCTTCCCTCTTGCGTCTCCCTCCCTCCCACTCTCCCCATAACTTTGGGTTTTGTTTGTTCTTTTTTCTCTAGTTCCTTTAGGTGTAAGGTTAGATTGTTTATTTGAAATTTTTCTTGTTTCTTGAGGTAGGATTATATTGCTATAAACTTCCCTCTTAGAACTGCTTTTGCTACATCCCGTAGGTTTTGGATCATCGTGCTTTCATTGTCATTTGTGTCTAGGTATTTTTTGATTTCCTCTTTGATTTCTCCAGTGATCTCTTGGTTATTGAGTAACATAATGTTTAGCCTCCATGTGTTTGTGTCTTTTTATGTTTTTTTCACTGTAATTTATTTCTAATCTCATAGTGTTGTGGTCAGAAAAGATGCTTCATATGATTTCAGTTTTCTTAAATTTACTGAGGCTTGACTTGTGACCCAAGATGTGACCTATCCTTGAGAATGTTTCATGTGCACTTGAGAAGAAAGTGTAATCTGTTGTTTTCAGATGGAATGTCCTATAAATATCAATTAAATCTATCTGGTCTATTGTGTCATTTAAAGCTTGTGTTTCATTATTAATTTTCTGTCTGGGTGATCTGTCCATTGGTGTAAGTGAAGTGTTAAAGTCCCCCACTATTATTGTGGTACTGTCAATTTCTTCTTTTATGGCTGTTAACATTTGCCTTATGTATTGAGGTGCTCCTTTGTTGGGTGCATATATATTTATAATTGTTTTTTCTTCTTCTTGGATTGATCTCTTGATCATTATGTAGTGTCCTTCCTTGTCTCTTGTAACATTCCTTATTTTAAAGTCTATTTTATCTGATATGAGTATTGCTACTTCAGCTTTCTTTTAACTTCCATTTGCATGGAATATCTTTTTCCATCCCCTCACTGTCAGCCTGTGTGTGTCCCTCGGTCTGAAGTGGATCTCTTGTAGACAGCATATATACGGGTCCTGTTTTTGTATCCATTCAGCAAGCCTGTGTCTTTTGGTTGGAGCATTTGATCCATTCACATTTAATGTAATTATCAATATGTATGTTCCTATTAACATTTTCTTAATTGTTTTGGGTTTTTGTAGGTTTTTTTCTTCTCTTGTGTTTCCCACTTAGAGAAGTTCTTTTAGCATTTGTTTTAGATCTGGTTTGGTGGTGCTGAATTCTTTTAGCTTTTGCTTGTCTGTAAAGCTTTTGATTTCTCTTTTGAATCTGAATTAGATCCTTGCCGGGGAGAGTAATCTTCCCTTTCATCACTTTAAATATATCGTGGCTCTCCATTCTGGCTTTTAGAATTTCTGCTAAGAAATCAGCTGTGAACCTTATGGGAGTTCCCTTCTATGTTATTTGTCATTTTTCCCTTGTTGCTTGTAATAACTTGTCTTTAATTTTTGCCAGTTTGATTACTATGTGTCTCGGCTTGTTTCTCCTTGGGTTTATCCTGGCTGGTTCTCTGCGCTTCCCGGACTTGAGTGGCTATTTCCTTTCCCATGTTAGGGAAATTTTCGACTATAATCTCTTCAAATATTTTCTTGGGTCCTTTCTCTCTCTCTTCTCCTTCTGACACCCCTATAATGTGAATGTTGGTGCATTTAATGTTGTCCCAGAGGTCTCTTAGACTGTCCTTATTCCTTTTCACTCTTTTTCTTTATTCTTTTCCATGGCATTGAATTCCACCATTCTGTCTTCCAGGTCACTTGTCCATTCTTCTGCCTCAGTTATTCTGCTATTGATTCCTTCTAGTGTATTTTTCATTTCAGTTATTGTATTGTTCATCTCTGTTTGTTTGTTCTTTAATTTTTCTAGGTGTTTGTTCTTTAATTCTTCCAGGTCTTTGTTGTACATTTTTTGCATCTTCTCGATCTTTGCCTCCATTCTTTTTCCAAGGTCCTGGATCATCTTCACTATCATTATTCTGAATTCTTTTTTTGAAAGGTTGCCTATCGCCCCTTCATTTAGTTGTTTTTATGGGGTTTTATCTTGTCCTTCATCTGGTACATAGTCCTCTGCCTTTTCATTTTGTCTGTCTTTCTGTGAATGTGGATTTTGTTCCACAGGCTACAGGATTGTAGTTCTTCTTGCTTCTGCTGTGTGCCCTCTTCTCATGAGGCTATCTAAGAGGCTTGTGCAAGCTTCCTGATGGAAGGGACTGGTGGTGGGTAGAACTGGGTGTTCCTCTGGTGGGCAGAGCTCAGTAAAACTTTAATCTGATTTTCTGCTGATGGGTGGGGCTGAGTCCCCTCCCTGTTGGTTGTTTGGCCTGAGGCGACCCAGCACTGGAGCCTGTAGGCTCTTCGGTGGGGCTAATGCCAAGGAGTACTTCCCAGAACTTCTGCTGCCAGTGTCCTTGTCCCCATGGTGAGCCACAGCCACCCCCCCACCTCTGCAGGAGACCCTCCAACACTAGCAGGTAGATGTGGTTCAGTCTCCTATGGGGTCACTGCTCCTTCCCCTGGGTCCTGATGCACACACTACTTTGTGTGTGCCCTCCAAGAGTGGAGTCTCTGTTTCCCCCAGTCTTGTTGAAGTCCTAAAGTCAAATCCCACTAGCCTTCAAAGTCTGATTCTCTGGGGATGCCTCTTCCCGTTGCTGGACCCCCAGGTTGGGAAGCCTGACGTGGGGCTCAGAACCTTCACTGCAGTGGGTGGACTTCTGTGGTATAATTGTTCTTCAGTTTGTGAGTCACCCACCCAGCGGTTATGAGATTTGATTTTATTGTGATTGCACCCCTCCTACCATCTCATTGTGGCTTCTCCTTTGTCTTTGGATGTGGGGTATTTTTTTGGTGAGGTCCAGTGTCTTCCTGTCAATGATTGTTCAGCAGCTAGTTATGATTGCAGTGCTCTCTCAAGAAGGAGTGAGTGCACGTCCTTCTTCTCTGCCATCTTGAACCAATCCAGAACCATTGATTTTAAAACATACCAGTATAAGTACCACTCACAGAGAAAAAAGTACTTCAATTAAACTATTACCCAATGCTTTCTTATTGCTTAGAATTTTTATGTTCTACTTTTTGAAATTGCTCTTGTAGGTTCTTTTTTAATTTATTTTATTGAAGTATAGTTGATTTACAATGTTGTGTTAATTTCTGCTGTACAGCATCTTGTAGGCTTTTTGAGACATGGAAGTGACCACACTATGAAGAGCTATGACCAAGTTCACACACATGGAAGCAGTGATAACTCTTATACCTTCCACCTGGCTGTTGGTAGTTGTAGGATGCCATCAATTTTAAGACACAGCCTGATTTCAGTGATGTTAAAATGTGAAGTGTGTACATTAGAATTAGTGAAGTAGGACACGTCAAATTAGTTACCTTCCAGGTGGGTTTAAAAGGAAAGAACGTTCTTAAGACATAAATATGATTCAACAGGACACATATTGTACTACAAGAGTGTTCAAAACACCTTGGATAAGGACTTGGCCGCTGCCCAGGCAAGCACGAAGGCTTTCCAGTCAGGGTACAGGAATGTCTTTGGAGAAGAAGACAGAGGTGAAAAGAAGAGGGAAAACCTCAGAATGAGGAAAAAGAGCTCAAATATGACAAGCTGGGTTAAATGCCCTCCTTCTATGATCCTGGGATCTTATAATTTGGGGCTTCAAGACACAATCACAAGGTTTTCACAATACATACTGGCACCACCAGTGCCACCACCAGACGAGGAGGGGAGAGCAGCGTCCCTCACCTACTAGGTGCTCAGTATGGTGAGTGAGTGAGTGAATGTGTGAGTGCGTGGGTTAGGTCTGTCTGTGGCAAAGGTAACAGCTGTTCTCTTTTCCCTTGTCACCCTAGAGAAACTTGAGAGTGAGAAGCTGAACGTCGCTGAGGTCACCCAGTCAGAGATTGCCCAGAAGCAAAAGCTGCAGACTGTCCTGGAGAAGATCAATGAAACCCTGAAACTTCCTCCCAGGAGCATCAAGTGGAATGTAGACAGTGAGTTTTGCAAAGGAAGATAGGACTGTTACATGACACCTGTGGTTCCTACCGTGGAGTTTCCCCAGGAAGCTGCATCAATAAGCTGGGAGGCCCCGGATGGGTGCAAACTCATTTATCTCTGAGCGAGATATGCCTTTCCTTAGAAAGGAAGCTCATCATCCACATCTAAGGAAAGCTGAGAAAAACAGCAAAATGTCAAAATCTAGTGAGCCTTTTCTGTAAAAGGCTCTCTGTAGGAACCTCATGTGAGATTGGTGGAGAAGGAAGCTCCTACTCATTGAGCTACTTCTGAGTCTCAGCACAACCTTTTGAAAAAGCTCCTGTCTCCAGCTTGTTGAAGCTCTGGGAAGTGGAGATGCCCAGTTCAGGCAGCTGAGAAGCAGGGAGCAAGGACTTGGGTCTGTTCCAGTGCCCACGCCCTTCCTCTCACCCCCTTACTGCCCAGAGGGAGCAAAGATATGGCTAAGAGCATAGGCAATGGAATAGGATTTTAAAATTCGGGTTTTCGTGCTAGTATAGCTCAAGGATCTCAGAAAGTATAAACCGTTCATTCTTTTGCTGCCTCAAGGGCCTGGCTAATATGGACTTAATTGAGTCCATATCAGAGTCAACATGGAATCAGCAGATTTGGATGAATCCAGTAGCAACAACCTGTTTCCCATCGGGAGCCCAAAGTTGTTTTGTTCCTTGTAATAGAAAAAAGTATGAATTTAGATTAATGAAATGACTGAGATTGTGTTTCCTGCCTTTAAGCATTAAGGGGTTGAGTATTATATCTTATTGCATCTGATGTATACAGCTTAAAATGGACATCTTTCCCCACCACCACCACCAAAAACAAAACAAAAAAAAACACCTTTCAGACTTGGGAAAGAAAAGGGAATCTTCAGCTTTCCAAGTTAGAGATCCAGCAGCTGCCAATGGCAATCTCTTCAGCAGGTTCCTAACACCTGCCGTTGGAGGCGAGATGCCAAGCACCTCCTTCAGCACAATGACACCTTTGCTTGCACAGCGTGAAAAGCTGCCTCTAGCAGCACGCTGGGAACAGGGCATCCTCTGTGGAGCAGAGGAGACACCTGAGGGCAGGAGGAGGGGAGGCCACGGCTCTGGGCCCTAGATGCTGCCCCGTGTCCCAGGAATGCTAATAGTGTTCAGCGGGGGAGGGGAAAAGGGGCTGATCACTAGTTGGGGAAATGTATCTGCATTCTGGAAGTCCATAATAGTAATAAGCATTAAAGTCCTCTGATGGTGACCTCTGCTTAATTTTGTTTGATCCTGTTTCCCACTCCCTTGAGTATGGACCATCTCTATATACCACTCCAAAACAAAACCCCTTTTATCTTTCTTTTTTTTAATTGAAGTATAGTTGATTTACCATCTAATGTTGTGTTAATTTCTGCTGTACAGCAAAGTGACTCAGTTATACATATATACACATTCTTTTAAAAATTCTTTTCCATTATGGTTTATCACAGGATATTGAATATAGTTCCCTGTGCTATACAGTAAGACCTTGTTGTTTCAAAACACCTTTTCATTTATCATGGAACCCAATTTGGAAAATAGGAAGAACGGAATTGTTTTGTTTTCTTTGTTTTTAGACAACCGAAATTTATTTGCGCAGAGTCCTGGAAGCCACACATCTGAGATGAAGGTGTTGGTGGGTTGGTTCCTTCTGAGGGCTGCAAGGGAAGGATCTGTTACAGGGCTCTCTCCTTAGGTCTCAGAGGGCTAATTTCTCACATCATCTTCCTTCTATGCATGTCTCTTTGTCCAAATTTTCCCTTTTTTATAAGACACTTGTCATATTGGATTAGGGGCTCACCCTACTCCAATATGACCTCATCTTAACTAATCACGTCTGCAATGATTTTACAAATAAGGTCACATTCAGAGGGACTGGAGGTTAGGACTTCAACATATGAATTTGAGGCTGGGGGTCACATATCAACCCATAACATCTGATTGGTCTCCCACTTACCTCTCCAGCCACACATATACTTCATACTTTCTCAGCCTCTCTTCGTCATCCATACACTGGCCTCATTTAAATGGGCCACAATATTCCCACCTTTCTAGAACCATTTCTGAAAGATATTTCCTTGATCTGAAACATTCTTCATCCCATCTTCCCCACCCCCAAACCATTTTGCCTGCCTTAAGAATGGAGTTTTTTAAAGCCACTTCAGAACCATTGTCTTCAGTGGCTTTGAATGATTTGTTTTGGGTTTGCATTCACTTTCATTTCTTATGGGGAAATGTGTAGGAGTAAAATAATCACCTGTATTACCACTCTCATCTGGCTGTTTTCGTTTTTTGGCATTACCGTCCACATCAATGCATATTTTTTCATATTTTTACTTGATGAAGGTATATACAAACTCACTTTGTCTTAAGGTTACATCATACACATCTTCTATATTCACATGTAGTCTTTGTAGTTATATATATATTTTTTTTTTTTTTTTTTTTTTGCGGTACGTGGGCCTCTCACTGTTGTGGCCTCTCCCGTTGCGGAACACAGGCTCCGGACACGCAGGCTCAGTGGCCATGGCTCACGGGCCCAGCTGCTCCGCGGCATGTGGGATCTTCCCAGACTGGGGCATGAACCCGTGTCCCCTGCATCGGCAGGCGGACTCTCAATCACTGCACCACCAGGGAAGCCCTGTAGTTATAATTTTTGATAGCTGCTCTATTTCCTGGGGTAGATATTCCATAGTTAACTTAAACCCTATGCTGACATTGATCCTTTTAGGATGTTTTTCAGCTTATTGCTAATATCAGACAGGGCCGAGTTAAATGTTATGTTGTGACTCTTTTTGCTTCTCTTGAATTACTCGTCAGATAGATTTTTAGAACTGAGAGGAATTACTAGGTCAGAGGGAATAATTATCTCAGTGGCCAGCTCCCCGCGATGTCTCAGGGCTTCAGGCAGCAGTGGTTTCTGTGATAAGGAATGCAGCAGGCGCAACTCCAGGGCAGGCTCTGACACCTCCTCTCTCGGTTATCTTCCCTGGCTGTTTCTGGGGACATCATATCATCTTTCCGCTCAGGAAAAGGGTGGCAGAGACAGCTGCTGAGTTCCCAAGGTCCTTGATCCAGGGTTTTAGGGAGTTCTTCCTTTTCTATTTTTTGTTTTATTAGCAACAATAATTTTCATTATTGAAAACTTAGAAAATACAGATCAATTAAAAGAGATTTAAATAACATCTAATGAATTTATGTTGCTTGTATGCCTTGTACTAATCTAAACATTTTACATATTTTGAATCTTGCAATCTTCATTCAACCATCTGAGGTAAGAACTTTACTGTCCCCATTTTACAGATGGGAAAGTCAAGGCATAGAGAGGTTAAGAAACAGTGAGTGTAAGCTTCCTGAGGGCAAGGATTTTTGTCTCTTTACTGCTGTATCCCTAAAACCTGGAAAAGTGACTGGCAATATTAAGCACAATACTATTTGCTAAAGAAGTGTCATTGTCCAAGGTCACACGGGGTTGGGGGAAGTGGGGAGTGGTGGAGCCAGGAATGAGACCCAGAGAGTCTGGCTGCAGAGCCTGTGTACTAAGCCCACACATACTGCCCTCATGAGCTGCCTATCAGATACAGGCATTGTCAGCCTTATGGTGTGTTCCTTCAGGTCGTGTGTGTATGTGTGTGTGTGTGTGTGTGTGTGGGTGTGTAAGTGTAAGAAATAAATATATCAGTAAATGAATAAAATATGTGTATATACTTATATATAAAATATATTTTATTTTTACAAAGATGGTATCAACCTGTATATATTATTTAGAAGATGTATAGCTTTACAGATCATCCTTCTATATGTCACTTTTAATATTCTATGACATAGATTGGGTATATTATAATTTGCTTAACTAATGAAAGATTTTAAGATTGTTTCCCATTTTTTCACTAATATCAATACAGCCTGATGAGTTCTTTCTGCTCATAGACATAATTACTTCTTAAGGATGAATACCTAGGAGTGGTAGTTTAGGGCCAAAGAATATGTACATTTTAAGGTCCTATCCATATTGTCAAATTTCCTCCCCCCAAATTGTACCAGTTTCTGTTTCCACCACAATTCAAGTTTGGAGGACTGCTTCTAACTCAACAGCTCCTTTGAAATGGTCTCCCAGCACTGGAGTGACCCTCTTGGCACAGTGGCTGCAGGGCCCAGTTTATACAGCGGAGTCTTGGCTTCTCAATCCTGCTGTCATTCTGCATATTTTCATCCTGACTGGAGTGCAGGAGCACAGTGGCCCTGGGTTCTGCCTGGCCTCAGGGAGAAGACTCCCAGGAGATGTGCTGAGAGACGGCAATGATGAGAGTGCCCAGACATGCAAAGGTAGTTAGAAGTTTTCTTAATTGAAAAGATAACATGTCTTTATTCGAAAGAAACATTTGAAACAGGAAAAAAAATCTTTCAACTATAGCATAACTTTTTTTTTTTTTTAACTTTCCAAGTCTTGGCCACAAGTACGTTTGTGTGTGTGTGTGTGTGCGCGTGCGTGCGTATTTGTGTATGTATGTGCATGTATATTTATATGTATATATGTATATATATATACAAATATGTGTATTTATATATGCATAAATCCATGAAAGTATATATTTACATTATTTCTAGTTCTCTTTGACATTATATTATTAATATTTATAGCTACATCGTCTTAATGATTTTCAGTGCATGCAAACTATTTCATTATGTGAATGCACCATAATTTATTAAAGCAGTGACTATTAAACCATGCTTGGCCCAACCTAGGGATTTGCAAGGAAAAACTCAGGCATCATTGAGGAGAAGAGAAGCAGCTGTGGGCGGGCTGTAGTTAGGACAAAGGGACCAGAGCAGTTGCACTGTTTTTTATCAGGTTTGCCTAATGGTTTTTAGAACAAAGGATTTCTCTGCTTAATTTTTAAAAATTTGAAAACCATCGTCTTTCATTTGGATATATGTGTTTCAGATCTTTTTTAAGGATAATATATTACACAATAATTAACATCTTTTTCTTTTCCATTATGGTTTATTACAGGATATCAAATATAGTTCCCTGTGCTATACAGTAGGACTTTGTTGTTTATCCATTCTATATATAATAATTTGCATATGCTAATCCAAAACTCCCAATCCATCCCTCCCCCACCCACCCTCCCCCTTGGCAACCACAAGTCTGTTCTCTAAGTCTGTGAGTCTGTTTCTGTTTCGTAGATAAGTTCATTTGTGTCATATTTTAGATACCACATATAAGTAATATCGTATGGTATTCATCTTTCTCTTTCTGACTTCACTTAGTATGATAATCTCTAGGTCCAGCCATGTTGCTGCAAATGGCATTATTTCATTCTTTTTTATGGATGAGTAGTATTCCATTTTGTGTGTGTGTGTGTGTGTGTGTGTGTATGTACACACACACACACTATATCTTCTTTATCCATTCATCTATTGATACGCATTTAGGTTGTTTCTGTCTTGACTATTGTAAATAGTGCTGCTATGAATATAGGGGTGCATGTATCTTTTCAAATTATAGTTTTATCCGGATATATGCCCAGGAATGGGATTGCAGGATCATATGCGCACTCCATATTTAGGTTTTTGAGGAACCTCCATACTGTTCTCCATAGTGACAGCACCAATTTACATTCCCACCAACGGTGTAGGAGGGTTCCCTTTTCTCTACACCCTCTCCAGCATTTATTAATTAACAACTTTTTATACATAGCATGTATGTCTGTGAGAGAGAGATAGAGAAAGAAACTGTGTAATTATTTCTCTTGAAAAAATACCCAGGAGGACAGAGCACTCATTGAAAGAGTCTAACATCTGTATGGTGCCTACAACATAGCCCTACTTTGCTTACGAAGACAGTCAAGGTAACATACAGTGTCCCCAGTGTGTGAGAACAACCTTTCTTACCACTGCTTTTCCAGCATTATGTTTTGTCATTAAAGGGGAGAGGTAGCAAATATCCTTACAACCCTCAGTGATGGGACTGATGCAGTGGCAGTTCTGACCAGAAGAGCAAACCCGGTTTTTGCCTCTGTCCATCATGTCAGTGGGTCAGTCCATGCCAGGTGCCTTTTTTGAGGCTATAACTGTGGGTGATACTTAGTTGGCAAAGCCCAAAATCCCAGAAGTAAACACTTCTTCTGTAAGGCTACGAGTTAGGAGCAGCTCATCTACTATTTGATGGTGGCATTGAGCTGCTGTTCATAGTCAGTGGAAAAACTTCTTTGAAGCAGCAGTGATAACAGGAAACTCTAGTGAGTCCCCAAGGATTGTCTGGATCAGTTCCTTTTCTTGGTGATTTCTCAAAGCTTCTGTTAGAGTGGATTCATTCATCCCAGGGCAGACAGAATGACACCCTAATAATGGGCCCAGTTCATGCTAACTACACAAAATGGACAATTTTTTGCTCTTTCCTTAAATGCCCCCTGTAATGAGAGCCATAACGCTGGTAGGACTGTGAAGGCAGGTAAAGTATCTGGGGACTCTTCCCTTTTATGAAAGGAAGGGGAGAAAGTTGACATTAATTGCCTAGATGCCAGGTACTTTCTCATAAGTGATAATAGAAAATATCAATCATTCCTAGGCATTGCTATGTACTAGGAGCTTTGCCAACATTATGTCTGGAAATTCTTACTACCCATATTTCTGCATAGGTACTGTTATCCCCATGTGTGAGGTTGAACAGACTGAGGCTCAGGGACCTTAAGTGGCCTACCTAAGGTCATATACTCAGTAAATAAATGGTAGAGTTGTCAAGTCAGAACTCAAGCTCCCGTTGGCCAACACTGTGTGTGCCTGTTACATCACAGTCTTTTTCTCCTCTCATCTACTGAGAAAACTACAACTCAGTAGTTGCCCAGCCTTCTCCAGCATAAATGACCTAACATCTGGCACACAGCTTAGCTATAGAAGCCACCTGGGTCATGAACATGCCCTCCCAGCTATTGCCCAGAGGGCATTGCCTGCACTGACTATATATGGCACTCAAGAGAGCAACAAAGTCCTTTAGATGTCTCTCATTGCCTTCCTCCAGGTGTCTTAAAGCCCTGAACAAAGGAAGGGATCCAGTGTCCTGACTCAGTGTCCATTGATTGAGGGCCTGCTTTGTGTAGAGCCTTGGGACAAGGGTAGTGGTGATAACCTACAGAGTTCACAGTCAGATGGGAAGGGAGAGGGGGTTCAGCAGACATGGTTATCAGCACAGAGTGCACAAAAACATGGGGGTGGCAGAGGGCTGACCAGAACTCAGAATTCAGCTGTTGTCAGGGTCCCGATGGGAACCTTGGATTAGAGTGGAGAAGCACAACTTTGCCGTCCAGCAATAACATGATCTAAGAAGCAGATCCACGGGACCTGGCTGAGAACCGAGGGGTCCCAGGGTGAGGCCCTTGATGACCAAGCGTGTCCCCTGACCCATAGGGGTGGGATGAAAGGGGCATTGGGTGTGTTACTGCTACACTCTGGAGATCTGCGTATATCTGCCGAGAACCTAGAAGAAGATTCTCTAATTTATAAATCATCTTTTATTTCAGCTGTTCACGCCAAGAGCCTGGTAGCCATCTTGCATCTGCTGGTTGCTCTGTCCCAGTATTTCCGGGCACCAATCCGACTCCCAGATCATGTTTCCATCCAAGTGGTTGTGGTCCAGGTAAGTTAGAAACCACTAAAAACATCTGCACCCTTAAAGGGGTGCAGGGGCTAAGCTCCTGTGAGAGCCAAGGCACACTGGGTAGCTTGCTAGAAGGAACGCTGAATGAATGCTGAGTGTGTCTGGGTGTGCCATATGCTGGGAGGCATGTGAGTGAGCTTTCTGATGCATGTGGGCTTATCCCTGATATGTGTGCAAAGGGTGGAAGAGCGTGTGCTTCTGTCTGGGACAGGCTTGTGTGGGACGTGTGCCTGGGGTTTACATGCTTTCCTCGGGAGAGTGCCTGTGTAATGTATATCTGAGAGTGTGTTGTATGTATTTGTGAGGTCTTTTTTTTTTTTTTAACATCTTTATTGGGGTATAATTGTTTTACAATGGTGTGTTAGTTTCTGCTTTATAACAAAGTGAATCAGTTATACGTATACATATATCCCCATATCTCTTCCCTCTTGCGTCTCCCTCCCTCCCACCCTCCCTATCCCAACCCTCTAGGCGGTCACAAAGCACCGAGCTGATATCCCTGTGCTATGCGGCTGCTTCCCACTAGCTATCTATTTTATGTTTGGTAGTGTATATATGTCTATGCCACTCTCTCACTTTGTCACAGCTCACCCTTCCCCCTCCCCATATCCTCAAGTCCGTTCTCCAGTAGGTCTGTGTCTTTATTCCTGTCTTACCCCTAGGTTCTTCATGACATTTTTTTTCTGAAATTCCATATATATGTGTTAGCATATGGTATTTGTCTTTCTCTTTCTGACTTACTTCACTCTGTGTGACAGACTCTGGGTCCATCCACCTCATTACAAATAGCTCAATTTCGTTCTGTTTTATGGCTGAGTAATATTCCATTGTATATATGTGCCACATCTTCTTTATCCATTCATCCGATGATGGACACTTAGGTTGCTTCCATCTCCGGGCTATTGTAAATAGAGCTGCAATGAACATTGTGGTACATGACTCTTTTTGAATTATGGTTTACTCAGGGTATATGCCCAGTAGTGGGATTGCTGGGTCATATGGTAGTTCTATTTGTAGTTTTTTGAGGAACCTCCATACTGTTCTCCATACTAGCTGTACCAATTCACATTCCCACCAGCAGTGCAGGTCTGTGTAGTAGGATTGAGAGGCTGTATCCCTGTGTGTGTGTGTGTCCTACCAGACGGTGAGAATCTTTTTTTTTTTTTTTTTTTTAAGTAATGCAGCCTCATGCTCCAGTGTCTACAGTATGGAGCCCCAGAAGTGGGATCATGGGGTCATAGGCCTGTGGATTTTAAATGTTGGTAGAGTTGTCGATTGTTTGGGCTGCCTTATTTATTTATTTATTTATTTATGGCTGCACTGGGTCCTCATTGCTGCGTGTGGGCTTTCTCTAGTTGCGGCAAGCGGGGGCTATTCTTCATTGCAGTGCATGGGCTTCTCACTGCAGTGGCTTCTCTTTCTGCAGAGCACAGGCTCTAGAGCGCAGCTCAGTAGTTGTGGTACACAGGCTTAGTTGCTCCGTGGCATGTGGGATCTTCCAGGACCAGGGCTCAAACCCATGTCCCCTGCATTGGCAGGCGGATTCTTAACCACTGCGCCACCAGGGAAGCCCGAGACTCGTTTTTTGGTTAAACAAACAATGCACAGTTATTGAGAAGAAGCAAGTGTCTGTGCATGTGTACATGTGTGTATTTGAGAGAGACCCTGACAGGCCGTGCCTGTGTTGAGGGCACTGCCGATTTTCACCTGCCCAGAGAAGCGCAAGTCATTTTTTCCAGATTGTTGGATGGAATTTCCATTCACACATGGCTGTGTGATTTCCACAATGAGGGGATGCTCTCTCCCTGTGACTATCTCATTCTGCTCCTAACCCCATTAGATACTCAAATTCAATTTTATTTTCCAACTTTACGCCCGTGAGCAAAAGGTCGTCATTTTGTTGGCTTCTGTTCTTTTCCAAATAAACATGCTACAAGGGAGAACGTCCCTTATGAGCAGCTCCCTGGCTATCCAAGGTTATCCAGGGTTCTGTCTGGCAACTCTGCCACCCCTTGGTGAGGAAGAGCCCGGAGGGCAGGTAGGCTTTGCCTGAGAGGAGAGGCCAGGCCAGGCCAGCTTCCAGGACAGAAGGGCTGAGCTTTCAGGGATCAGAAGTGAATGGGGGAGGGGAGGAGGACATGGGGGTGCTGCTCAGCCAATGCCCTAATGAAAAAGTATTTCTTCCAGCACCTGGGTACTTAACTTGCTAAACGTCAAGGGGGTATAATAGGAAGATGACACCTTGGCCCTGCCTGCCCAGAGACAGGACTCTACATAAGCTGCAGAGAGGGCTATCAGAAGCCCCTTGTCAATGCAAACGCGTGTGGTTCCGACACTAAGTGCAGCTGACTGAAAGAGACTAATTGGCTTCATTTATTGGGCTGTCAACCATGTCAGGCATGGTGCTAAGCATTTTATGAATATGTGGCCAGCCCAGAGCATCCTGGTACATGCATCTTCCTAGTGAATGCAGGCCATCTCTATTGTGTCATTTATTAACAACCAATAAAGTGTGAATCCATTTCATTATATTTTTTAAAACTATGATTCAGGATTTGCGAGGGTTGGGGGGGAAACAGTGGTCACTGGAAGCCCATGTCTCATGCCTTATTTTGAGCTCAATTATAGGCCATCAGAAGGCTGTTGCTGGTTTAATTTCCACTGCAGGCAGTTTTGTTAGCGTGAGGGAGGAAGGAGGAGGCATTACATAAAATGGCATCAAGGTATGTCAGGGTTTATGGGGTGTTTTGCGTTATCAAGTTAAACAGGCACGGAAGCAAGACTCAGAATTGGCTGTAAGACACTGACTGAACTACAGAGAGAGTTCTTTAGGGAACAGTGGATCGAAATGAATCAGGACGCTGTGTGAGGTGTCATTGAACCCGGATTTCTTTTCCATTCTGTGTACCAGCATTTAATTCTGCATGTAGTCGAAGATGAGGTTTGATGTCTGTGAACAGCCTCGCAAGACAAGGACACAGATTCCATTAGCCCTGTGTGAAAATTTTACATATGTTGAAGCTGAATTTGGAAAACGTCCTGGTTTATCCACACTAGATCTTTTTTCAATGGTATTTTAATGTTTTTCTTCCTTTTTTGCTTTGATAGTTCATTCTTCTTAATCTAATCCAGATACAGTCATGGCCTTTATCCAGCTCTACCTTTCCTTCTGTAAAAGTATTTTGCAAGGACGCTAGTTTCTGTGGCTATTGGGAATGTGAAGAAAAGGTTGTGGAAGTTCGGGCAGGAGGGTCGAGAAGGCAGATTTCAGCTGAAACACTAATGCTTGGAGGATCCCTCTTGACACATCTCAGTCTTTGTGGAAGATGGATTTGCTCTGACAGCCTCTTGCCCTGTCCAGACTGCCTTCCAAACGTCTGGTAACTGATTGTGTAGGAACGTGATAAATGCATCTCCCTCCTCACCCCCATCAGAAGGCCTTCCTGAACGCCAGCACTCCTTCATCGGTTCCCACGCCCACACAGTGAGGTTTAAACTCCAGACCAGCACTCAACTGACCAAGGGCAGCCACTGTCCCTCCAAACGGCCTCCTGAACACGCCTGTGCTCTCCTATTCTGCCTTTTTGCTCCGGCCATTCCTCCCACTGAAGAGGTCTCTCCTCTGTGTCCAGCCAAATCCTAGCTGTCCGCTAAGTTCCAGCTCAAGAACCCCTCCCCCTGGAAGGTGTCCCTGACCCTCTCAGCCGAACGTACTTGTTCCTGTCCTGCACTCAGCCCTTCCTCTCTGCAAGGGGCCACCATGTAATTAATTATCCATGACACGTTTGAGAGGGAAAGGGGATCCTACTCTAATAATTGAGCTGGACCAGGAGGACTGTCTGGGGAAAACTGTTCTTGCATACCTGTTCATCTACGCCATTTTACTCTAAGTTCCTTAAGGTCCAAAACTATGTCATATGTTCCACAGTGTTTGCTAAGTCCAACACAGTGGCTTGTACAGAGAAGGCACTGATTAATGAAACAGAGAAGAAAGAGAATGAATTGATGGGAAGGGGTAGACAGATGATGGATGGATGCATGGGTGGATGGATGGGCAGATGGGTGGGTGGATGGATGGATGGGTGGGTGGGTGGGTGGATGGATGGCAGTTTGGGTGGGCGGATGGGTGGGTGGATGGACCTCCAAAGTGCCTACGCTTTTCTCAGAGAGTAAGCTAGTCACCCAAGGACTATACTACTTACTTAAAAGCTCCTCTAGTTAAACGTTTTTTGAAAACTCTCCCTCTGAATTCTCCAAGTTGACCTCAGTTCTTCCACCCCAGCCGCCCCAGTTAAATGTGTTTCTCTGCTTCCCTCCGTGGCCCCAGCTGGAGGGCAGACACACCCTGGCCCTCATTTCCATTTGGTTTACTGTGGATTTCTCCAGGAGGCAAACAGTGTGCTTCCAGCAGAATGTCTTCCAATAAAGAAAGAAAAGATTCACCATCCAAGAAACAGCCGACTTGTTTGGAAAAAACACTAATTGCACTTAAGTATGAATGGTACAGTCCAGTCCCAGGAAATCAGGAGCCTCATTTCACTTCTAGCAGTATCTCGTCTCTGGATCCATTTCTTAAACGCCAGTAACTTTCTAAGTATCAGGAATGCTAATCAGTTTTTTGTATTTTTCTAATGCATATTTCTCTCTCTTCCTCCCACCCCCGTTTTCAGAAACGAGAAGGAATCCTCCAGTCTCGGCAAATCCAAGAGGAAATAACTGGTAACACAGAGTATGTCAACAGCATTGTTGCCAGCGATTCTGTAATGGAACACAGATGTTTCTCCGAAATTCATCCATTTGCTGATATTTAGTTTTCATTTATTGGGATTGCAAGAGGGATTAGACTTCAGCCAATGATTATAGTTTAGCCTTTTCCGTGCATTCAAAACATGCCTCTCAATGCTTAAGGTACAAACTTGGGTGGGGAAGTGGGGAGAGGGAATTAACTGTGATTGAAAAATTCTAATTTTGTGGCACTCCAGGAAAGAGTGTGCCCGAAAAAGCCAACCAGCATGAAATCATCATGCCATAAACATGGGGTTGAATTTAAATTGTTAACCTTCAAAAGGACATTTTTCTTCCTTTTCTGAATCTGATTTATATGGTCACATGCCATGACCCAGAAAGCCCCTCTCTACCTTAGGGTGGTGGATTGTTTGGGGTTTCTTTTTTGTTTGTTTTTTTTTTTCATTTACATTAAGAAATTGGAATATCAGAACATGTAAGAGTTTTGTCATGGGAAAGAGAAGTTTTGTTCTCAAGCAGAAAGAGCAGGACGGTCGGTGTGAGTGGGTCTGAGATCCCTGGGCAGGCTTGAGCCCTGGCCGCACGCAAAACCGGGCAAAATTTATTCGTATCATCTCCTGCTCCCCTAACTCTCCTCTATATTCCTTTGAACAAGAAGAGCAAGTGGAAAGAGCAGGGGCACATGAAGCAATGATTACACCTTCTAAAACCCCACACCCCAAAGGTGGAGGAGGAAACTGTCCTTGGTCTACCTGGCTTGAACTCCACGTTCATCATTCTTCCCAGTACACTACCCACAAGTCATTGTTTAATAGGTGACAGATGTATAGTTGGAATAAACCAACATAATAAGAACCAAAAACGTATTGAGAAAAAAATGTATTGAGCACTTAGTATATAGTAGAAATTATGCTAAAATCTTTCTATATATTAAATCATTTAATGCTCACAACATCTGATTGAGTTGTTTACCATTTTATCCTCATTTTAAGGATAAGTGACCTGAAACCCAGAGAGGTTCGGTAGCTTGCCCAAAGTCACACAGCAAGCAAATGGCTTTGTAAGATTTAAAACTAAGTAGTCTGACCCTAATGCTCGTGCTCCTAATACTTTGCTGCTTCACTCTATGAGCATGGTTCCAGTTCCTGCCCTCTTTGAGAAAACCTATTCTAGGTCAATGGCAGGTGCAGCTTGGGTGGGTATCACAGGATGGACAGGAGAGAGCCCAACCTGACCTCCCCAAGCCGATGCCCTCAGCAACTTGGGCAGTGAAATGCCACATTGAGATGGTACCTGAGCTCTGCTCCTAAAACATGGTTGGGAATCCTGAATCTCTGAGTCCAATATTCTTTCTCAACTGTAAGCAATAATGTGAGTTTATTTAAGGCAAGAAATAGTCCTTTATGCATCACTTATACCAGGCTTTATGCAAACACCAGTAAATCTATAAAGCAGAGGGGGAAAATAGGTGGTAATGTGGTAAAGACCACCCATAGTTGGAGACTTAGTACAGAATAAAATGCCAAGGAAGGAAGCTTGGGGGGATCTGCCACCAAGGGTGAGGAGAGAAAAGTCACACTGCTTTCTTTTTCCTTTTCCCGCAGGGCTCTTTCTGGAAGGCATGGTGAGTTGCATAAGAGTGTCCTCTGTCGCTGCTGACTGCCAATGGGGTCTAGTTAATTCTGTAGCAGCTGGGAAGAACAGGCACTCAGCTTGATTCCTGCATGTGTGTCTGTGCCAACCTGGTGACAGGGCCAGTCGGTAGGGAGGGTCAGCGCACTGGTGGGAAGAGGAAAAGTAACCACAGCTGCAGTCCTCTTGCAAGTAACAAGACCACTGACGCTGCTGGGCTTCTGGATGGGTCCTAGGCATTTGCAGGGAAGTCTTGCTCTAAGCATATTGTGGAAGTAAAGCAAGAGGTGTACGTATGCGCTCGGGACTGTACCCTCTCCCCACTCTGTCCAGCCCTTGTCGAAGGTGCCTTTTTCCTCATCACACCTCCTACCTCTCTGGTTTCCCAGAACTTTGGGTGTGTTTATAAGGTCTGTGAATGTCCAAGATCACAATCACCATTCTGGCCGTCTCAGATTTACTCATCAGGAGTAGGAGAGGCTGGTGGCGCAGTGGTTGAGAGTCCGCCTGCCGATGCAGGGGACGCGGGTCCGTGCCCCGGTCTGGGAAGATCCCACATGCTGCGGAGCGGCTGTGCCCGTGAGCCATGGCCGCTGAGGCTGCGCGTCCGGAGCCTGTGCTCTGCAACGGGAGAGGCCACAGCAGTGAGAGGCCCGCGTACCAAAAAAAAAAAAAAAAAAAAAAAAAAAAGAGTAGGAAAGGCAGCCCAGGACCACGAACCCTCCCAGCCCCGGTTCCTCTTAGAGATTTCTCATTCCCAGTCACAGATCCCTCCGCTATTTCACCTCTCAGATCAGAGGACCAGGGGGGCTATAGCAAGAAAAATCCCTGCAGGGAGAATGGCTTCGCTATTTTCTATGATTCTGTATTTACTGTGGATAATATATTGAAATATTCCAATCATTCTATTATTTATTTTATTTATTTATTATTTTTGGCTGCATTGGGTCTTGGTTCCGTGGGCTTTCTGTAGTTGCCGTGAGGCATGTGGAACCCATGTCCCCTGCATTGGCAGGCGGATTCTTAACCACTGCGCCACCAGGGAAGCCCCCAATCATTCTAATAATAACTCAGATCAGCAGATACTTCAGAGTTTACAGAGAATGTACTTTCTTGTCTTTCATCCTCATAACCCACCTAGGGGAGGTTCATGTTCAGTGGGCCTTTTTTCTATTATTATTTTTGGCTGCGTTTTGGCATGCGGGATGCTAGTTCCCTGACCAGGAATCGAACCTGTGCCCTCCACAATGGAAGCGCAGGGTGTTAACCACTGGCCTGCCAGGGAAGTACCCAGTGGGCATTTTATGGAAGAGGAAAGTGAGGCTAAAAGGCTTGAAGTGACCTGATCCCTCAAGAGGGGGAGCTCCCCTTCTGTCCTGGGGCTCTGTACCTCCCAATCCGCTTATCTGCCCTCTGCCAGGAAGTATGTCTTGGGCACGCTGGTTTTGAAAATTAGGGAGTGATTTGATATTTGGATGACATTCTGCTTCCAAAAAGCTTCAGAAACACTTTAGAATCATGACTAAGTCATGATATCAAAGAATACAAATAGTAAAGAGAAATGGCCGGTTCCAAGTCAGACTGCCCACCAGAGCTCCTGAACCCCAGCTCAAAGAGGGCTGATGTCGAGGGTGGATACACACACACCTACATCTACACAGAGAGAAAAAGGCCCCTAAGATAAGAATCAACCCCAAATCTCTGCCCAAACCCAGTTTCCCAGCACAGTCTCATATCCCAAAGAATTCCCACCTGGAGCTGCCCATGTGGCCTGTAGAGGCTCGTGGCTGGGACCTGGGTTGGCATCAGCTCTGGGCCCTACTTTACATTTTCCTCTTTTTTCAGAACGTGATGCCTTTGACACCTTGTTTGACCACGCACCAGACAAGCTGAACGTGGTGAAAAAGGTGGGAAAGAGGTGCCTGAGAGGGAGGGAGGGAGGGAGAGAGGGGGAGAGGGAGGGAGGGAGGGAGGGGAGCGAGATGTAGGAAAACATTAGGAAAACCCACCCCCTGCAGTTTGCAAGCTTCCCGAAACTGGTGTCATCACCAGACCACCACAAACACAGAGCTTTCCTGCTTGATGTCCGTTTTACCTGTCTTGTTTTCACTGGATGCCTTATCCAGTCCCTTTCTTCTCCCATTGGGATGACAGCATCTCTTGGGGGTTTCTGAGGCTACGGTCCCGTGTCTCCACACCCACACTGAACCCCACCATCCCTGCTCCTCACACAGACCTCCCTCTGTCTCCCTGGCACCGGTACCTGCACCTAGGGGGACTGGAAGGAGGGACCCAAGGCGGTCATTTCTCCTCTGGCCCCCTGAGCCCGGCTAGGACACTCCACCTGTCACTCTGCCCTCTTAGCACTCCCTGCTCCTTGCACAGTTCTGGACCTGGCTATTGGAATTGCACAGTGCATGGGACTGCCAGTCCTGGGGGCCATCCTTCCCTGTGGACTCAAGGAGTTTCGCAAGAGCCTTATAGGCTGCTCAGCCTCACTCCGCTCGGCACAGGGATCCCGGGCCCGAGATCTTGGCTGGGTCTCGTCCTATGTCATCATGGTTGAGTCACAGGGGCGGCCTCCAGGGTGAGAGTCTTCATCTCAATGTCTGGCTTGTGCTTTTCTTCTAGACGCTCATTACTTTCGTGAACAAGCACCTGAATAAATTGAACCTGGAGGTCACGGAACTGGAAACCCAGGTGGGTGATGGCCCCATGTGCAGGGTGGGGGACAAGGCCCCGCTGGACAGCCACTGTTCCCATTGCCCCAGCCACATTGCCGGGAGGGCTTTCCACCCTGATCCTGGAGCTTTTCTGGGGAAGGGAGAGGGGATTCTCTCTCTCTTCCCTCAGAGGGGTGAACTGCATGGAATTTCTCTGAATTCTTTCCAGTATTTTATTTTGAAAAGTTGCAAGAATATTATCATGAATCCCCATGTACTCTTCACGCACATATACCAATTGTTAACATTTGGCCATATTTGGGTTTTTTTCTCTCTCGCCACCCCTAAATACCTCAGAATCACAATATAGTAATCAAATTCAGGCAGTTTTAACATCAATACAATATGTTAATCTATTTAGGTTAAACCATATGAAATCACTGATATGTGACTACTCTTGACCGTGTCACATGCTTCAGAGAAATACAGTTGTCCTCATATTCTCACCTGATGCATTTAGCGGTCATGTCTCTTTAGTTTCTTTTTAATAGAGAACAAATCCTCAGCCTCTCATTGCATAACATTGACATTTTTGAAGAGTGTGGGCCATTTAGTTCATAGAATGCCTCTGTTTTTCTCCCTCATGATTAGAACCAGGTTATGCATGTTCAGGAACAGTACCGTGGAGGCAATGCTGTGTTCTTCTCAGGCCTTTTTTTTTTTTTAATATATATATTTTTTTGGCTGTGTTGGGTCTTCCTTGCGGTGCACGGGCTTCTCACTGCAGTGGCTTCTCTTGTTATGGAGCACAGGCTCTAGGCGCATGGGCTTCAGTAGTTGTGGCTCGCGGGCTCTAGAGCTCAGGTTCAGTAGTTGTGGCGGATGGGCTTAGTTGCTCCATGGCATGTGGCATCTTCCCGGACCAGGGATCAAACCCGTGTCCCTTGCATTGGCAGGTGGATTCTTAACCACTGTGCTACCAGGGAAGTCCCTTCTCAGGCACTTTTCTCCATCAGCTCTGTTCCTGGTGGTGGTAACTTTGACCACTTGGCTAAGTGGGCATCCCCCAGATTTCCCTACCGTAAAGCTCCTCCCCCCTACCCCCCGCTTTATAATTAATAACTAATCTTTATTGGGTATAATCTTTATACCGTGTAATGTATCCTGTTTCCCAACCTCTTTTCATTCGCAATGAACTTCTAAAGTGTGGTTTTCTTTTGAACACAGGGGCACCTCCTATTATTTTTAAAGGCAATGCCCGGGTCTGTGACTGAGATCTGCCTGGGTGTGTCTGGACTCTGGAGGCAGCTTCATATGCTCTTCAGGAGATAGGGAACGTGCTGCAGAAGCAATGATTCCTGGAGAGGGCTGGAATGAGCTCTCCCTTCCCCATGGGCAGGGAAGGGGTCTCTGCCGATCATATCTGGTGTCTATCTGCGAGTTTTACCACCAAGTCATTGGAACCAGCAGTCAGGGAGGTGGGAGCAGTCTAGGTCAGTGGTACTCACAGCTGTGACTAACCCTGACCCTAACCCAGGGTGCTCCCCTGAGTTGACAGATTAGTTTCTTTCATTCTCAACCCATTCCAGCCACAGCCAGAATTAGGCCTAGTTAACTAGTTCCATGGGCGGGCCGTGATTTTGACACGGTTGCTGGGGTCTATTTCCCATTGTCCACCCTGGGGTGGCCTGGGATGAGTCATGCTCAGGCCCTACCAGCCAGATGGATGGAAACAGGGAGGAAGCTGCTTCTAGGTCAAGTTCATACTCCAGGTTGTTTGCCCATAACCAAGGTTGAGTCACAGGCCCACCAATCAGTCACCCAGCAGAGCTCAGACACTGGGCCCAGCCCAGACAGAATACTAATTCCGTCTAGGATTTTTGAAGTTTCCTAAGATGATTCCAAGAACTTTGACCTCTTGTGAACTCTAGTGACTGTTGTTTATACAAATATTTGATGGCCCTGCCTCCTTTGCAAGGTTCTAGAATATCAGATATGCCCCTGACCTCTGTAACTTTGCTCAGGCCATTCTCCATACCCAGAATACCTACTCCTTTCAAATTTCCCCCATCCCACAGGTGCCGGGACCAGCTCTAAGCCTCTTGCCATGGCCCTGAGCACACAGTTGTGCTTTATCAGCAAGAGCCAGTACATTGTGTCTAACTGCTTTGTTGTTTTCCCGGATAGAAATAGCAGTAGTTAGTACGTGTTAAGTGTTGCCTACACACCAAGCAGTGTTCTAGGCACCTTACACATATTTACTGGTTTAGGCCGCATGATAACCCTATGAATTAGATACTATATTATTATTGTCCCCATTTTACAGGTGAGAAAAATGAGGCACAGAGAAGCTCTGTAACTTGCTCAAGTCACTCAGTTAATAAGTGGTAGAGCTAGAGGCCAGCTCCAGAGCACACGTTCCTAACAGCTATACGATGCTGCCTCTCAAGCAGTAATAAGGCGAGGGTGAGAGGGGAGAATGCCCAGGCCGGTGTGACACTAGATCTTTCCCTGTTCATAAAGCAGAAGTAGCCCTAGTAGCCTCACGCTGTTGGCCTTGGACATCCCCTTTCCCTCCTCCCTCTGCCCTCCCTAGCTAACTCCAGCTCATCCCTCATGTCTCCACCCAGGCAGCGCCTGCTCCAGAAGCCTTCCCTGTTGCCTTCAGTGGGACGAGTGACCTTCGTCAGTCTCATGCAGGCCAGCATGCTTCCCTCCATCAGAGCAGCGGCTGCATTTCCTCCACAACAGTCTCGCCACTGTACCATGAGTTCCTCCAGGGCAGGGGCCACACCTGACCCACCTCTGTGGTCCCTGTGCCAGATCAGGGCTTGGTACATAGTCGGTACTCAATAAATACTGGACCAATTGAGATCAGGACCATGGGCTTGCGGCTTCTGTGCTGGACCAGCCAGACATGGGGCAGGCCTGCTGCAGAGCAGACCTTCCTGCCTTGGGTTACTGCCCCTCACCCACTGCCAGCAGCCTGCCTGGGGATATAGCCTTTGCGGGGGTCAACACGGAAGCTGATGTGCCCCTGGAAGGGCCTGG
Source organism: Phocoena sinus (assembly GCF_008692025.1). Taxonomy (NCBI): domain Eukaryota; kingdom Metazoa; phylum Chordata; class Mammalia; order Artiodactyla; family Phocoenidae; genus Phocoena; species Phocoena sinus. Next base: position 66,754,706 of record NC_045770.1, read on the forward strand.
GCTGGGGCGCTCAGGGACCCAGTGGCTTCACCTGTCTCTCTCCCTCCAGTTTGCAGATGGGGTGTACCTGGTGCTGCTCATGGGGCTCCTGGAGGGCTACTTCGTGCCCCTGCACAGCTTCTTCCTGACCCCGGACAGCTTTGAACAGAAGGTTAGGGGAGGTGACATCACGGGAGGCCCGAGCCCACATGCCCGACCCGTCTGCCCACACCTCTGCTGAGGCCATCTGGGGAAAGGGCGGCAGCTTCCCCTCTGCCCAGAGTCTTCAGTGGTTGGATGGGGGGCTCATTGTGAGGCACAGCTGAGCTGGGACGCAGCTACCTACAGGCCACTGAGCATCCTGAACAGCTTTCCCTCTCCTGCACCTTGGTCCCCTAGCCGTATGCTCCTGCCTGGGGCCACAGCCCGGCCTCATCTCTCCCCAGAGGTGACAGGTGGCTGCAAGGCTGGTCAGACCTGAGGCCGGCACTTAGCCGATTTCTGATGCCTCTCCCAGGCCGCCCCAGCCCACCTGCTAGACAAGGGGCATTTGGTCCCAAGCAGAAACCCTTCTCTGCCTCTTGAACATGTCTTGCCGTCTGATCCTTTCAACTGTGGGCACTTATGTCCCTGAGTTTACAGTCCTGGCAGTGACACAAGAACACAGTGAGACAGGGAGAGGATTTTTAACTCCTCTGGGAGTGCTTCACCAACAGCAGGCTGGGCCTGCCTCACGCTCCTCGTGGCCGGCCCAGTTTGGCAGCCTCATTTTAGCTCAGCCCCTGCCCCACTGGCTACAGTGCTGGTTCCTTCACTTTCCAGGGGCAGGTCACAGGGAGCCCCAAGGGTCCAGGGATGAGTGTGCAGCGCCTCATGCACTGCCGTTCTCTCTCCAGGTCTTGAACGTCTCCTTTGCCTTTGAGCTCATGCAAGACGGAGGATTGGAAAAGCCAAAACCACGGCCAGAAGGTACTTTGCTCTTCCCTGGGTTGGTGACAATAGGCGAGACCCTCCCCTGCACACAAGTTTTCAGGGCACAGAGCAAGGCTCATGTTTGATACCAGAGGGGAGACTATCTTTTCTGAAGCCTTCTTTGCCATTTGCAGGGGAAGGTGGGACAGGGTGCAGCTGCTTAGTCCTGGGCATCCTTTGCTAGCTGCAGATCACACGGCCTCAGGGCAAAAAAGCAGAACCTGAAATCCCACACATGGGGTCATAGGGATAAGGACCCATGCAGACATGTCACAGAGCGGAGGTGCTGCTGCAAGAACTGTCCTGGCCTGGTTTCCAGGTTCTTCTGTGCCTGGACAGGGTGCTGACCCGCCCAAGAACTATCTCCCAGGTAGGCAGGGGGAAGATACAGGGGTCATCACAGGCAGCTCTACTCGGAGAATAATTCCCTTTTCTGCCCTTTGCTTGCTCCAACTCTGCCCAAGGACAAGGTTTGATTTGTCAGGTTTAGGTTGCAAATGTTAAGGCTGAAAAAATACAAAAGGAGCAAAATGCTCCAGCAGCCCTCCCATGCTGGCGCTTGAAGCAATGTGTACATTTGTAGGGGAAGATGGTAAGACTTGGGCTAAACTGGAAGGACCAGGTAGGACTTTTGTATTTATTTTTCTTTTTTCTTTTATATTGGAGTCTAGTTGATTAACAATGTTGTGTTAGTTTCAGGTGTACAGCAAAGTGATTCTGTTATACATATACCTGTATCCTTTTTCAAATTCTTTTCCCATTTAGGTTATTACAGAATATTGAGCAGAGTTCCCTATGCTATACAGTAGGTCCTTGTTTGGTATCTATTTTAAATATAGCAGTGTGTACATGTCAATCCCAATCTCCCAATCTATCCCTTCCCTCCACCCTTCCCCCTGGTAACTGTAAGTTTATTCTCTAAGTCTGTGGGTCTGTTTCTGTTTTGTAAATAAGTTCATTTGTATATTTTTTTTTTAGATTCCGCATATAAGCGATATCATATGATATTTGTCTTTCTCTGTCTGACTTACTTCACTTAGTATAGTCTCCAGGTCCATCCATGTTGCTGCAAATGGCATTATTTCATTCTTTTTAATGGCTGAATAATATTCCATTGTATATACATACCACATCTTCTTTATCCATTCATCTGTCGATGGACATTTAGGTTGCTTCCAGGTCTTGGCTATTGTAAACGGTGCTGCAGTGAACACTGGGGTGCATGTATCCTTTCGAACCATGTTTTTCTCCAGATATATGCCCAGGAGTGGGATTGCTGGATCATATGGTAGCACTATTTTTAGTTTCTTAAGGAACCTCTGTTTCTTAAGGAACACTGTTCTCCACAGTGTCTGTACCAAGTTACATTCCCACCAACAGTGTAGGAGGGTTCCCTTTTCTCCACACCCTCTCCAGCATTTGTTTGTAGACTTTTTGATGATGGCCATTCTGACTGGTATGAGGTGATATCTCATTGTAGTTTTGATTTGCATTTCTCTAATAATTAGCGATATTGAGCATCTTTTCATGTGCCTCTTGGCCATCTGTATGTCTTTGTAGAAATGTCTATTTAGGTCTTCTGCCCATGTGTTGATTGTGTTGTTTGTTTGTTTTTTGATATTGAACCTCATGAGCTATTTGTAAATTTTAGAGATTAATCCCTTGTCGGTCACATCATTTGCAAATGTTTCCTCCCATTCTTTGTCTTTTCTTTGTCTTTTCGTTTTGCTTATGGTTTCTGTTTCTGTGCAAAAGCTTTTGAGTTTCATTAGGTCCCATTTGTTTATTTTTGTTTTTATTTCCATTACTCTAGGAGACAGATCAAAAAAGATATTGCTGTGATTTATGTCAAAGAGCATTCTGCCTATATTTTCCTCTAAGAGTTTTATAATATCCGGTCTTAAATTTAGATCTTTAGTCCATTTTGAGTTTATTTTTGTGTATGGTGTTAAGGAATGGTCTAATTTCATTTTTTTACATGTAGCTGTCCAGTTTTCCCAGCATCATTTATTGAAGAGATTGTCTTTTCTCCATTGTATAGTCTTGCCTCCTTTGTCATAGATTAATTAACCATAGGTGCATTGGTTTATTTCTGGGCTTTCTATCCTGTTCCATTGATCTGTATGTCTGTTTTCGTGTCAGTACCCCACTGTTTTGATGACTGTAGCTTTGTAGTAATAGTCTGAAGTTAGGGAGCCTGATAAATACATCATGCCACTCCCTTCTGGCCTGCAGAGTTTCTGCTGAGAAATCAGCTGATAACCTTATGGGAGTTCCCTTGTACATTATTTGCTGCTTTTCCCTTATTGCTTTTAATATTTTTTCTTTGTATTTAATTTTTGTCAGTTTGATTACTATGTGTCTCAGTGTGTTCCTCCTTGGGTTTATCCTGCCTGGGACTCTGTGTGCTTCCTGGACTTGGGTTACTGTTTCCCCTCCCTTGTTAGGGAAGTTTTCAGCTATTATCTCTTCAAATATTTTCTCAGGCCCTTTCTCTCTGTTTCTTCTCCTTCTGAGACCCCTATAATGTGAATGTTGCTGCATTTAATGTTGTCCTCATTCCTTTTCACTCTTTTTTCTTCATTCTGTTCCATGGCAGTGATTTCCACCATTCTGTCTTCCAGGTCACTTATCTGTTCTTCTGCCTCAGTTATTCTGCTATTGATTCCTTCTACTGTATTCTTTACTTCACTTACTGTAATGTTCAACTGTGTTTGTTCTTTAGTTCTTCTAGGTCTTTGTTAAAACACTTCTTATATTGTCTCGATCTGTGCCACCATTCTTTTTCTGAGATCTTGGATCATCTTTACTATCATTACTCTGAATTCTTTTTCAGGTAGATTGTGTATCTCTACTTCACTAGTTATTCTTCTGGGGGTTTTATCTTTTTCCTTCATCTGGACATATTCCCCTGCCCTCTCATTTTGTCTAACTTTCTGTGATTGCGATTTCTGTTCTGCAGGATGCAGGGTTGTATTTCTTGCTTCTGCTGCCTGCCCCCTGATGAATGAGGCTGTCTAAGAGGCTTTTGCAGGCTTGCTGGTGGGAAGCACTGGTACCTGCCCACTGGTGGGTGGAGCTGGGTCTTGTCCCTCTGGTGGGGAGGGCCGTGTAAGGGGGTGTGTTTATTGGGCAGCCGTCTACTCAGGAAGACTTTAAGCAGCCTGTCTGCTGATGGGTGGGGCTGTGTTCCCACCCTGTTGGTTGTTTGGCCTGAGTCGTCCCAGCACTGGAGCCTAGAGGCTGTTGGGTGGGGCCAGGTCTTGGTGAGAAAATGGTGTCCTCCAAGAGGGCTCACACCAATGAGTACTCCCCAGAACTGCCGCCACTAGTGTCCTTGTCCCCACAGTGAGCCACAGCCATTCCCCGCCTCCGCAGGAGCCCCTCCAATACTAGCAGGTAAGTCTGGCCCAGTCTCTTAATGTGGTCACTGCTTTTTACCCTGGGTCCTGGTGCACTCGAGACCCTGTGTGCACCCTCCAAGAGTGGAGTTTCTGTTTCTCCCAGTCCTGTGGAATTCCTGTGATCAAACCCTGCTGGCCTTCAAAGCTAGAGTCCCTGGGGGCTCCCCCTCCTATTGCCAGATCCCCAGGGTGGGGAGCCTGATGTGAGGCTCAGAACTTTCACTCCTGTAGGAGAACCTCTGTTATATATTTTCCAGTTTGTGGGTCACCCACCCAGCATGTATGGGATTTGTCTTTATCATGATTACGCCCCTCTTACGATCTCATTGTGGCTTCTTCTTTGTCTTTGGATGTAGGGTATCTTTTTTGGTACGTTCCAACATTTTTTTGTTGGTGGTTATTCAGCAGTTAGTTGTGATTTTGGTGTTTCCAGAAGAGGAGGTGAGCTCATGTCCTTCTACTCCTCCATCTTGTCTCCTCTCCCCCAGGGCTTTTGTATTTAGACATTAGGATAGAGGAGTAAGCATCCCAGACAGGATGGCCATGTGAGCAAATGTCCTGCCTGGGAAATGGGGAAGAGCTTAGCTTATGAGACAGCCAAGCATGTGGCTAAGCCATGACAGACCTTGGTCCAGGCCCTACCCCACCAGCCTTGGGCAACTTACTGGTCATAGTTTTCATGTCTATAAAAGTGGAAATCCTAGGGACATGCACATTATATGATTAAATGTGATGATATCTGATGCACAGCACCTGACACCTAATAATGAGTATATAGCAGTTACCTATTTGGCTGGAATATTAAGAGTATGAACTGAATAATAGTTGATTACAGTGAAGCAAGTCCTGGAGGGACTTGATGCCAAGGCAGCAAGTTTGGACTTGATTCTGTAGGCAGTAGGAGTCATGGAAGTTTCTTGAGCAAGTGAGTGATGTAATCAGAGCTCTATTCCAGAGAGATGACTTGGAAGGCAGTGTGAAGAACAGATATTTAGATGTGGGGCACCATCAGCAGTACTGGGGAACCTAGGAGGAAAAAACAAGCTTGGGAGGGGAGATAAGAGTGTCAGCTTTGGAAACCTTGAGGCTGACACCTAGGCATTGGCACAAGCGGAACTGGAGTTCGGGTAGAAGATCAGGGCTGTGGTTGTATCATTGCAAGTCTTCCACTTGTTCCATTCTCTCTTGATGTATAACAGGAAAGCATGTAGAGAAACTGGAAGGGTTAGGGACAATATCTTGTGGGAATGCCTTTACTCATGAAGCTGGAGAAGAAAGCAGGAAGACTGGAGGTGAGAGGTCAATTGTGAAGACATTGGTTGGTCCCTGTCTCATGACTCTTTCCAGACCTCAGTAACTATCAGCTCTGGTCAACAAAAGCCAATCCCTTAGTGTCACTTATCATCACCTTGTTCTAAGCACCTGGTCACTGCCAGAGGAGGACCTCTAGCAAGGCTGCTGTCCCTCACAGGGCTGTCTCCCTGCAAGGCCACTATAGCCATGCTAATGCCTTTAGAAGTAGACCCTGAGTGTCCTGTGGCCAGCTGATAAGCACCCTGCTTCTGGGTAGGAGAGACATAGCAGGATAGTCCGGCCAGCATTTCTGTGTCTGTTTTCTTGAACTGCTTAATATGAAACTTCCTGGTTACAGATTGGAAGTACTTCTTCTGATACTTCAGTTTTCAAGCATTTATTTCCCTTAAGACAGTTTTCCCAATATCAATTAATTTATAGGGATATTTCAGTATATAGATGACATTTCTTGTATAAATATTAAACTGCTTACTATGAAATTTCCTGACCAATATGAATGGAAAAACACATCTGTTTTATTTGCTATTATACTGGGCACCATGCCCATGCTGAAAATTTCCAGTGCGTAAAGGAGAATTGAAATGGTATTTTGTGAGACCATACTTGGTGAGAGGTATACCCCAGCATTCTTGTTTCTCTGCTTCTAACTGGGAGGTGAAATTCAGTAGTAAATGCTGCAGACTTTCAAAAGGGGCTAATCTGGGTAATTCTTTGAGGGTGGATGTGGCAGAGGCATTTTTCATGGCAAATGTTTTTAAGGTCAGGAAAATGCATCCTCTGCCATGCTGTTTGACACTCAAAGCTCTGTTATACCTTGAAATCCCCTGGAAACTTTGGGTTTCCATCTCAGATGACTTTTGCTGCCCAGGCTTCATAATATTCTAGTACCCCAATTAGTGTAAGCCAAGTGTTAGCAGCAAGTTCATGGCCAGTGGAGCAGTTGACATATGGGCATGAAACTGTGGGTTTCTATTTAGGGTATCATACCATGTGTCTTCAAATGCACGTGCCTACCCTGTTATCATCATCCAAGTAGACTCATCATTGAGTATGGTTAAGACCCCAGCACAACAGACGGGTGGGGACTAGAAGAAACTTACTACAAGGCAGGAATGAAGTCTGCATGTAAGACAGCCAGCAGGCTGATGGAATATCTAAAATACAAGGAGTCAAGTAGCTGGGACCAAGCTACTTAAAACAATGCTGAAAATCCAGGCAGGTGAAGGCAGCTTAGTTGTGGATGATCAATACTATCTATGGAATGATTTGGTCAGTGGCTGGAAATATGGGAAATGGTTCAACTTCCCTTCCCCATTCCCTTAGGGATAGTGTACAGACCAGTGGCAAAAATTCTAAACTCTGATAATATCAAGTATTAACGAGGATGTACAAAAACTGCTGTTTCTGTTTGTCCTTATCAATACATTTAATATTTGTAATACCACTGTGGTATTAAATGCAGAATGATGGCCTGCCCCAAAATGTCCACATCCTAATCCCTGGGACCTGTTAATACCTTACATGGTAAAAGGGACTTTACAGATGTGATTAAGTTGAGGATCTTGAGCTGGAGAGATTACCTTGGATCATCTGGGTGGTTCCAGTGTAATCACAAGAGAGGAGGGAAGCAGAAGACTCATCAGAATGATGTAGCATGAGAAAGATTCAACCAGCCATTGATGGCTTTGAAGATGAAAGGGGGCCATGAGCCAAAGAATGCTAGTAGCCCCTAGAAGCTAGAAAACGCAAGAAAACAGATTCTCCCCTAGTGTCTCCAGAAGCGAACACAACCCTGCTGATACCTTGATTTTATCCCAGTGAGACACATCTTGGACTCTGACCTTTAGAACTGTAAGATAATAAATTTGGATTGCCACCAAATTTGTGGTAATATGTTAAAGCAGCAATAGAAAGCGAATATACCCTATGACCAGCAATTCCACTCATAAGTATGCATGTCCATATACTAGGACCCTAGTCCAAAAATATCCATGATAGACTAAACTGGAGAGTGCATCCCCAGGGAACAAGCTAAATAAATTGGAGTATATTCATACCATGGATTATTACACAATGGCAACAATAAGAAAGTATGAACTGAGAAATCACGTGAGAGACTTCTAGTTACTGTAGCATGAAGAGGTCAGTGATTATCCTCTGCAAAAAAAGCAAGTGTAAAACTGGACAAAATGATCAAAAACAGGTATTTCAAGGCACTGAATATTTACCAGAAGTAGAAAACAGATTGAGAAGCATTCTTGAAAAATGACAGAATATACTAGAATAATTATACCTCAATAAAACAATAAATTATACCTCAATGAAATTGTTTAAAGGATGAATCCTATAAACATAATTTTGAGTAAAAAAAAAATCACAAAATAATATGCATAGTATGAGTATTTATATAAACTGTAAAAATAGGTAAAAGTACAGTCTGCTGTTTAAAGGCGCATATGTTGCTGGTGGAGCTATGAAGAAGAGCAAGGAGGTGAGCACGATAAAAGTGAGGATTTTGGTCATCTTTGAAGGGTGAGAGAGGGTTGTGACCTGAATGCAGAGAGGAAGGGGGTGCTTCTAGGGTACTGACAATGTTCGTACCTGAGACATGGGTGGTGGTTACGTGAGGGTTCCCTTAAAAGCATTTAAGGGCTTCCCTGGTGGCGCAGTGGTTGAGAGTCCACCTGCCGATGCAGGGGATGCGGGTTCGTGCCCCGGTCCGGGAAGATCCCACATGCCGCGGAGCGGCTAGGCCCGTGAGCCATGGCCGCTGAGCCTGCGCGTCCGGAGCCTGTGCTCCGCAACGGGAGAGGCCACAGCAGTGAGAGGCCCGCGTACCACAAAAAAAAAAAAAAAAAAAAAAAAAGCATTTAAAACTGAACATATATACGTTGAATGTACTTTTCTGGATGCTTGTCATATGAAAAACTTTTAATATGTAAAGAATATGGCAAAATCACCAGATAGGGTAGCAGGCCACCATGAAAATGACCAATACCAAAGGATGGATTCTGTCTCAGTGGGGAATAGGGAGTAAACAGGAGAGCGAGAGTGAGACCGAGACTGAGGATAAGCTACATCCATTGGAGGTGGGATGGAGGCTGGAACATGATGGACATCTTGGGGGCTAGGCTTACCCTGAGTAGGCAGCCTGTGGCCACCCAACTTATTCCAGCCCCCACCAGCTGGTGGCACTGAGCCACCAGGTTTCTTCCCACCTTGGTCAGGGAACTCAAAGATGGGGGTGGAGAGACTTCAGAGAGGGAGGGGCCTCAGACTGGAATGAGACAGGCTGGGGTAGCCCAAAGGGGTCCATGGAGGGCATGGCCACACAGGGCCATGTCCCCTTGTGTAAAGCCTGGGTTTCTGCATTAGCAGAGTTCCTCTCCCTCCTAGACTTCTGCATCTTTTAAAAGAACCACAAACTCATTTCGGATGGTCCTCTGATGGACGGGAATTGTCACTAATGCCACTGAGTGAGAGGAGCAAACCTAGAGCCCTTTCCCCTTGACCAGAGGCCATTTTCTCCTCAGAGTGGTCTTGGGTCTGATTTGTCTCTTCCTTGGCCCCAGCCAGCCAGACAGCCTCTGCTCTGGCTGTCTATCCAGGTGCCCTACCATCCTGACTGCCTGCTCCCAGATAGGGACTCTGGGCCAGCACAGAGAAATGATCAGAGCAGTGCTAACTTGCTAATCACGTAATTTATTAGCACAGGGTTTTAAAGAGGCTGTATATTGCAGGGAGTCACAGATCATTCCCAGGAACCCAAAGCTCTTCTCCTAGCTGAGATGGCCTACCCACTGGCCTACCCGGAACTACCTGTGTGGCTGTTGGTTTTCTTGGAAAGAACAGACAATAAGCAGTGTCTCTGACTGTAGTCCCCACCCCCCACTTCACCAGGCCCACCTCATGGTGATCACCTGTAGGAAGAAGCAACTCAGATTTGCCAAGGAGCAGGGCTTAATCTTTGTGAATGGTACCCCCCTGGAGTTGTGCAGTGCATAGTCTTAACAGCTATACCTAACAGCTCTGCTACTAGGCAAAGATGGGAAAGTGGGAAGGAAACTACCATTTAGGGAGCCCTTCATATGTTCCAGGTGTTTTTCATAAAACTCAGTTTTACCAGTGAGAAAACTGATACTGAGACATTAAATGACTTTATGCCTTTAACCCATTGTAGTGAAGATGGACTTCAAACTTCAGTGGGCGTTAAAATTAAAACAGAGGAGACATATCAAGATGGCAGAGTAGAAGGATTCAGAGCTCACCTCCCCCCATGAACGCCAAAAATTAATCTACACGTGGAGTAATTTTCACTGAAAATTAACTGGAGATTGGCAGAAAGACTCTTGTACAACCAACACTGTAAGAAAGATCCACACAGAATCAGGTAGGAAGGGAAGAGAAGTAATCAGGGACCTGTGCCCCTGGGAGGGGACTCAGAAGAGGAGGGGGATTACATGGACAGAGATCTCCCTGGGGAGGGAGCAGTTTGAGCCACATATTGGGCACACCAGCCCTGAGGTCTAACACCAGATAGACGAGTTCCCTTAGGTTTGACAATCAGTGGGACTAATAGGAGGGCTGTAAGAAACCTAGACTCCTCATGAAGAGCACACACACACTTGCTAGCTCCCAAAACAAGCGGAGGAAGCAGATTGAAACTGCTTGGGCCTCTGACCGGTTTCCCACAACTGCTCCAGCCTGAGCGAAGTACGCACTCCAGCCCCACTTGCTCCATGATGCTGCTCCACACTAAGGCAAGGGCTGCTGTGGCCAAGGGGAGTGCTCAGTTGTGAGGGATGGAGCTGGCTCAGACATAGAACAGCATCTGAAAGGGGCAGGAGAACCCATTACTGGTGCTTATGGAGGCAGCGCATTAGAAGCAGTCTGAGACCCCAGCTAGGGCTGGGACTGCCATGGCCCACACACAGACCCACACTGAGTGCCCAATCCACTTCTCTGCTCTGAGATGAGGGTGCCAGTGATGGGAGGGGGAGAGCACACACTTAGGGGGAACAGAGCCAGTTCAGACCCTACCCTCAGGGCTTCTGCTTCAGCAACTTGGGACCCAAACTTGCTCCAAGTAAGGTGATATCAGCCACTGAGCAGAGCAGAAGGCCCAGCTCACACCTAGCTCTGGATCTAGCCCCTTCGTCTCCAGCCCCACCTCCTACCAATGTGATACCTGCCAGAACAGCATGGGGGAAGATGGGACTCATGCTCATGTCAGATCCAGGTCTCCCACCAAAGCCACTGGGCACATGCAGACTGTATAGGGTCACTCCCATACAAGGACACCCATTCAAGACCAGAGTAGGTAACTGTTTCACCTAATCTCATAGAGACAGAGAAAGTTAAGCAAAAGGAGAAGATAGAGGAATTTGTTTCAGTTGAAAGAACAAGAGAAAACCCCTGAAAAACAACCAATGAAATGAAAATACATAATTTATCAGATAAAGAGTTCAATGTATTAGTAATAAGAATGCTAACTGGATTACTGAAAAAAATAGATTAATACGGTGAGAATTTTAATAAAGAACTAGAAAATATAAAGTACCTGTCAGAACTGAAGAATACAATAAATGAAATGAAAAACATGCTAGAAGGAATTAACAGCAGACTAGGTAATACAGAAGAACGTATAAGTGATCTGCAAGATAGAATAATGGAAATCACCCAGTCATAACAGCAAGAATAAAAAGAAATTTAAAAAAATAAGAACACTTTAAGGGACCTCTGGGACATCAAGCATGAAAAAAAAAAATCAGATTATGGGGGGGTCCCAGATGGAGAAGAGGGAGAAAAGTGTCCAAAATGTATTTGATGAAATTATGGCTGAAAAATTCCTGAACCTGAAGAAGAAAACAGATATCCAGGTACAGGAAGCACAGAGGGTCCCAAACAAGATGAACCCAAACAGACCCACACCAAGACATATTATAATTAAAATGGCAAAAGTTAAAGAGAGAATTCCAAAGGCAGCAAGAAAGAAAACAGAGTAATATATATCAGGGAACACCCATAAGGCTATCAGCTGATTTTTCTGCAGAAACTTTGCAGGCCAAAAGGGAGTGGTATGCTATATTTAAAGTGCTGAAGGGGAAAAACCTGCAACCCAGGATACTCTACCCAGCAAAATTATCATTTAGAATTGAAGGAGAGATACAGAATTTCTCAGGCAAGCAAAACTAAAGAGTTCATCAATACTAATATGACCCTAAAACAAATGTTAAAGAGTCTTCTTCTCTAAGTGGAAAATAGAAGGCTAATACAAGAAGTATCTATAGAAAAGGAAAAATCCCACTAGTAAAGCAAATATATAGTAAAGGATGAGGATCAACCAATTAAATAAGCTAACATGAAGATTAAAAGACAAAAAAAAATTGTAAAATCAATTTTAACTGCAACAAAGTGAAGGAATACACATGAAGATGTAAAATAGGACATCAAAAACACAAAATGTTGGGGAGGGGAGTAAAAAAATGTAGATCTTTTAGAATGTGTTTGAACTTTGACTGTCAGTTACACATATAGGTCAACATATATGAGCCCCATAGTAACCACAAATCAAAAACCTACATTAGATACACAAAAGCTAGAGAGAAAGGAACACAAGCATACCACTAAAGAAAATCATCAAACCAAAAGGGAAGAAACTAAAAGAAGAAAAGAACAGAGAAGAACTACAGAAACAGCCAGAAAACAAGTAACAAAATGGCAGTAAGTACATACCTATCAGTAATCACTTTAAATGTCAATAGACTAAGTGCTCCAATCAAGACATAGGGCAGGGCTTCCCTGGTGGTGCAGTGGTTAAGAATCCGCCTGCCAATGCAGGGGACACGGGTTCGAGCCCTGGTCCGGGAAGATCCCACATGCCATGGAGCGACAAAGCCCATGCACCACAACTACTGAGCCTGTGCTCTAGAGCCCGCAAGCCACAACTACTCAGCCCATGTGCTACAACTACTGAAGCCCACACGCCTAGAGCCCGTACTCCAAAACAAGAGAAGCCACTGCAGTGAGAAGCCTGTGCACCCCAACAAAGGGTAGACCCCGCTTGCCACAGCTAGAGAAAGCCCACACGCAGCAACGAAGACCCAACACAGCCATAAAGGAAGGGGGGGGGGAGAGAGAGAAAGAAAGAAAGAAAAGAAAAGAAAAGACAGAGCAGAAAGGAGCAATCAAGATGGTGGAGTAGCAGGATGTGAAGCTCACCTCTTGCCACAAATACATCAAAAGTACATCTACATGTGGAATGATTCTCACAGAATATCTACCAAATGCTGGCAGAAGACCTCTGACCTCTGAAAGGGCAAGAAAATCTCCATGTAACCGGGTAGAACAAAAGAAAAAAAAAAGTGAGAAAGGAATCCGAATGGGACCTGCACCCCTGGGAGGGAGCTCTGAAAGAGGAAAGCTTCCTGCACCCTGGGAAGTCCCCTCACCGGTAGGGACATCAGCCAGGACAGAGCTTCAGAGCCTTGGAAGAGAACACAAGAACCAGTCTGCAGCAGAAAGAATGCAGAGAGACCTGCACAGATGGTCAGTGCCACTGCTCTCCTCTCCCCAGTGCATCTGCCAGGGCAAGCGTGGGCTGGGTGCAGAAGCTCGGGCTTTGGAGATCAGACCTGGGGAGAGGATTAGGATGGGCTGCATGGAAACAGCCTGAAGGGGCTGGAGTCTGGTGCAACCACACCTGAGGGTGTATGCAGAGGAAGCCTGGGCCACCTTAGAGGCAAGGAGCCATCGTGTGGGTGGCATGCAAGGGAAGGGGCGGGACCCACCATTACACTCATTACACTCTTTTTCCCTGCATGTGCTCTCAGGTGGCAGGACACTGCCTACAGGAGCTCCAGGAGCAGTCACAAGCTGCCATTGCCGCTGCCCCATTTCAGGAGTGGTTGTGAACTGCTTCCATTCCCATCACATGCTCTGGGGACATGCATGAGCCACCACCGCTGCTGAGAACCCCATGACTGGGTACCAGCTGCTGCATCTACACACTCCCTATTAAGGGGATAACAGCCAGCACATACTGAGGAAAGAGGTGACAGGCATCCATACTAAAAACAGCCCTTGCACCAAAAATACTAAAGCCACACAAGCTACACAGGGGCACTTCCACATATAAACAGCCCTCCAAGACCTCAATGGATAATTGTTTCTTCTAAACTCACAGAATAAGAGAAGTATAAGTAAAATGAAGAAGCAGAGAAACCACTCCCAGTTAAAAGACCAAGAGAATTCCCCTGAAAGAACAATGAAACAGATCCCTTCAGCCTAATAGACACCAATTTCAAAAAGGAGATAAAGAAAATACTGAAGGAATTAGGAAAGGCTATCAACAGAAATGCAAAGTACTGCAGAAAGGAACTAGAAACTGTAAAGAGAAACCAAGAAAAATTAGAAAACTCATTTGCCAAGACAAAAACTGGACTAAAGGCAATGAATAGCAGAATAAATAATGCAGAAGAACAAATAAGTGACCTGGAAGACAGAATAATGAAAATCACACAGGACAGCAGACAAAGACCAATTTTTTAAAAATGAAAGCAATATAAGAGACCTATGGGATAATATAAAGTATGCCAATCTATGCATAATAGGGATTGTAGAAGGGGAAGAAAGAGAAAAGGGAACTGAAAGTGTATTTGAGGATATTATGGCTGAAAACTTCCCAAACCTAAAGAAGGAAACATATCCAGGTACAGGAAGCACAGAAGGTCCCAAACAAGGTAAACCCAAACAGACCTACACTGAAACATATTATAATAAAAATGGCAAAAGTTAAAGAGAGGGTTCTAAAGGCAGCAAGAAAAACAGAGTTCATTACAAGTGAACATAAGGTTATCAGCTGACTTCTCTACAGAAACGTTACAGGCTAGAAGGGAGTGGAAAAAATATATTCAAAGTCCAGAAAGGGAAAAATCTGCAACCTAGGATACTCTACTCAGCAAAATTATCATTTAGAATAGAAGGAGAGATAAAGAATTTCTCAGAAAAACTAAAAGAATACAGCAATACTAAGCCTATCCTAAAGGAAATATTAAAAGGTCTCCTATAAATAGAAAAGAAGTAAGAATATATAGGAAAGAGAAAATCCCAATTGGAAAACAAATCACCTAAATAAGTGAGTACACAGATTTTTTTAAAAATCAAAAAATTTCTGTGAAAGTGATGATAACCACAATGAACAGCAAAAGGATGAACATGAAGATGTAAAAGAGGACATCAAAATCATGAAATGTGGGGGAGGAAGAACATGTAGCTTTTTTTTTTCATTTCCTAGAATGTGTTTGAGCCTATATGACTACCAGTCTAAGGTGAGTAGATACAGGATGGGGTTAACATACTTGAAAAACAGGCTAACCACAAATCAAAAACATACAATAGATTCACACAAAAAAAACAAAAGATGAGAACATAAGTATAATACAAAAGAAAATCATCAAACCACAAAAAGAAAGGGACAAAGAAGAAATATAAAATCAATGGGGAAAAGTGTTAAAATGGCAATAAATAGATATCTATCAATAATTACCTTAAATGTCAATGGACACAATGCTCCAATCAAAACACACAGAGCAGCAGAGTGGATTTTTTTAAAAAAGAGCTTACAATATGCTGCCTACAAGAGACCCACTTTAGGGCAAAGGATATACATAGATTGAAAGTGAGGGGATGGAAAAAGATATTTCAAGCAAATGGGAATGAAAAAACAGAGGTTACAATTCTCATATCAGACAAAATAGACTTTAAAACATAGGCCATAAAGATAAAGGACACTGTATAATGATAAAAGGATCAACACAGGAAGAGGATTGTACACTTGTCAACATACAGGCACCTAATATAGGAGCACCCAAATACATAAAACAAATACTAACAGACATAAAGAGAGAAAATGACAGTAATATAATAATAGTAGGAGACTTTAACACCCCACTCACATCAATGGACAGCTCTTCTAGACAGAAAATTAATAAGGTAACAGAGATCTTAAATGATACAGTAGAACAGTTATACATAATTGATATTTTCAGGACATTACATCCAAAAAATCAGAATACACATTCTTTTCAAGTGCACATGGAACATTCTCTAGGATTGACCACACACTAGGGTACAAAACAAGCCTCAACAAATTTAAGAGTACAGAAATTATCTCAAACATCTTTTCTGACTACACTAGCATGAAACTAGAAATCAACCACAGAAAAAGAAACGAGAAAAAAATGATTACATGGAGATTAAACAACGTACTACTAAAAAACAACTGGATCAACGATGAAATCAAAAAGGAAATTTAAAAATACCTTGAGACAAATGACAGTGAAAACACACCATACAAAATCTTTGGGGTGCAGCAAGAGCAGTTCTCAGAGGAAAGTTCATAGCAACACACACCTTTCTCAGAAAACAAGAAAAATCAAGTAAACAACCTAACCTACACTTAAAAGAATTAGAAAAAGAACAAACAAAACCTAAAGTCAGCAGAAGGAAATAATAAAGATCAGAGAGGAAATAAATAAAATAGAGATTTAAAAAACAATAGACATTCTCTGACATAAATCACAGCAGGATTTTTTTTGATCCACCTCGTAGAGTAATGAAAATTAAAACAAAGATAAACAAATGGGACCTAATTAAACTTAAAAGGTTTTGCACAGCAAAGGAAACCATAAACACGAAAAGACAACCCACAGAATGGGAGAAAATATTTGCAAAGGAAGCAACTGACAAGGGATTAATCTCCAAAATACACAAACAGCTCAAGCAGCTCAATATCCAATAAAACCAAAAAACCCAATCAAAACATGAAGATCTAAATAGATGTTTCTCCAAAGAAGACATACAGATGGCCAAAAAGCACATGAAAAGATTCTCAACATTACTAATTATTAGAGAAATGCCAATCAAAACTACAAAGAGGTATCACCTCACAGTGGTCAGAATGACCATCATCAAAAAAATCTACAAATAGTAAATGCTAGAGAGGATGTGGAGAAAAGGGAACCCTCCTACACTGTTGGTGGGAATGTAATTGGTACAACTATTATGGAGAACAGTATGGAGGTTCCTTAAAAAACTAAAAATAGAACTACCATATGATCCTGCAATCCCACTCCTGGACATATACCCAGATAAAACCATAATTCAAAAAGATACATGCACCCCTATGTTCATGGCAGCACAATTTACAATAGCCAGGACGTGGAAGCAACCTAAATGTCCATCGACAGAGGAATGGATAAAGAAGATGTGGTGTGTGTGTATGTATGTATGTATATATATATATATATATATATATATATATCACAATGGAATATTACTCAGCCATAAAAAAGAATGAAAGAATGTCATTTGCAGCAACATGGATGGACCTAGAGATTGTCATACTGAGTGAAGTAAGTCAGACAGAGAAAAACAAATATCATATATCGCTTATATGTGGAATCTTTAAAAATGTTACAAATGAACCTATTTACAACACAGAAATAGAGTCACAGATGTAGAAAACAAAGTTATGGTTACCAGGGGGGAAAAGGAGGGGAGGGATAAACTGGGAGATTGGAGTTGACATATACACACTACAATATATAAAGTAGATTAATAAAAGACCTACTGTATAGCATAGGGAATTCTTCTCAATACTCTGTAATGACCTACATGGGAAAAGAATTTTAAAAAGAGTGGATATATATATGTGTAACTGATTCGCTTTGCTGTACAGAAGAAACTAACACAACATTGCAAATCAACTATACTCCAATAAAAATTAAATTTTAAAAAACAATAGGAAAAAAATCAATAAAACCAAGAGGTGGTTCTTTGAAAGGGTAAACAAGATTGACAAACCTCTAGCCAGGCTCACCAAGAAGAAAAGAGAGAGAACCAAAATTAACAAAATAAGAAATGACAAAGGAGACACAACAACCCATACCACAGAAATACAGAAAACCATAAGAGAATACTATGAACAATTATATGCCAACAAATTCAACAATCTAGAAGAAATGGACAAGTTTCTAGAAACATACAGCCCACCAAAATTGAATCAAGAAGAAACAGATAATTTGAACAGACCGATCACTAGAGATGAAGTAGAATCTGTAATTTTAAAACTCCCTACAAACAAAAGTCCAGGACCAGATGGCTTCACAGGTGAATTCTACCAAACATACAAACAAGAACTTTTACCGATCCTTCTCAAACTATTCCAAAAACTTGAAGAGGAGGGAACACTCCTAAAGACATTCTACGAAGCCACAATCATCCTGATACCAAAACCAGCAAAGTCCTAGCCAGCCACAGCAATCAGATGAGAAAAAGAAATAAAAGGTATCCAGATTGGAAGGGAAAAGGTAACATTGTCATTATATGCAGATGTCATGATTCCGTATAGAGAAAACCCTAAAGACTCCTAGAGCTGATAAATGAATTCAGCAATGTAGCAGGATACAAGATTAACAAGATTCTTTTTTTTATAGTTTCCTTTGCTGTGTAAAAGCTTGTAAGTTTGAGTAGGTCCCATTTGTTTGTTTTTGTTTTGTACATATGTATAATGGAATACTATTCAGCCATGAAAAAGAACAAAATAATGCCATTTGCAGCAACATGGATACAACTTGAGATTATCATACTAAGTGAAGTAAGTCAGAAAGAGAAAGACAAATACCATATGATATCACTTATACGTGGAATCTAAAATATGACACAAATGAACCTATCTACGAAACATAAACAGACTCACAGACATAGAGAACAGACTTGTGCTTGCCAAGGGGGAGGGGGTTGGGGGAGGGATGGAATGGGAGGTTTGGGTTAGCAGAGATAAGCTATTATATATGCAATGGATAAACAACAAGGTCCTACTGTATATTCAGTATCCTATGATAAACCATAATGGAAAATAATATATATATGTATGTATGTGTATATATATATATCTGAGTCACTTTTCTGTACAGCAGAAATTAACACATTGTAAATCAACTATACTTCAATATAAATAAATAAATAGATAGATACATTCTAAAAGAAAAGAAGACACAGGGTGGCTGATTGGATAAAGAAAAAAATGCCCATCTAAATGCTACTTACAAGAGACTCACTTCAGAACTGAAGATACACACAGACTGAAAGTAAGGGGAAGGAAGAATATTTCATGCAAATGGAATGACCAAAGCAGGAGTAACAATACTCATATAAGACAAAATAGACTTTAAAACAAAGTCTATAGCAAAAGACAAGGGCATTAAATAATGATAAAGGGGGGCTTCCCTGGTGGCGCAATGGTTGAGAGTCCGCCTGCCGATGCTGGGGACACGGGTTTGTGCCCCAGTCTGGGAAGATCCCACATGCCGCAGAGCGGCTAGGCCCGTGAGCCATGGCCACTGAGCCTGCACATCCGGAGCCTGTGCTCCGCAACAGCAGAGGCCACAACAGTGAGAGGCCCACGTACTGCAAAATAATAATAATGATAAAGGGATCAATACAAGAAGAAGATGTAACACTTGTTAACATATATGCACTTAAATATATAAAGCAAACATTGACATAACAGGAGAAATTGACAGTAATACAATAATAGTAGGGGACTTTTTAAAATTTATTTTTTGGCTGTGTTGGGTCTTCGTTGCTGCACACGGGCTTTCTCTAGTTGCAGCAAGTGGTGGCTACTCTTCGTTGCAGTGCGTGGGCTCCTCATTGCAGTGGCTTCTCTTGTTGTGGAGCACGGGCTCCAGGCACACAGGTTTCAGTAGTTGTGGCACGGCATGTGGGATCTTCCCAGACCAGGGCTCAAGCCTGTGTCCCCTGCATTGGCAGGCAGATTCTAAACCACTGTGCCACCAGGGAAGTCCCACTTGGGGACTTTAATACCCACTTACATCAATGAACAGATAACCAGAAGAAAATCAGTAAGGAAACAGTGGTCTTAAATGATATATTAGATTAGTTGGACCTAATAGATATCTACATTCCACCCAGAAATAGCAGAATACACGTTTTTTTCAAGTGCACGTGGAATGTTCTCCAGGATAGAGCACATCCTAGGCCACAAAACAAGTCTCAACAAATTTAAGAGGATAGAAATTATATCAAGCATTTTCCCAAACACAATGGTATGAAACTAGAAATCCATTACAGGAAGAAAAATGGGAAAAGCACAAACACATGGAGACTAAACAATGTTCTACTTTAAAAAAACAGTGGGTCAATGAAAAAAATCAAAAAAGAAAGCAGAAAATACCTCGAGACAAACGAAAATGGAAACACAACTTTCCAAAATCTGTGGGATGCAGGAAAAGCAGTTCTGAGAGGGAACCTTATAGCAATACAGGACTATTTAAAGAAATAAGAAAAAAATCTCTAATAAACAATCTAACTGACCATCTAATGGAATTAGAGAAAGAAGAACAAACAAAGCCCAAAGTTAGCAGAAGGAAGGAAATAATAAAGATCAGAGAGTAAATAAATAAAATAGAGACCAAAAAAAAAAAAAACAAAACCCAAATATCAATGAAACCAAAAGCTGGCATTTTTTTTGAAAAGATAAACAAAATTGACAGATTTTTACCCAAGCTCACCAAGGGAAAAAAAAGAGAGAGGATCCCAAAAAACAAAATAAGAAATGAAAGAAGAGAAATAACAACCAATATCACAGAGATACAAAAAAATCATAAGAGAATACTATGAACAGTTATATGCCAAAAACTTGGACAACCTAGAAGAAATGGTCAAATTTCTAGAAACATACAACCTTCCAAGACTGAATCAGGAAGAAACAGTCTGAACAGAGTGATCACTAGTAGTGAATTGAATTTGTAATTTTAAGAAAACCAAACAAACAAACAAAAAGAAAAAAACTCCCAGAAAACAAAAGTCCAGAAAGCTTCACAGGGAAATTCTACCAAACATATAAAGAAGAACTAATATCATCCTTCTCAACTATTAAAAAAATTGAAGAGGAGAGAACATTTGTAAACTCACTTCTACAAGGCCATCATTACCTTGATACCAAAATCAGGCAAAGACACTACAAAAAAAAAAAGAAAATCGCAGGCCAATATCTAAGATAAATGTAAACAAAAATTCTCAACAAAATATTACCAAACCAAATTCAACAATATAAAAATCCCAAAATCAAGTGTGATTTATTCCAGGAATGCAAGAATGGTTCAGTATCCCCAAATCAATATGAAACATCACATTAACAAAAAGAAGGATAAAAATCACACGATTATCTCAATAGACACAGAAAAGGCATTTGACAAAATTCAACATCCATTCATGACAAAAATTCTCATCAAGTTGTTATAGAACGAACATATCTCAATATAATAAAGGCAATTTATGACAAACTCACAGCTAACACCATACTCAACAACAAAAAGTTAAAAGCTTTTTCTCTAGAACCAGGAACACGACAAGGATGCCCATTCTCATCACTTCTGGTTAACATAGTTTGGAAGTCCTAGCCGTAACAATCGGAAAAGAAATAGATATAAAAGGCATCCAACCAGATGGGAAGAAGTAAAACTGTCACTATTTGTAGATGACATGATACTATGTATTGAAAACTCTAAAGTCTCCACCAAAAAATGATTAGAACTAATAAGTGAATTCAGTAAAGTTGCAGGATATAAGAATACCTAGGAATAAACTTAACTAAGGAGGTGAAAGTCCTATAATCTGAAAACCATAAAACACTTATGAAGGAAATTGAAGACAATACAGAGAAATGGAAAGATATCCCATGTTCATGGATTGGAAGAATTAATATTGTTAAAATGTCCATACTACCCAAAGCAATCTACAGATTTAACACAATCCCTACCAAAATACCCATGACGTTTTTCACAAAACTAGAACAAATAATCCTAAAACGTATATGTAACCACAAAACACCCCAAATTGCAAAAGCAATCTTAAGAAAAAAGAACAAAGCTGGAGGAATCACTCGCCCTGACTTTAGACTATACTACAAAGCTACAGTAATCAAAATAGCATGGTGCTTGCACAAAAACAGACACATAGATCAATGGAATAGAATAGTGAGCCCAGAAATAAACCCACACACTTGTGGTCAATTAATCTAAAACAAAGGAGGCAAGAATATATGATGGGAAAAAGTCTATTCAATAAGTGGTACAAGGAAAACTGGACAGCTACATGTAAAAGAATAAAATTAGAACACTTGTTCATATCATATACAAAAATAAACTCAAAATGAATTGAAGACCTAAATTTAAGATCTGAAACCATAAAACTCCTAGAGGACAACATAGGCAGAACACTCTTTGCCATAAGTTGTAGCAACATTTTGGGGGATCTCTCTCCTAACACAAAAGAAATAAAAGCAAAAATAAATAAATGGGACCTAATTAAACTTAAAAACTTGCACAGCAAAAGAAATATTGACAAAATGAAAAGACAACCTACTGAATGGAAGAAAATATTTGCAAATGAGATTACCAGTAAGTGGTTAGTTCCCAAAATATAGAAATAGCTTATACAACTCAATATCAAAAAGTCAAACAACCTGATTAAAAAATGGGCAGATGTGCATCTGGAGCTTGTGCTCTGCAACGGGAGAGGCCGCGACAGTGAGAGGCCCGTGCACCGTGATGAAGAGTGGCCCCCGCTCACCGCAACTAGAGAAATCCCTCGCACAGAAACAAAGACCCAACACAGCCAAAAATAAATAAAGAAAGAAGTTTTCATTTTTAAAAAAAGGGCAGAAAACCTGAATAGATATTTTTCCGAAGAACATGTACAGATGACCAACAGGCACGTGAAAAGATGCTCAACATGGCTAATCATCAGAGAAATGCAAATCAAAACAATAATGAGATATCATGTCACACCTGTCAGAATGGCTACCATCAAAAAGTCTGCAAATAGGGCTTCCCTGGTGGCACAGTGGTTGAGAGTACGCCTGCCGATACAGGGGACACGGGTTCGTGCCCCGGTCCGGGAAGATCCCATGTGCCGCGGAGCGGCTGGGCCCGTGAGCCATGGCCGCTGAGCCTGCGCGTCCGGAGCCTGTGCTCCGCAACTGGAGAGGCCACAACAGTGAGGGGCCCGCGTACCGCAAAAAAAAAAAAAAAAAAGAAAAAAAAAAAGGGGGAGACATCACTAAAACACACAATAAAATAATATTAAAAAAAAAAAAAAGTCTGCAAATAATAAATGCTGGAGAGGGTGTGGATAAAAGAGAACCCTTCTACACTGTTGGTGGGAATGTAAACTGTTGCAACCACTATGGAAACAGTATGGAGCTTCCTCCAAAACTAAAAATAGAACTACCATATGATCCAGCAATTCCACTGCTGGGTATATATCTGGAAAAGATGAAAACTAATTCAAAAAGATACATGCACCCTGATGTTCACAGCAGCACTATTTACAATAGCCAAGACATGGAAGCAACCCAAGTGCTCATCAACAGATGAATGGATCAAGAAGATGTGGTATATATATAATATGGAATACTACTCAGCCATAAAAAAGAATGAAATAGTGCCATTTGCAGCAATGTGGATGGACCTAGAGAATACTATGCTTAGTGAAATAAGCCAGAGAAAGGCAAATACTATATGATTTCACTTATATGTGGAATCTTAAAAATAAAACAAATTAATATAACAAAACGGAGACTCACAGATATGAGAACAAACTAGTGATTACCAGGGGGGAAAGGGAATGAGGGAGGGGGAAGATAGTGGTAGGGGATTAACAAACTACTATGCCTAAAATAAATAAGCAAGGATATACTGTACAGCATAGGAAAATATAGCCATTGTTTTATAATAACTTTAAATGGAGTAAAATCTACAAAAATATTGAATCACTGTGTTGTATACCTGAAACTAATATAACACTGTAAATCAACTATAGTGTAAATCAGCAATAAAAGGAAAAAGAAATAAATTGGAGTAAATTAAATGGTCATTTTGAAACATTCTCCCATATTGGACATTTTCTTTCTCTAGCAATCATAGAACTCCCCTGTCTTTAAAAGGGAACAACAGGGCTTCCCTGGTGGCGCAGTGGTTGGGAGTCCGCCTGCCGATTCAGGGGACACGGGTTCGTGCCCCGGTCCGGGAAGATCCCACATGCCGCGGAGCGGCTGGGCCCGTGAGCCATAGCCGCTAAGCCAGCGCGTCAGGAGCCTCTACTCCACAACAGGAGAGGCTACAACAGTGAGAGGCCCGCATAGCGCAAAAAAAAAAAAAAAAAAAAAAAAAAAGGGAACAACAAATCCTCCCACCTCCATCCATAGCTCTCCTTCCTCAGGCTCCCAAGTTCATCCTTTGCACCCATGCCCATTGCCTCCACCGCTCATCTGCCCATTCTGCTGTTCACACCTTGCCACCACCTGCACATGGCCTTGCTCTCTCCCAAGCCACCAGCAGGACCATGTCCCCTGGGAACTCTTTCCAGCCCTTACCCTCTTCACCCTCTTGGGAGCTCTATTGGTCATCCCCTCTTTCTGGAATTTTCTTTCTTGGCTTCCAGGACATTGGGAAATCATTCATGCATTTATTAATATCTTTTGAGGTCTGTGCATGCCAGTTACTGGGCCAGGCACTGGAGCAAAGCAAGATCAACTGTCTGCAGTCACGTTGGTCACGCTCCGAGCAAAGGCAGATTTCATTAGATAAGCACACAAACCACTGCTTGAGAACTGGAGTGAGTGCTATGAAGGAAGAGTGCGGGGGTTGTGAGAACATAAGACAGGGTGCCCTCACCAAGGCCAGGTGTCAAGGCTTCACTCAGGAGGCAGTGCTTTGAGCTGAGGTCTGCAAGAGGATCAGGAGGCAGCTACTTGGGAAGAACAATCTAGATGTTGCAACAGCATGTGCAGAGGCCAAGATGATGGAGGAGCACAGCCTACTGGGATGTTGTGAAAGGAAGCCCCTGTGACCAGTGCAGAGTGAATGAGGGGGAACGTGGCATGAAGTGAGACTGGAAGGGTGGGCCGGAGTCAGCTTTTGCCTTGTAAAACCATGGATTAGGATTCTGGACTTTATCTTATGTGAAATAGCTGTGTGGGCATACAAGTTGTGACCTGCACAATCCCTGGGGCCAGAGTTATATTGTAGTCTGCGGTAATGATACCTTGGAAATATGAAGATGTGCCCTGGAGTTGTGCAGTGTGCATCCTGCACAACCATACCCAGAAGCCAAACAGTCTAGCTGCAGTGGGTAGAATGGACTGGAGAGGGCAAGAGGCTTTGAGGAGCCCAGTTAGGAGCCTGCTGCAGTGGCCCCAATGTCAGCCTACCTTCCCCTTCACGCTCACTCCCTTAGTGAGCTCACCTTTGTCCCTGTCTGCCTTTCTAGCAGTTCCTTCTTAGGGTAACTTCCTAATCTTTGACTTGGGTGGAATTTAAGGAACGCTCATCACCAAGCAGTCAGCGGAGGACAGGAATCAGCCCAGAGGGCATAGGACCCTACCTCAGCATGAGCATGGCAGGGGAGCAGGGCTCAGCCACTGGGCAGGGTCCAAGCTGGAGGCTCACATATGTGCACGAACCGACATGGGAGCAGAAAGGAAGCTGAGCTCCAGGCCTCACGGGTGGTCCCTGAGCCCCTGGTCATTCGGCAAGAGAGCTTGGAGCAGCGTCTGAGCCCAGCAGGGGTGGAGTAGGGTTGGTCTACAACTGGGATAAGGCCTGGGAGGGGGCAGGCAGGATGGGGCCCAGGGGTTTGGGGAGCCCTAAGGAGATTCCCCAGCCCTGGGCCCTTGGCTTATGGCCCAGTAGGTGTTGATCTTTGTGGGGCCTAGGGCCTGGGCACACCTGACTGTGGCAGCTACAACTGCAAGAGTCCCAAGGCTAAGACCTGGAACCACAGCCCAGCCTGCCAGAGCCACCGGCCTCCCGTTCTGCTGGTCCTGGACGATCCCTGTTCCTGTTGACCATGCCGCTGCTGGAGCCCTGACATTGTCCCCCAATCCCTTCCCTCCCAGTGACTCAGCCTCCCATCTTTGGAACCCAGAGCATTTATTATTTTCTATTATTTTCTCTTACATCATTTACTTCATCAGACCTTCGGCACAGTTAGGGTTTTTTTCAAATAACTTTAGTGAAATATTATCCAACGAGCCACCATATAACCAGCACCCAGCTCAAGGGATACAGCAATCCCAGCTCCCCAGTCTTCCCTCCGCTTGCCCTTTTTGGACATAATCTTCGACCGCAACTCTCCTGACTTGTATAGTCATCAGGCTTTTGCCTTTTTCCTTCTTTTTTTTTTTTTAAAACTTTTCCTTTTCCTTCTATTACCTCAGTCTGCATCCCTAAGTAGTAGGCAGAGTTCCTTTCTTTATGTTTTCACTATGCCAGGTCCTCAGGGAAGGCGCTTTCACAGGGGTGTGAGTGCAGAGGGGCAAGTGCAGGGTGGGGCCTTGGGGGGCAGGAGAAGGCAGAGGAGTCCACAGAGGGTTAGAGGGGCAGCCAGAGGAGGTGACCAGTAAAGAGAAGGAAGACAGGGAGGGGTCAGGGGAAGTGAGGGCGGGAGGAAATGGTTGTATAAAAGCTCAGGACCCATGGTGGAACTCTCCTGAAAATATAATCCAGCTCCCAGCCTCAAACCCGTCCGCCTTGCTCTGTCCTTAATCTTTCGGGTGACACATAATCTACTGAGTACTCCCTGCCGGGTGGGCTTCTCTGCCCTTTAGGTGCCCTCCCTCCCGTCTTAAGGGAGAGGCAGCTTAGTCCTCCTAACTCACCACTTCGTCCCCCAGTGTAGCTGCAGGCCCTCCCCTCGTTGCCCCCCCTCACGGCTGGCTCTGTGGGGCAGGGTGAAGGCAGAGGGAGAGGGGCCCCGAGAGACAGGTGAGACCCAGGGCACAGAGTCGGGTCGGGGTCCTCTCGCCTGGGATTCTGTTTCCAGGGCGAAAACTACATGCTCTGGGGTCTGCTTTCTTTCAGTGAGAGATGAGACGCCCATGCCCCAGCACCTCTGCCCCTCGCTGCCCCCTGCTCTGAATTCTCGCTGCACACACTGCCCATCCTTCAACACCCACCTGCCCCTGGTTGTCTCATGGGGATGCTCTTCTCTCCCAGCAGGACAGGGAGCTAGCTCTTCAGGAGCACAGAATGGTGTCCTATGGGAGAGGGGAGACACCCTCCCCAGGACCATGCTGGGCACGTGGTGGGTGGCAGAAGGAAGAGGACACCCGATGCCAGTTTGGGGCCATGTGGCACCACTGAAGCAATGTGTGTTTTTTTGTTTTCTATGCAGACATCGTCAACTGTGACCTGAAATCCACACTGCGAGTGTTGTACAACCTCTTCACCAAGTACCGGAATGTGGAGTGAGGGGCAGACTGGACCGTCCCCTGAACCGCCTTAACCTGCTTATTCCTGTCTCTTGCTCTGTGCTCTCTCCCAAGTCCGCCTGCTCTATTCCCAGAGATAGTGGAAACTGAGATTAGGAAGGAAATGATCAGTAACTCAGGGGGCTGACCCACACCTCCCAGGCTCTAAAGCTGACCCTGCAATGGCTTGTGAAGGTTGTTGCCATCCTGGTGCCAGGTCCAGATTTCCCTCAGTGTGATTTGGAACCAACTTAGGCACACCAACTCAGACACAAGAGCCCACCCACCCTCAGAAGATGAAGATAAAGATAATAGTTACCATCTAATGAGTGTAACCTATGGGCTGGGCACCACACTAAGTGCTCTGAGCTACTTAGACTCAAGAATACTCATGACTCCCATTGAAGCAGATGTTATCAGCCCCTTTTACAGATACGGAAACTGAGGCTCAGAGAGGTTACATGACTTGCCAGAAGCTGCCATTTGTTTTTCTTCTTTGAAGAACATATGTGTTAATAACCAGCCCATTGCATTACAGTCTCTGCACATTCTATTCTTGTGTGTGTGTGTGTGTGTGTGTGTGTGTGTGTGTACGTGTGCACCTGTGCCCTCCAAGAAGACAGGAGCCCCCTGATCTCACCACCAGGCAGGCTAGGTCAGGGCTCAGTGATTCACACTGAAATTGGCAAATCAAATTTCACCCAATTAATAGTGTGTGTGTGGCAGGAATCATGTCCCTCAACTCCTTCGCAAATGAAAATTACTCTTAATTCCTTCAGATTTGTAATAACCCCTTACTCTGGTTTCAGGGTGACATTTGGGGTGGATTCTGTTTAAAATTAATGGAATGGCACATTTTGCAGCCTTCTTGCTTGATTGCATGTAATGGAAGTGCCCTATATTTTCCTACAAAATAAGTCCTCAATTCACTATCGTTAGGCAAATGTACAATATACCCAGGCACCACAGAGAGCTGGGCGCGGGCCCATGCGAGCAGGGCTTGGGAAATAGGGCTTTTCAACAGGGACCCTTGAGCTTAAAGAAAGGAACTCCTTTTTGCCCTCTAATTGATCATTTAGACCATTTCTGGCTAAGTCTGCCCACATGCAATTACTGGCTAATTCAGGCGAGGAAAAATGTAAGTTATTTAGACTCAAGCTGAGTGGTTTCCTTGCGTGGGTTACCCGCAGGCTTGCGGTTACATGGATCCCCTCTACATGAACCCAAGTTTGGAATACAGGGCTCTAGTTGTCCCAGCCTGCGGGGCCTGGAGGGATAGGAAAGGGGCTGAAGTGGGGGTGACTAGGAGGACAAGAAGCGTGGGGCAAATACTCACACACTTAGCATGCGTGGGACCCCCTTAGACCGAAGGTTGCAGCTTGGGGTACTTAACACTTGTACTCATAAGTTGACCAAGCCCTTGGGATAATTAATAACTTGTACTGATATTATATCTTCATTATAGAATTTTCCTAAGTATGCTCAGGGGACACCAGTCTGTATCCCCACCGCCAGAAGTCTATGCCTGCTTTGTCACTACTTTAGGCCCAACTGCCCAAAGCCCATCCCTAGTTTGAGGAATTCACTGTGATCTCTGTCTACACCACCCAGAGGGAGGCCTCCCATCATGTCCGAAACATTCCTTCCAGCTTTTCATCACTTCTTACTCTATGGTCTAGCTGCAGTCACTCAGAACCCATACAATTTCAATATACTACCTATTTCTGGGGAGATTTTGCTCTAAGAAAGAAGTATTAGCATAATGAGCATTAAGGATAGAAAGAAAATGTACTCTCTGGGTCAGTTTGTGTAAAAGTATACAATTCTTTTTACATAATTAGTGAAATATTTCATTTGTCATTAGGAAACACGAAATACTGTGATATTTGTTTGCTCTTTTAAATTCCTGATAGCAAATCAACATAAATAATTGCTTTGTCTCCTTGAGCAATACTAAAGCAGGATGAAATAAATAATGCATTCATTTAAACGTGCTTTGCTATATGAATTTTGTCTCCTTTTTTTGTGTTCTTATATTCAAGCTGCAAGTGGACAGTGGACAAGTGGCCTTATTAAGAGCATTCTTTTTTTATATTTTACAAATATACTGTATGAAGACACATCAGAACACTCGGAAACTTTTTTAATAGCAGGTCTAGTTTATCAGAAAATTGTGTTTTGAGACTGAGGTCTTCGCCACAGTCCAGAATCCCAGGGCTTGGGCCTGCCATCTCATTTAGAGGTTTTGTTTAGATTCTGGAACCTTCTGCATAATACATGACTATGTTTTTGAAGAGGGGTAAAAGGCATCAGGAAACAAGTAAACCAAACTTAACCCTCATCTCTTTTAAAAGAAAAAAGAAAAGCTGAGGCAAGAATCAAGTCTCTGTAGGCTCACTGGGTCCTTTTTTCCCCCTTTTCCTCTTTTCTAAATTTAAATTCATTGATTTTTTAATAGTTGATGTATAAATGGTACAAAATTTAAAAAGTGTGAATGGGTATCTAGTGAAAAACCTACTTCCTCTCCCTCCCCTCCCCCAGCAGCCAGTACCTGTCCCCAGAAGCAACTATTTTGTTCTGTTTCTTATATTCACTTCCAGAGATACCCCAACAATATAAAGCATATAATTATTTGTCAACATACATATAAAATCATTCTTTAAACATAAATAGCATATTATACATAGTATCATGCACATTGCTTTTTTCACTTAATGTTCTATCTTGGAGATTATTCTGCACTGAATATTAAAACTTCTTACAGTTTAAAATGAGAATATGAGTACTTTATAAATACAAATACACATCTCTGGTCTGCATGAGCTAGAAACCGAAATCCCTACCAGAAGGAGGTAATGTTGCCTAGACAGTGATTTCAAAAATCAAGACTGGTACCTACTGGGATGGGGGGGTAGGGAGGGCATTACCAGAAACATTCTTCTGTGCCCTAAACTGATTTTTTTAAAGGCCTCCTTTGGATTATTATGGTGAATGATGTACAGTTTGATTAAGCTTTCATTTATACATATTACTAGGGCTACTAATTTGTAATTGACTAAGAAAGTGCTAAAGGTTACTGAGTACCCCACAGTATCCTGCTATAAGCCTGATGCCTGTACAGTGCCTGTCCACTCTATGAGAAGGTCCAATTTCACATGTGCAGGCACAGAACTGACATTTCCAAAATGTGAGAGGAGGACTCTTTATCAGGATATCATCAATGTTGTCTTGAGTTGGTTGCTATTTGCAATTGCCGCTTTCAGTACTTTTTAATTATGAATTACAGTTAGCTTAGCTTTATCATCATCAGTTTATTTTGTTGTGGGTTGCTTGGTTAACCCTACAGAGTATACTGAAGCTTATTTGCATCAACAGTATTCTGGGGCTGTAATTTTCCAATAACTTGACTCTCAGACATGTATACATTGTGGTTCAAATATGAATCATCCATACTCCAGTGCTAGAGCAAATGTATACATAATCCACTCCCCCTATATTATCACTAATTTATTTTTCCACTGGAAAATGAGACTAGATGGAGTCAGTAGGTCAAGCGGTTTTGCCTTGCCTAAGTAGGGGCTGATCAAAAATAATCTGATGTTTGCAGATGACATGATACTATACATAGAAAATCCTAAAGATGCCACCAGGAAACTACTAGAGCTAATTAATGAATTTGGTAAAGTAACAGGATACAAAATTAATGCACAGAAATCTCTTGCATTCCTATACAATAATAACGATAGAAAGAGAAATTAAGGAAACACTCCCATTTACTATTGCAACAAAAAAATAAAATATCTAGGAATAAACCTACCTAAGGAGACAAAAGACCTGTATGCAGAAAACTATAAGACACTGATGAAAGAAACCAAAGACAATACAAACAGATGGAAAGATATACCATGTTCTTGGATTGGAAGAATCAACACTGTGAAAATGACTGTACTACCCAAAGCAATCTACAGATTCAGTGTGATCCCTATCAAATTACCAATGGCAGTTTTTACAGGACTAGAACAAAAAAGTTTACAGTTTGTATGGAAACACAAAAGACCCCGAATAGCCAAAGCAATCTTGAGAAAGAAAAACGGAGCTGGAGGAATCAGGCTCCCTGACTTCAGACTATACTACAAAGCTACACTAATCAAGACAATGTGGTACCAGCACAAAACCAGAAATATAGATCAATGGAATAGGATCAGAAGCCCAGAGATAAACCCATGCACATATGGTCACCCTATCTTTGACAAAGGAGGCAAGAATATACAATGGAGAAAAGACAGCCTCTTCAATAAGTGATGCTGGGAAAACTGGACAGCTCCATGTAAAAGAATGAAATTAGAACACTTCCTAACACTATACACAAAAATAAACTCAAAATGGATTAAAGTCCTAAATGTTAAGGCCAGACACTATAAAACTCTTAGAGGAAAACATAGGCAGAACACTCTAACATAAATCACAGCAAGATCCTTTTTGACCCACCTCCTAGAGTAATGGAAATAAAATCAAAAACAAATGGGACCTAATGAAACTTAAAAGCTTTTGCACAGCAAAGGAAACCATAAACAAGACAAAAAGACAACCCTCAGAATGGGAGAAAATATTTGCAAATGAAGCAACTGACAAAGGATTAATCTCCAAAACATACAAGCAGGTCATGCACCTAAATGCAAAGAAACAAACAACCCAATCAAAAAATGGGCGGAAGACCTAAATAGACACTTCTCCAAAGTA
This sequence comes from Phocoena sinus, assembly GCF_008692025.1. Classification (NCBI taxonomy): domain Eukaryota; kingdom Metazoa; phylum Chordata; class Mammalia; order Artiodactyla; family Phocoenidae; genus Phocoena; species Phocoena sinus. The sequence goes on from NC_045770.1 coordinate 66,786,455, forward strand.
GACATACAGATTGCCAACAAACACATGAAAAGATGTTCAACATCACTAATCATTAGAGAAATGCAAACCAAAACCACGAGGTGTCACCTCACACCAGTCAGAATGGCCATCATCAAAAAATCTAGAAACAATAAATGCTGGGTAGGGTGTGGAGAAAAGGGAACCCTCCTGCACTGTTGGTGGGAATGTGAATTGATACAGCCACTATGGAGAACAGTATGGAGATTCCTTAAAAAACTAAAAATAGAACTACCATACTACCCAGCAATCCCACTACTGGGCGTATACCCAAAGGAAACCATAATTCAAAAAGATATATGAATAAAAAAAGATACATGTACACAATGTTCATTGCAGCACTATTTACAATAGCCAGGACATGGAAGCAACCTAAATGTCCATCGACAGATGACTGGATAAAGTAGATGTGGCACATATATACAATGGAATATTACTCTGCCATAGAAGGGAACGAAATTGAGCTATTTGTAATGAGGTGGATGGACCTAGAGTCTGTCATACAGAGTGAAGTGAGTCAAAGAGGAAAACAAATACCGTATGCTAACGCACCTATATGGAATCTAAAACAAATGGTACCGATGAACCTAGTGTCAGGGCAGGAATAAAGATGCCGGAGGGGAAGCTGGGACGAAGTGAGAGAGTAGCATCGGAATGACCTCTGTGAAGAAGTACAAAAAACTCTGAAGGAGATCTCATTTAGATTTTGAGGTCAAGAGAGGTCTCTGGCAAAGTGATGTTTTAAAGTGACACCTGAATCACTGAGCTACTTGAGTAAAGAGCTATTAAGGAAAGGTCCCAGCTAGGAGAAGACTAGGTTCCCTGGAGGAGCTGGTAGAAAGCCAGGATGGCTAGACTACAAAGAGTGAGCGGGGAGAAGAGGTGTCAGATCAGAGGATTACAGATTTTATCATAGGAGAAGTGGGACACAACGTGTGTTAAAACGCCTTCTGGCCACTATGTGGGAAAACTCTGGAGAAAGCGACGTCAGCAATATGGAGGCCTGAGACTGCCCTTCCCATCTCCATACGGTGGTCATGGCTGGAGGGCAAAGGAGACCAGGAGAGGAGCTCCAGCTTCTTCCCCACCCCACCAGCTAATCTGGTCTCAAGCATGTGCAGGAAGCCTGGCTGTGCTATCCAAATGCAAGGCCTGCTGGGCGCCCCTAATACTCCACCTCCTGCTGGGACGGCAACTCTTAGGCCATCTCCATCCTCTCTACATTTGGGTCCTTTGAAAAGAGCTAAGGGAACCAGAAGACTGGACAAGGCTGCATATGCAAAGCAAAGGAAAGGAGAGGACTACCAGCCAGAAAGCTGATCTCGGGGGACCAGGGCCTCCAACCTTCTCACCAGAGGACCTGTGCTATTTTATCCCTGTATGGATTCAATGGGGGCAGTGGGAATGCTGTCATCTAGCCTGGGGGCAGGGCAAGGTATAGGGTTCCTGAAGGTGGAATAATAATTTCATTTTCCCAATTTGGATTAATCAGTGTGAACTACTATTGCTATATTACATAAAGCCTATCAAAGTGGGTCACTTATGCTTCACAGTTAGGGTCTTGTGAAATATCTTTCATAAGAAGGTAGTATATTATTTTATTTTCACTGGGAGTTTTGAAATACCAAAAATATCCCAGGAAACCCCTGCTTGGGAGCTCCTTGGGTGGAAACCAGTCCAGTGGGTGCCTGCCCCAGAAGGAGGCAGATTCTCCTTAGCCGGCTCCCTGCCCGAGCAATCGGTATTCTTGCCTCGACTCCCCTAGACCTTCTGCAAACACACAGGCACTAGCCTTGATGCTGGCATTTCAAAGGGCACTTAGGAAATTCCGAAAAGCCCCAAAGATTAAGATAAATGATGTTTTATCAGTGAAATGAACTTTTCATTTCTTGATATCGATTTTCATGTTTTCACATCTTCAGATCTGATTTGTTCGCCCTGGGTGGCATTCCAAGACACACAAACGTCACTAAGGCAACTGCTTTAAAGAGTGCCCTGTTTTATTGAGGTGGACAGGACAATAGAAAACTATTTAATCTGCTACACGTTTGCTCAGTCTGGGAGTCAGGGTTAGGACTGCACGACACTCAGGCGCTTGTATGTCTTCCTGGAAACCCTGACAATGGCCTCACTGCCTGCCCTTGGCAAATATTTGCCAGTGTTTCTGAAAAGCAGCTCCTGGAAGGCTTTTTTCACTCGAGCTTCAGAGGCTATCCCATCTTTCCTCATTTGCCATGGTATTGGAGAATATAAACTCTCATAGAACTGGGGACATTTGGCTTGAAATAATGGATAATAAGATGGTGACCAGTGAACATGTGCTAAGCTAGGTTACTGAGGCCATGTACCCCTCATCTCCACGTTGTGAGTCTCTAGATATGCAGCGCACTTGGGGGCAGGGGGTGGCTGCATCCTCTGTACAGTACCTGAGCCCATACTTCCTGCATCGTTGGTTCTACAGCTAATTCCCATAATGTCCTACTATCTGCATTGGAATTGCATGCAGTCCAGACCCATGACCAAGGTTGCCCTTGCCTGTGAGAGACCAAGCTTACCAGCAACCGCTCTAATCCAGGGACCTGCCAGATTGTTTTAGTTTATAAAATTTACCTATTCATGTGTCTTCATTTATGGAATAAATGGCTTTCTGACCTGCATACCTTTGGTGTGATTTTCCAGTAAGATACAGAGCTTTCTCTGCTGTTCTTTTCATGATGATTCCAATTCCTACATGAAGTGTTCCCACCCATGGCAGCACAGGCCCACCCTAGCATTGACGACCAAAACACTGGACACCACGGGACAAGAAGACTCCCGGTCAACTCCTTTGGCAAGGCCCCAGACTGCACATGATCAGAATGCAATCAAGTCTGGGAATATTTGTGGAATGCCTGTTCTGGGTCCAGGCCCATTCTATGCACAGAATGGGATCAGAAATTACAGGGTCCCTTCCCAAATGGAGTCTTCCATCCTAATGGGGTTGACAGATGCAGCTCATTTGAAGTAATTCAGTGACGTGATGAGACAGGCCAGATACCTTTGAGGGTCCCTAGTTAGATTCTCCCAGAAAATACCCCAGCTCCAGCTGCCATGTAATCTTCAGTGGCATTTGCCCCTAGGATCAGCAATTTCATGTTCCATACAGATTTGGTGCTTCAAAAACCACACAACTCATCCTAAAGCCAAATGGAGACTTAGGAATAGTTTTTTTAAAGTTCTTGCTTGTTGCTGGGAAATCACTGTCTTTGTTCCACAGATCCCAACTAGCCAGCAAGGACCCCAAAGTCCAGCCTGGGCTCCATTGCCAGACGTTTTGACTCTGTCATTGCACTCAAAGCTCCATTGCCTCTCCAGATCTCCCTTCATTCAGCCCCACCGTTAGGCATCTCTAGCCTTCTTTCCCACCACAGAATTGCTGCAGAAAGTCACAGTGTGGACAACACCAGCTGCCCACTCGGTCATCTTGGGTGCATCTTCGGTTGCCATTGGGTGCTCCCTGGCTTCGGCAAGTCCTCTCTCATCTCTCGTGAATTGCCTTCACCTTTACAAGCACCTATGCCCTACATTTTCCCCAGGCCACTTCTCCCACTTCCTCCCCGTTTATGTCTTCAACCCTTCCTTCACCAAAAAATCAAAGCTGTTTGCTTCATGTTCTTTCCACAAAATCTCAACTTCTTGCTTCTTCCCACCTCAATCCCTGGACTGTCCCTTCCTCCACCTGCCTCATCCAGGACCAGCTTCCTCATCCTCCTACAAACTCGAGCCTCCCTCCTCCTCCAGCATCTTGACTTTTACTCCAAACCATTCATATTTCTAGGATGACAAAAACTTGTATCGATATTTGAGCCACTCCTCCCTGCAATTCCATCTTTTTCCCTATTGATCTTTTCCTTAAGACATTCTTCTGGAAGTATACAGATGCATACTGATTCCATTTCCTCCCTTTCTTTTATGAATGCCTAAAACCTACCACTAGTTTTCCAGAAGCTGAAACTGCTCTCTGAGTAGTCAGCTCTCCACCCACTGGGCTGAGCCAGCCCTTATTTCCCAGGCTGTGCAGCGTCTGACCTTATTGTCCATCGCTTCCTTCCAGGAACTCGGCAGCCAAGGTTTCAGAGGCACTGCATTCTTCTGCTTCCCTCCCAGCCTCCGGCTGCTGCTCTGTTTGCTCCTAGGTACCCTCTTCCGTTCCCCAGCCTCCAAATGTGAATGCCGCCTGGGGGCGTGCTCCATACTTCTCTCCTTACATCTCTCCCTGGCATCTCCTGCCACCTGCTATCCCCTGGCCCCAACATCTCACCTGGCCAATTGGGCATTTCCAGCTTCACAACATCTCCTTTTGAATGGGGTACCCCAAGTCCGACTTGGCACACCCCAAACTGAATTTTTATCCTTCCTACACCGGCTTCTTCTTTAAACATCCCTTGTCTCTTCCAGAGGTGCTTTCTCCTTTCCAGGCATCCTCGCTCTCAGATGCATGTGTCCTGAATTTTCTGCTCCCCACCCCACTGCAGCCAGTCAGTTCTACTGACTGCCTCTTCATGAACCACCTGTTTTGCATTGATTCCCTCCTCTCAGGCACTCAATGATTTCCCTGACTTAGACCTCATCCTCTCATGCCTGGACATCACAATGGCCTCTGAACTAGTTTCCCTTTGGGCTAATCCATCCTTCACATGTTCCCTGATTAAATGTCTTGAAACACAGCTCAGATTATCTCACAACTTATCAAATAACACTAACGGTGGTGCTTCTTGAGAACTGACAGTATGCACTTTACACATGTAAATCTCATTTAATCCTCTCAACAACCCTAGGAGGTAGGTACCACTATCATCCTTATTTTACAGAAGAAAAAATGAAGATGCAGAGAGATTTAGTGACTTGACACAGGTCATATGCCTTGTCAGTGACAGAGCTGGGCTTTGAGCCCGGGCAGCCCGGCCCCAGAGTTCAGGTTCTAACTTCATGAACTCAGAACCGTTAGTGGCTCCCACTGTCCATAGACCAGAATCCCTTTGCCTACTCAAGGCCCCCAGAATCTGGTTCTTTGCCACCTGAGCAATCGTTAACTCTTTGCATCCAGACAGAACCATCTGTTGCCAGAGAACCTTTGTTTCCTGCCAGCAGCTGTTCTCCTTTGCCTTGTTTTTAAATGGAATTGCTGAAACAACCAGGTTCTGACTGATAAGGTTGTCGTTCATTCATTTATTCTTTGTTCAATAAATATATAGACATTACCTATACTGCCAGACACTGTTCTAGGGACAGAACACCACAGAGAACAAAACAGACATGCCTCGTCCCGATATGTATACGCTCCAGACCCCACGTGGAACTGGGCTGCACCCCCTATGCTTCTGCTCAGTCTTGACCCCCTACAGCTGCCATCTCTGCCAGGAACCTGCTAATCCCTTTGTCTCTGGGACCAGACCCCCTTTGCTTGTGTCGTATATAACCTGTGCTTTGCCATAGCCAAGAGTGCTGCCAAGGGACAGATGCTCCCTCTTGGGAAGGCTCAGCTCCAAGCCCCTTTCTGCTCAGGAGGCCATGATTCAGTGATGAGTTGCAGTGGTAAAGCAAAGACTTAACCCTTGTTGGACTCCAACCATATGCCAGGCACAGGGTTGGCTCCTACAGACATCTCAGCAACCTCTCAGGTAGGTGCTATTGTTATCCCTATCTTACAGAAGAGAAAACAGAGGTCCACAGAGGTTCACCAGCTGGGACTCAAACCCAGCTCTGTCGCACTCTGAAGTCTCCATTCTCTCCACAACTCCCTGCTGCCTCGATGTTCTTATAATCGTGGCCGACCCAGGGCACACGAGATGGAGACAGGGGTCAAGAGCAATGCCAGTGGGGTTTGACTTTAACTGTGGGACAGTGTTCCTTTTAACGTCTTAAATACTATGTTTCTTCTTGACTTTATTTTATGTATTTATGTATTTCGTTATTTGATTGGCAAGGGGGAATGGTAGGGCTTTCCTTAACTGACTGCAAGAAACTCTGTAATTGGATGAAGAAAGGTTTAACAAAACTCCAAAGGTGTTCTTTCGAGGGTATGTTCTGTGTCTTTTCTGCCAAACACTTGGTTATTGGGACGCTCTGGGAAGGGGTGCAAGTATAAATGCCTGAAGGAGGCTTACTTCCGTTGCAGCAAAGACATGGCCTGTCACTTCCCTGGAGTGGGGATTCAGGGGGCTGTGCGACTTTGGGCAGAACGCAGGAGACAGGCTGAGCACAAGGCACGTGGCTGGAGGGAGGGGAAGGGCCTGGGTCTGGGCAGGCTGGGGCAGCTGACCACTGCCGGGCAAGCAGCCAGACCTGCTGAGGTCCCACAGGTGAGGCTCACACAGGCTCCACCCAGTTCAGGCAGGTATATGGGGAGGGGGTTGTGGGGAGAAGGACCCCAGCAGGTAGGGCTGAGCCCAGGCAGTAAGCAAGGCTTGAGAACACAGAGGGGGGCTGACCAACTAGCCTTCTGATCACCACTGGGGAACGCCAATGTAGGGTGGGGGTCCAGGCAGGAGCCTAAGCCTGTGAGGTGGACAAGAGAGCCAGGGAAGAGGGCGCTGCCATTAAAGTGCCCAGGTGCTCTAACGCGACACTGGGTCTTTAACAACCAAACCTTTCCAGAGCTGTTGAGCTGCCGTCTGCCTGCGAACCCTATCCCCACCCTCTCCAATCTTCCTCCCCAAATTCCCCCAGTCAGGGAGTTGGCTCCCACATCTGGCTGGGCATATCAGTGGACCCAGGACCCAGCAGTGGGGAACTGAAGAAATGTGATGACAGCCATCCTAGCTCACAAATCCAGGCCCAGCCCAGCCTCCCTGCCTAGAGTACATGGCTCTGTCGGCAGGGCCGGCGTCCATGTGTGAACGGCTGCACCGAAAGTCTCTGCTTCCTCCACTCACGACCCAAGATTACTCACACTGGCCTCCGCCCGCATAAATGCAGTTCAAAAGTTAAAGGTGCCACACAGATGCATATTTACAATAACTCTATGAGATCACGTTTCAGAATGGATTTCTAGGGGACAAAGAAAGCCACACACAGCAGCCGTTCTCTCCTCCTCTTAGATTTTCCCAATGGGTCAGGGAGTTAACTTACACGTACCAGGACAAACCCAGGAGGGAGGGCACAAGCATTAGGTGCAGCCAGAACCCCTGAAAACTTCTGTTTCGAGCAAAGGACCTGGACTCAAGCCCTAGCACTTGCTAGCTGTGTGTCACTGGGTAAGTCCCTTTACCTCTTTGAGCCTCCTTTTCTGCAGTGAGATGTAAAGGGGGGTTGTCACACATTGAGTATTGGGCTTGGTTCTGCTTGCCTGACTCAGAAGGTGCCTCCTTCTCACCTCACCTTCTTCAGGCCTCCCTTCTGAGGCTGTGTTTCAACCATGAGAGTAACCATTCCAGACCCAGCAGGACCATTCTATAACCCAGTGCTTGTCAGGACGACTGAATGAGTGTAGCTACGGACATTCGGTGGAGCCAAGAGCGCCAAGGTGGATGTGAAGTTCTTATTATTGTTATTCCTACAAGCATAAGACCAGGGTAGGCCAAAAGCAGCGTGCTCACTCACATACCTACGGCAGACATTACTAATCAATTAATTACTAATCAATCCAGCACTCTTCCTCCTAGATTGACCAGCGATGTCTGCAGTGGAGTAGGAGGGAGGGAGGAAAGGAAAGCTCTTTGCTATTGCAATGCTGCACAGAGTTTACAACTTGGATACCAACACAAGTCTCCAAATAGGTGCCTGAATGCTAATCACTGGCCCTGTTTAGCTCAGATACCTACTCCTGGGCCAATTAGCTGCAACTGGGTGTAGGGGCAGAAGGCAGAATCTATAAGAAGATAGTAACTACCTTTCAAACTTGAGAGAAGGAAACATCTACTAGAAGAAAGAACGTTGTTCTGCTCAGGTGGAACTATTGTTCTCCTCTGGAAAAGCCACTACACCGGGTTCTGAGGGTAGCACCAAGCCACGTGGGAGATGAGCCAACAAACCCAGGGAGGTTAAGTGGTATGGACAAGATGACCCTCTAGAACCATCTGCCCCCAGCTTCTGTGCTTTTTACCTCTGGGCAGGCAACGAGGTTTGCAAACACCCATGTGTTACCCAGACAACCTTGCAGAGACCTGCAGACCCTGCAGCCAGAGGGCAGCCTGAAAAGTGAGACCCAGAGAGCCCTTGGCCAGGTTCTAAGAGCTGAGAAGCAACCACAATGAAATCCAGAAGGCTCTTTACAGAGAAGCCTGCAGTTTGGGAACAATCCCACTAAGTCATAAATGCTTCAAATTCCTCAGCTTTTGCCTTCAGAATTTCTGGCAGCCCCAGGCAGAGGGTGAGTGTTCGTGGACAGACACTGATTTTCCTCTGCTGGGGAAGGCCAGGCTTGAGACAAAGAAGCCAGCAGACCAAGTCTCTCCTCTAGAAAAGTCTGGAGGGGGACTTCCCTGGTGGTCCAGTGGCTAAGACTCCGCGCTCCCAATCCAGGGGGCCCGGGTTTGATCCCTGGTCAGGGAACTAGATCCCACATGCCTGCCGCAACTAAGAGTCCGCATGCGGCAAGGAAGATCCCGCACAGGGCAGTGAAGATCCTATGTGCCGCAACTAAGACCTGGCACAGCCAAATAAATATAATAAATATTTAAAAGGAAAGAAAAGTCTGGAGGTGGGAAGGGTTTCACTGTGGAGGCTATGGTGCCCACCCACATTCCCCTTAGGACCCAAGCTCTCATTCCCCCGTATCTCCTCCGTCCCCCTCCCGCCATAGCTGTCTCCCACACGGCCATCGGCCTCAGCCAAGGAGGCGGCTGGGTCCAAGTCTACACGGCGTCCCCTGGAGACCCAATCACCGGTCCACGTGGGCACCAAGGCCAGTACCTTGTTTCTGTCCAGGACCTCTCTGCGCAGCCGGCCCGGCTTCGGAGCTCCCGGTGAGAGTTGCGGCAGCCATAGGGCTCACCTTCCCTCCAGCCGGCTCCCGCTCCCTCACAGCTGTGGGCCCTGTGGTCAGCGCTCCCAACAGGTGGATCTTGTTCCCAGCTCCCCTGTCTGCCTGGTGTTGGCAAACCTCCATCTCAGAGCCTGCTTCCCAGGAAGCTGAAATGTAGAGCCTGGAAAGGGAAGGAAGAGTCATGGGGTCTGGATGCTGAGAGCACTGAGACATAATCTCACACAGCTCCACCATCCCACCCGTGGAAACAGCCTGCCCGAGGTTGCAGAGCTGATTGGTGGCAACGCTGACCCCAGGGGCATTTGACCCCATTGCCCTCCACCTTTGTGGGATGATACTAAAATTCCTGACATGTTTGATGTTGGGCTACACCCCGCAGGCCTGCAAGGCTTGTAGTTGCCCAGCCTCAACACAACTAACTGGCCCAGAGACAGCGACAGAGACATCAGTGGTTTAATGGATAGGGAGGTCTTACATACCTAAAGCAACACTCCACGATGTGCGCCAGATAGCGGGGAAGACGTGACAACACTCTTCTCCACCCAGAGGAGATGGAGGCTACCATTTATAGGGGGAATTAACATCAGGTTGGCTCCTCAGCTACCAGGGAAACCAGCAGCAGGGGCAGGTCCCTCACAGCCCCTCAGGTTAACGACCATCAGGAGAGGAGATGCTTTCCTTTAAGAAACTCGCAGGTGGAGCTGCTCTGGCCAAAGGGGCAGGGAGCAAGCACGTTCATGTCAGTAGGGCAGAGGTGAAGCCAGTGTAGGTCAAGCAGGGGATGTACAAAGAGCAAAAGAACAGCCATCTTGAGCGGCCTGACCATACATTTGAATACCTACTCTGTATATAAGCATTTCCCCTAATCTTCACAGCACCCCTGTGAGGGACATGTCATCAGCTTCACTTTTCACAGATGTTATAAATGAGCTGCCTGAGGTTGGATGGCTTGGAGATCGTGGAGCCAGATTCCAACCCAGGTCTGCACGTCTCCCCAGCCCAGATTCTGTGCACAGTGCCGCTAGCTCTTTGGGAGAAAACGGGTTGTTTATGACACATACGAGACCCGCGTGGGTCCCGTTCCCTGTTGCCTCTGAGTGAGGATGGCCCAGGGAGTCGCTCTGTGGACGAGGCTGCGCTCCAGGCCGCGGCGGGTCCTGAGCTGAATGTGGCCCACATGTAGTCACTCCTTTTGCAGATCAAGTTCCCACGTACTCCTTGGGGCAGCCCTGTCAGGTTGGCCTTCCACCCCAGGAACGCCAGAGCTTGCAGAATCAGGAGTTAAGCCAAATCTGCTGCCGCTCCCCAGGGAGGTCCCCAAAGGTGACAGAAATGTGTCACCCTCGTGCTCTATACACTAGGCTGAGTCAGAATTGCTGTGACTCAAAACATGGCTCATTGAGGAGGCAGCAGGCTGTATGTCCAAGACGATGTACAACGGGGAAGAGGGGGAGGATAAAAGCCTCCTGACAAACCAGACAGGAGAGAAAAGGGAGGGCTTACCTCTGCACAGGCAAGAAAGGGAAATGGGCAGAAAACCAGGGGGCAGGCTCACCAGTTCCTGTGGGTGCCCCTGCACTGCTTCTGCATGTGCACACACACCCCGAACCTGTGCACCTCGGGCCACGAGGCCTCTACCTGCAAGGTCAGTCTCCTTTCAGGCCCTGAGCCCACAGAGGGCCCCTCAGCACCCCAGCGATGTTATCTTCCTCACGCCTATGAGCCTGAGTGGCTGAGGCCTAAGAGGCTGCGAATCTGAGCAGTGGCCTCTCGCCGTTCCCCAACACACCTGTGTTTCTGCCCCAGTTTCCTTTCCTGGTTCTCATATTTCCCAAAGAAAGTACTGCTGATCCTGAGTCCAACCCGCTTGACTGAGGTCCTGACATCATGCCCAGCCTTGGCTCCCTTCCCCAGGGGTTAGGGGTAGGGATGTCAGTATTTGTGCCCCCAAATCTGGCCACTGGTTGTGGCCTCCTCAAAGGGATAGCGTTCCCAGCACTCAGCCACCGACGGAGGGTGTTGGAAGCTGACGATGGAGGGTGGTCAGAGGAGGCGGCACTATATGGCTGCTGAAGCTCAGACAAGGTTTAGACGGGGTGGACCTGAGAAGGGCCAGCCCCACAGGCAGACGTGGTGTCCAGTATCCAACATCAGGCAGAGGGCGGAGATTCTGGCCACCTACCCAGCTTGGCAGACTGGGAGCTTCAGGGAAATCCCTGGAGTTCAGGGCTGAGCCCCAGGCCAGAAAAGGCCTCAGGGCTAGGCCCTGACCTCTAGGTCCAAGGTCTGAACTGCATCTGGATCAGCAATGAGAGCCCTGGAGAGGTGGGGCCAGCCAGGGCAAGAAATGAGGGGTCTGGACCTTGAGGTTCTCATGCACTCAGCAACGTTTGCCTGAGAAAAGCCAAGAGTCATCAGTCCCCGAAAAGTGACCCAGGGTAGGCAGGGGTGTACCCCAGGAATGCATACAAGAGACGAGCTGTAACGGTGCTCAGCCTGGTACAGAAGCATTGGGGCTGCAGAGCAGGGCCAGTCCAGGTAACACATGAGATGTGTCATCAGGCAAGGAGTCCTGAGACCCGTGTTCAAGAGCCAGCTCCACCCCTGAGATGCCGGGAGAACTTGGGCGAGTCGCGGCACCTCTGTCTCAGGCGAGTCCCTGCAGAAAATGCATGGGGCACTCAGAAGGAGTGAGAATTTAATGAAGTCACTGTTTTCAAAGCTGGGGGCAGGGCCGAGGGAGCAATGAGGGACAATGAAGCGCTGGAGACAAGCAGCTCTGGGGACCTGGTACCACGCCAGGGGCAAGAGTAGGGGCCCTCACAGGAACCCAACAAAATCTATAGCTGCAAGAAAGGGCCACCAGACAGGAACCATGGCTTTTTTTTCCCTTTTTTTTTTTTTTTTTTTTTTTTTTTTTGCAGTACACAGGCCTCTCACTGCTGTGGCCTCTCCCGTTGCAGAGCACAGGCTCTGGATGCGCAGGCTCAGCGGCCATGGCTCACGGGCACAGCCGCTCCGTGGCATGTGGGATCTTCCCAGACCGGGGCACGAACCCGCGTCCCCTGCCTCGGCAGGCGGACTCTCAACCACTGTGCCACCAGGGAAGCCCAGGAGCCATGGCTTTTGGTGGTGGAATCTACTCACTACTGCCAAACCAAGGTCAGGCAGGCAGGTGAACACCCCCTCTTTCTCCTCCGGCCCTTGAGTCTCCTGCCGGAGGCCAGGGGAGCCCAGCTGTTGCAGTCTCCTGGGGGCACAGAGAAGCATGAACAAAGTTTAGAAGCAGGCCTGGAGGGGCAAACAGAGACGATCCAGCACATCCTCTCTGAAAACATTTCCTCATCCAAAAAAGGAGGACACCATATCTGCCCTGCTAACCTCCAAGGAGGCTGTGAGGATCCGGCAGGCGGGGGACTGGGGCAATTCTGAAGTCCTGTTCAGCTCTCGGAGCCTAGGATTCTCAGCAAATAAAACCACTAGAAGGAAGGACTGAGAAGGGCACCTGGGACAGAAAAGTCTGTGGACGCTTACAGAGCCAGTCTGGAAACCCAGAGTTCAAACTTGAGTTTAAATTTAAGTGGCCACCACAGTTGGCACCAACTTCCTCAGGAGACAATGGGTATATGTAAAAGGAGTAGTTAAAAGGCCCAGGTTCAAATTCTGGTTTTGCCACTTATTAGGTAAGGAACAGTACTAAAGAAAGACACTATCCTGAAATGTAAAAATGGGAATAAACTCTCACAGCCTTGTTATGAAGATTAAATTCAAAGAGATGATTTGTCACAATGCCTGGCATACAGTTTGTTCTCATTAAATAGGAGCTCTCGGGCTTCCCTGGTGGTGCAGTGGTTGAGAGTCCGCCCGCCCACGCAGGGGTCATGGGGTCATGCCCCTGTCCAGGAAGATCCCACATGCCTCGGAGCGGCTAGGCCCGTGAGCCATGGCCGCTGAGCCTGCGCGCCCGGAGCCTGTGCTCCACAACAGGAGAGGCCACAACAGTGAGAGGCCCACATACCGCAAAAAAAAAAAAAAGAAAAAAATAGGAGCTCTTCCCTTTCCTTTCTTAGGGACACAGGACATGGAAGAAAATGGCACAGACTTAGTGAATGTCCAGAGATGACTCGGCCTCAGGGCAGAACGTGGTCCAAAGCACATACTAGCCAAAGTTCCAGGTCCTCTGGCAGCTGGCTCATCAAGTCTTGGTGAACACACACTTGTTCAAAGGGCATCCTGTGGCTTCCAGGTGCCCTGGTAGTTGGGATAGGCATTTAGCATAAACCCTTGGGCGTGTGCTCTCTCTGCGTGAGGGGCCAGCTCCTCGTTACTTGCATGAGGGACGTGAATCCGGTACTGAGGAAGCACGCCTGGATGCAGTGCCAGCAGTTCTGGGTGCAGTTCCCACTGTGTCACTAGTTGCGGCTTCTCCTTGAGTCTCTTTTTCTCAGAAACAGCAGAACAGGAGTGATGATCATCTCCACTTCACAGAGTTTCCATGATGACTCTGAAAGAGTGCATGGAATGTGGAAAAGTACTCACCCAAGGGTGCGGAAGATCAAGGGGGAGTGTCCTGAGTTCTCTGCTCTCCTCTAGGTGGAAGTGCCCAGTGGGGAAATGACTCTCCCCATCAAAGGCAGAGGGAGGGCTAACTCTTCCCCACCTCAGGGCAGGAGGGAGTTTATGCTGATTGGTGTGGAGAACAGACATCCAGGCCCCAAAAATCTGAGTACCAAGGTCACAGGGAGAGAAGTCATCTAGGGATTTGGGGTGGTACTAGTAGGGCAAACCGATTAGACAGAAGTAACCTCCAAGAGAGCTAATTCACCAAGACTGTGCTCACAGCCAACTAAACCACTGTAGTGCTGAGAATTCCCTGCAGGTCCATGGAAGGGGCATCCAGTGAAACTCGGCAGTGAGCTCCCAGTCAGGGAATACAGAAGCTGGAATGGGAGGACTCCTGCCTGAGTCAGGGCAGAGATAACTCCCGCCGTAACTCTCAGACCTCCCCTGACCCATGGTGTACAAACTGGGTAAGGTTCTCATTGTAGAGTGTGGGATCAGTCATTCCCAGCAAACCCTTCTGTTATGCTCACAAGGGCTCCAGGTGATTGGTGATGAGGGAAGCCAACCTAGGTAGACTCTGTCTATAAGCTTAGTGATTCTAGCTCTCAGGATAGGCCAACTGAAGAAGCTCCCCAATTCCCAGTCTTTGTTGGAAAAAAATGATCTCTTAGGCGACTGGCTTCTCTCTGGATGTGCTTCCTGGGATACCAGCTCCCAGAACAATTCCTGGCCCCTCACCAGCACTCAGTGAAGGATCATGCTTTCATTCCCCCATGGCATGTACTGCCATCCGGACCCAAGAAAACAACACTCATGGTCTAATATTTGTACCCAGGCTATTGGAGAAGGACTTCTGGAAGCAGTCTGCACCCAATGCCCCAGAAAGAACCGAGCCCCCGGCCCCAGCACATCTTAAAGGAGAGAAAGCCAAGCATCCCAGGCCCAGGATCTCCAGCTGTCTGGACCCAGTTAACAAGGCAGACAGCTTTTGCTACAGTCCCTGAGCATCACAGCTCCTCCAGATGCTAGGCTGGGCTCTGGGGGTTCAGAAAGGCATAAGACACATCTTTGCCCTCAAAATGGCTATCCTCAGACTTGTAAATAGATCTGAGTGATAGGGAATGGAAGGCGCGGAGTAGGGGTAAGTGTTGAAAGAAGGACAGGGGTTGGGTCGTGAAAGACCTTGAATGTCAAGCTAAGGGACTGTCTTTGTCCCGCGTTCGGGAGAGAGAGAGGGTCTCCAAGTTTCTCTAAGCTCAGAAGTGATAAGATCAGGTGTGACCATGCAAGGAGAGGGAAAGAGGGGCCCTGCCTGTTCCCTGGGCTCACAGCCTGGCCACCAGAGCAGCGCCGATGGGCATGTCAGCTCCCCTGGCCCACAGAGTCCAGGTGCCAGGTGGCTTCATCCCTGCTCTCTTGCTCACTTTACCCCCAGGCTCCTTATGCTTCTTGCCAGCACGATCAGAGGATTTGGATGGTCTTGTTAAGGCCCAGAAATCTTCAGACTTCACAGTGTAATATAAATGTTAGAGCACTGGCTTGGAGACAGGCAGGGTGGGTTCTAGAACCAAATTTCCTTTCTGAATGACTTTGAACGGGACATGACCACTCTCTGAGCTGGGTTCTGTTACTGGAGAACAGCTTTGCTCATTGCTGGTGGGGAGGGGGTGTGCAATGAGATCATGGGTGTCAAGGCAGCTTGTGTGCCCTGAGCACCCAGAGTGAGGTCAATCAATGCTTGCCAAACATGAACCTAGCAGCTCAGGCTGGGGGCTCTTCGGGAGGAAGTCTAGCCAGGCCCAGCCCAGCAGGAAAAAAGTTCCCTAACTGGGAGAATTCCGGGGATCACCAGTATTCTGAGACCATATCAGGCAGTGCTCTGACCCCTCCACTGTCCCCAGGGTAGGAGAGGCTGGGGCTCTGCTCCAAGTGTTTATAGGCTATTAATAGTTCGTAGCAGCAGGACTGCAGGCCACTGTCCAAGGGACTTCTCTTTTCCCCGCTGCTGTCAGCTACTCTGCTCTTTAAACCACTTAGAAAGAGTTGTATTATTTGGGAAAGCTGGTGAGGGAGAGGGCATGAAATCCTTCCTAGAGAAGACCACCACTTTCCCCCCAATTTTTGTTTCCCAACAAATATCTATATATTTCTAGTAAGGTAAATGAAAGTCTTCCTTTTCTGCTCTTTGAGGCTTTTTTTAGATTTTGTATAAAGAGGAGTTCACACTGTAAAGCACTTTGACATTTTTTCATTTAATCCTTATCCTGAGGTAGCGGCTCCTTATATCCCCACTTTGTAGGTAAGAAAACTGAGGTTCTGAGAGCTTATGTGATTCATCAAGAGCTGCAGAGCTGGCAACGGAATCTCCAGGATCAAGGTCGGTATTTCTTCCTCCAAGTCCTGCACTCTCTCTAGTGCCCCCGCCCACCCTCCCTTGTTTCCCTAAGGAACTCCCTCCAATGGCTTTTCAGAGTTTCTCTCTGAAGAGCACAGGAGCAAAGAATTCAGAGTTTGAAAGGACCTGCTGCATTTCCCACACAAGGCAGGAACCCGTCCCACAATATTCCTGGCAGATGGACGTCCTGTTTCCGGGAAGGGGAAGGGAGGAGAACCAACATTAACAAACCCGTGAAGGAGTGTATCACATACGTCGCCTTCAACTAGAGAAAGCATAAGTTCTGACTTGACGGGCCTAAATCAGAAGGAAGCCTCATCTATTGTATGTAACAAGAATTCCAGGGCTGGTTAATTCGATGGCTTTGTGATGTCATCAAGGACACAAGTTCTTTCTGGGGTTCAGTGCTGCCATCCTCAGGGGTCAGTGTTTCTCCATATGGGCCTGAGACGGCTGCCTCCGTTCCAGACCTCACAGGCAGACTCAAGGAAAGCCAGTGGAAACAGAACAGGATTTATTTCCCCCTATGTGTCTTCTTCTTCCTCTTTTTTAAAGCAAAAACACCTTTCCTGGCATCCCTTAGTGATGTTCTCGCATGTCTCCTCGGCCAGGACTGAGCCTCACGGCCACCCTTAAAACAATCTCAGGCAAAGGGAGTGAGATCACCAGGGTGACTGGCCTGAAATCATGAATATTTATTATGCCTCCCTGAGTCATGGAGAGGGAGCATGGAGCCCTGAATACAATCAGGATTCTGCCAGCAAGGGAACAGGGGAGAATGGTTTGGGCGGAGCTGACCAACTATCTCTGGTGCTGGTAAATGCTATTTTCTCTGGCTTTAGGTGGAAAAAAAAAAAAAAATGACATTGGGGCTTCCCCGGTGGCGCAGTGGTTGAGAGTCCGCCTGCTAATGCAGGGGACATGGGTTCGTGCCCCGGTCCGGGAAGATCCCACATGCCGCGGAGCGGCTGGGCCCGTGAGCCATGGCCGCTGAGCCTGCGCGTCCCGAGCCTGTGCTCCGCAACGGGAGAGGCCACAGCAGTGAGAGGTCCGCGTACCGCAAAAAAAAAAAAAAAAAAAAATGACATTGAGAAGAACTCAATGACTTGAATCCTTGTCTGTTGGATTTTACCCAGCCTCTCACTCACTTCTGTAACCCCAAGCGTATCCAGAACAATGCTTTTCAGATAGGTGGTGCTCAACAAACCAGCTGGATTTAATGCAAGACATTTAGGGGTTGCCTACTATGTGCCAAGAAGTTTGTAGAGTGATGGGGGTACAGGGATGAACAAGGCCGAGTCTCTACCCTTGAGCTTACAATCTGGTACCTTTGGGTTATTATCTTTTATATTGTTGTTATTATTAACTAACATTTACTTAAACACACATAATGTGCTACAAGTTTTAGAAATATATAACATTCATGTCAAGATTCAGGGTATTTTTTTGTACCCCATTTAACAAATAATTGACACTGTGGGGCAGGAAGTAACTTGCCCAAAGTCTCAGGGTTCGTGGGCGTCAGGCACAAGGACAAACTCAGGTTTGCCTAATTCAGAGACCACTCTCTTTCTGTCAGTCGTGTTCTCTGTGCCCCTCGCCCTACTGATGTTCTAGCTTAGCAATTAAAAAGTGTATAAAGTTAAACTAGCATGTGGGTACGTAGGTCTCAAAAGTTATTGTCATAAGGCCAATTTTTGCTTCTCTCTCCTGGTCTTTTTTGATCTACTCGGTAGGGATTGCCCTTCCCCTTCCAAGAGATGCAAAGTTGAGCCATTTCTTCTGACTCTTAATGCCTCACATAAAGATTCCAGCAAAATAGTTGGAAGATTCAAATGTCTCCCCTCCCTCAGCTGGAGACATGTCAGGGAGAGCCCACAGTCAGGGACGTGGGATGCTTCTTCTCTCTTTGCTCTTTAGACAGCAGATTTTCCTCAGGTCAGAATCACTGGTGAGCCATTTCTGGAATCCAGCAGTTCCTCCACTTTACCACCAGCCTCTGGTACCTCTGGGCCTTCTAGAACTGCCTCAGGATGATCCAGGGAACACGCTCTAAGATGCCGCAGGAGAAAATGAAAGACATTTGTTGGCCAGCTTTGCTCAGAAGTGGTTTTTTTTTTTTTTTTTTGTGGTACGCGGGCCTCTCACTGTTGGGGCCTCTCCCGTCGCGGAGCACAGGCTCCGGACGCGCAGGCTCAGCGGCCATGGCTCACAGGCCCAGCCGCTCCGTGGCATGTGGTATCTTCCCGGACTGGGTCAGGAACCCGTGTCCCCTGCATCGGCAGGCGCACTCCCAACCACTGCGCCACCAGGGAAGCCCAGAAGTGTCCTTATTGACATGTCATGTGCCTCAGGATCCCACTGGGTCCGCTATGAACCCGTTCTTCTCTCTTCACCAGCACACACTGCTGGATGTTACTGGGATATACTCAGAGTCCATCTCCCTCTCTGGATTGAGGATGATTTGTGCCTTAAAACAGATCTGCTGCCATCCTCCTGGGAGCCCAGAATCCCAGGAGTAGGCACTCAGCCACCCATCTGGCCCAGGAAGTCTGTTTGAAAGGGATTATAATCCATAAACATCGCTCCCTAAACCCCAGTGAATCCCACTGCAGGTCTCTCAGTGCCCTGGGCCGTCGTGTCTGGAATCTGAACTCCTTAGAGCACAGACATATTTCTATGTTGGATGCACCCAGGAAGCTTTCTCCTCTCCCTCGGGGGCAAAGAGCAATGGGCTGTTTCTCAGAACACTTCAGGCTCTGTGCCAGTCGCTCAAAGTTCTTCTCCTTAAATAAGTGCTTTCTGGGGAAATTTGGTCAATAACCTCCCACTGGGCTCCCAGGGCTCACAAGGTCTTCAGAGGTTGGGCTCGGGGTGAATGTGGGCCTAGCCTCTGTCATTTTTATCACATACTCTACCCACCTACCTCTACCTTCTCTCACCTGAGTTCCAGTTTCCCCTCTTTTGTTCACCTTAGTTTTTCTTGTCTCAGTCTCCTTCCCTGGATGCTAAATAAGACTTTCTTGCTTATGGCCAGTGTTGTAACATAGTGAGAACAAGCAGAGGCCTGAGATTCAGGCTACAGCCAGGTTCCAATCCACATACTTCTACTTACCGCTGAGCTCTAAAGTAACTCTCCTGAGACCCAATTTCCTCTTTTGTAAAATAGGGATAATAGTTCCTACTTCACAGTGCTGTTGGTGGATTAAATGAGATCTTTTGCGTAGGGGAACTGGTACATAGCCTGGCATATTGTCGGATACATAGTCCATGTCATTCAGCATCACACCATATAGCCCACCTAAACAGACTCACTAGTGTTCCATATAGGTTTCTTGAACTAACCTGAGATAGACATTTTTCAGATTTCTGGGCTGCACTGGAAGGGTTTCCTCGACCATCCCTACTTCAGTTTTTTTTTTTTAAAATCAAAAGCTTGAAAGTTGAGGAGGGACTGGAGAGAAGGCAATGAAGTAAGCCGGATGCTAGAAGCCCAGACTGCCTTTGGCTCAGTCCAGATTTGAGGGAAACCTGGAATTACTGCAATTTCATCACAGCAGCTGGTCCAAGATAAACCTGCCAGAACTGCTCAGAGGCCAGATCTGGATTGCAGTGATAGCCGGGGCCTGCTGAGAAGCAAGGAGAAACTATTTATCTGACATTTCTTCAACCCCAACCAAGAATTGTCTTTGGCTCAAGACGCCGTTGGGACTGGTTTTCATTTGCATGGAGCTCATTTGAGCATCGTGCCTCTGACAGCAGAAACTTCTTAGAAAGACTTCCATTCCCCTGCCTCCCTTCCATGTGTGTCTTTCTCCTAATTCGGAAATAATGATTCATCCAGGAAGGCTAATCCCCTGGTCTTACTTGTACTTGGATTGTGCCAGAACCTCACATATAGGTTTTCTCTGATTCGGTTCCCCACCCAGCCTGTACAGGCCTGGGCAGCAGTGAAGAGGGCCACCAAGGAATATTTGCCCTCCTTCCAAGTTGGCAGGCTTCAGCTAATCGAACCCATGTTAACCAATGTGGCACATTTTAATACACTTCGCTGTTTCAAGCTGTGACAGAAAATTAGAGTGTGAATCTCCTTAACAGCCGCTTCTAGAGTGGCTGTCTGAAATCTCTGCATCTTTGACTCTTTGGTGCCAACAAAAGAAAGACTATTCCATTTATTATATATGTTGGAGGGGTTTTAAGACAGTCATGTCTGGACGAAAATGCCGCCATTCTTGTAATATTATTATGTAGATTCAACACTTTTCAAATAGGCAGATTTGGGGAATGGTATGAATAATCTAGGAATAGAATAGTGAGGTATTTTTTGAGACAACAATCCAGAATGAATCCAATCAGATCAGCATTATCTGCTTCCAACTAGTCACCTTATTCCAAGGGCATTGACCGGAGCTCCTGGAGCTGCCTTAGGGGCCTGTCGTATGTCTTTGGTTCATCATTTTTAGTCAAAACCAAGTGCAAGAATGGTCTTTGCTGCACTGCCATGGCCAAAGGTCAGAAACAAATGTTCATTAAAAGGGGACTGGCTAGCGGAGCAACTAAGCCTGTGTGCCGCAGCTACTGAGCCTGCGCTCTAGAGCCCGTGAGCCACAACTACTGAAACCCACATGCCTAGAGCCCGTGCTCCGCAACAAGAGAAGCTACCGCAATGAGAAGCCCGCGCACCGCAACAAAGAGGAGCCCCCGCTCGCTGCAACTAAAGCCCGCGCGCAGCAACGAAGAACCAACGCAGCCAAAAATAAATAAATAAATTTTAAATATATATATATATATATATATATATATATATAAAGGAGACTGTCTAAATTAATTATGATACATCCAGCCAATGGAATGCCAAATAATCATTAAAAATAGAATGATGTAGCAAGAATAAACCAGTGTTGTTAGAGATCCATATTGAAGAAATAGATCCTAGCCATATCGGTTATCTCTGGGGAGGAAAACTAGAGGCAGAGGGCCAAGGGAAAGCGAGAAGTTTTGTTTTCATCATCTAATTTTTATACATGTTGCATTTTGTACCTTGTATTACCCATATACACAATAATAAAATAATTGATTTTTCCAAAATACATTCAGAGTCCAGTCCAAAAAAAGATGGTTGAACTAGCTATATAATTCAAACAATTATAATCACTAGCGTTCTCATCTGCTGAGCACTTCACCTGTATCAGCCTTTATATTAAAGCTACTTACTACACACTTTATCTTATTTTCTCCTCAAAGTAATCTTATGAAGTAGACTTTACCATCTTTATTTTAGAAATGAGGACACTGTGACTCAAAGAGTTTTTAAAAGTTGCCTAAGGTTACACAATCCACACAAGGCAAAACTGGGATTCCAAACCTAGGTTGGGCTAACTTTTTCCATTGGCCCTTGGGGGCCTCCTACCATCACTCAATGAGACTGCATCTCCATCGTCATTCCATCCCCAGGGCCTGGCAGAGTACTTGGCACACAGGAGGTGTCTAATACATGCTGAATGAACGATAAACAGAAAGCAAAACAGTGAGAACAAGACTCAGACAGAAATTCCCTAAAAGGAATGTTACACATGTTTGAGCATCTTAGAATTGCAGGATAACATCCCTCTGAGGTTACTTGGAAGACAGCAACCTTCATTTGGAGGGCTATATTCTGCTGTGTTTGCTGAAAAATAATAGTCACGTTGTTTTTAGTCACACCTCACAAAGCCTCATTACTTCAAAATGCTTTCTGCTGGAAGAGGATTTCACAACAAGGAGAACCAGAGAATATGGTTTTCATCAGGCTACCTTTAAAAAGAACTGTCTTTCCGATGGCATCATATGAACAAATAAGTATTTCTCTTTTGTTTTATCTTCTGTTTTTCTTCATGATTGTTGGAAAATTCCAACAAGCTTAGCCATTCATTTCAGGGTGAATTTGGGACCCAAACAGTTAAATATCAGCCAATTTGGCTTCCTTGCTGCCTCCCAGCCAAGGAGATGAATGGAATGTTCATGAGGTCGCTTGGCAGGCATCCACATTCCTATGGGAACGTTGCAGCAGGGAGAGCTTTGGGACACTAAGAGGCAAATGTGTGGGAGTTATGGGGCAAACTGCAAATGATCCAAAGTCTCAGAAAAATGTGTGGAGTGCCATTGGCCCAAGGATGCTTTGCAGAAGACCAGCTAAGTCTCCTCCCTTGCTCACATCCCTGACACAACAGGAATCACACCGTTCAGTACTTTCCTACAGCCTCCCAGGAGTGGAATGGTATGGGCCACTTCCCTCACCACTGCAGATGGAAGCTTATTAAAAGAATTTCATCAAAGCGTCCCACTTCTTCAGCTGATCTTTCTATTCGTTCCTCTTTCTCTCATCCTCAAGAAAATGACTGGGGGAATGTGCCCAACGCCCTCTTCCCCACCCCTGAAGCTTTCTCTGTCCTTCCCCAAGAAAGGGACTCAAACCCATTGCATTTCCATTTTCCTGAAGTGCTTCCTTGTGTCGTTTAAAATGTACTTGACAGACCAGGTGAGCTCACCAGATTTCCCATTACGATCCCCTCCAGCTTTTAGAAAAGGCTACATTTAATGGAGGATGATGGTAGAAGTGGGATTTTCTGTTTAAAATTAGAAACTGTGATATTCATGTTCTCCCCCAAAGAGCAGCTCAACAGAAATTTTCTTACCACCACACTAAAAAGGAAGCTTGAGCCTAGAGTTAGGCATCCAGAGACTTCTGTGTGTCCTCCAAACATCTCCTGTGCTGGTCATACTGAGAAATGCTCTCTGCTGGGAGCCCTGTGCTCTGATTCCCCCTCCCACTTGGTGGCATTGGTACCAAGGAGTGGTAAACACTTGAGAAGAGTTCTCTGTAGTAAGCTGGGCTGTTAAGACTTTTTTATCTTGGCACCATTAACCTAGGATATGGATCATCTTAATCTCCAGTGTTTTCAAAAAGACACCTTTCCATTTCATCTCCAAAGGCTAAGAGATCAACTAGTAGGTCACTGGCTTTGTGGGTGAGGCCCTAATTAATTAATGTCCCTGAAGGCAAAACTATCAGTCTCTCCCAAGGCCAGCAAGCCAGGCTAAGTCCTTACAAGGAAGGACTATCTGGGGGAGAAACAGTAGTTTGTAGGGAGCGAAACAGCATCCTGGCTTTGTTGGTACCATAGGGCACCAAAACCTTAGAAGCCTTCAGGACCAGAACAAAAAGCATAAAGGAATAAAATGGCATGGAAATTACTTTAATATAATATAATATTAATGTAATATAGTCATCTGCTGAGCCCATAATCTAGCTTCCAGAGAAGCTGCATTTCTTTGGCCACAAAAGTAGCCCTTGGCTACAGCATTGGCTGAACATATGCCCTGCTCCCCACCCCCTGGCTAATTGATCACTGATGGACACCTGACCCAAACTGAACAAATCAGATTCTCTGTCCAGGAGTTTATATTTGGGATCCAAAGATGCTACATGTCCCAGTTAGCCATTTGAATTGAAGAGATGTATTTTAGCAGCAGTGGAGTAGTCATCTTTTGTCCTGTAGATAGAGAGGCCTAAAACCCCCTCTGTAGAAAAAGAAGAAGAATGAACTGACCAGGTGAACAGAAGCAGAGAGAGACCACGTAGAGTCAGACAGCCCCTGAACGAGCCTGACCCTGGCTCCTAGGGGTATCTTTGCTCAGGCCTGGTCACATCCTTGGATTCCACAAAACCCATCTATTCTTATAATAATCCCCCTCCCCCTATTTCCTTTGACTAAGCTTGTATGAGTGGGTTTCTGTTACTTATAACCTAAAGAACATTGGCTAAGGCAGAAGCCCAGAAAGGTCCACAGGCCAAGGTAGGAACAGAGAGCGTCCCGGTAACATTTGTAAGGTGAAGTGGTTGACCTGGGCGTCAGGATGGAACTGCAAATGTCCTCACCTCATCTAGACTGCCCTCCTCCACAAACCCTGAAGAGTTTGTTGTTGTTGTTTTCTTACACAACTAAGATATATATACATACACATACACACACACACACACACACACACACACACACACACATATATATATACTCTTAGTAAAGTTCCCAACAATATAAAAGTATATAGAATAAATACAGATGTCTCTCATCACTTACCTAATCCTCGATCCTGCCTCCAAGATTACCTTTGCTCGCGCCATATTTCATGCAAACCGAAATGCCGTCAATTGTCAGATACATGCTCATTTCTGAGATGTTAAAAGATGAAAGGAGATACAGTAGTCTGTTGGGTATCTTTTCACATATTTTTCTCAGCATTCCACATACCCATAGATTTTTGTATGGTTATTAGTTTTTATCATTAATACATTCATTCCAAGCACATTGTTCTTCAACTGCCTTCTGAACATTTCTTGGAGCATCTTCCTTTTCAGTGAAGATTTTATTCTCTCCACGACTGTATCTCGAGTGCTAGAACCATCCCTGGAACATGGTAGGAACTCAAGAAAGAAAGAAAGTTTCAACTAATGAATGTCCAGCCTCTTTTGTTCTAATGTCTACACGGTCTTCAATAGTATTTACTCAACCTTTCGCCATTAAAGTAACCAGAATGTTTACTTAATTCAAAGAGATGGTTCCTTCCCATTTTTTTTAACCTTTTACAAATAATACTACTTACAAATAATACCAAATATCCTGGCTCCACTGGGTTTATAGAACAGAAATGGTCATCATCATTTAGTTACAGATGCTATTATAAGCACTTTACATGCATTAACTTATTTAATATTCTCGAAAGCCATCTGAGGTTGGTGCTATTATTATCATTTCCATTTCTCAGATGACAAAACTGAGAAAAAAAGAGGTTAAATGACTTGCCCCCAAAGTCAGCAGGGAATAAGTTAACAGGCAAGGATTTAGATCCCAGGCAACCTTGCTCCAAAAGCCAGGCTCCTATCACTGTGCTCCTTTGGCTGGATATCTTGAAGTTGAATTGTTATGTCTGATGGAAAGAACATTTGAATCCAAAAATGCTGCATCGATTTAATTCCCTCCCTCACTGTTTGAGAATAACTGCTTCCCACCACCCTGGCCAATAATGGATGCTATCAGTTTTTAAGTCATTTTAAAATATAGGTAAAAAATGGTATTTCAGCATTCATTTAATTTTATTTCCAGATTTACTGTGACATTAAGCTTGATTTCCATTGATTATTGGCTATTTGTATTTTTCCTGTGAA
This sequence comes from Phocoena sinus, assembly GCF_008692025.1. Lineage (NCBI taxonomy): Eukaryota > Metazoa > Chordata > Mammalia > Artiodactyla > Phocoenidae > Phocoena > Phocoena sinus. The sequence continues at coordinate 66,811,598 of NC_045770.1, forward strand.
TTGCCTGCTCATTTTCTTTGCCCACTTCTTCTATTGGGTTTTCTGTCTTTTAGTTATTGATTTTTAGGAACTCTGAGTATTATTATAAATGTGGCAAAAAGTTTCACCTAGGCCATTTCTTTGATATGATATAGTTTGTCACACAAACGTTTTTAAAATCTGATGGAGTTAAATTCATCCGTTTCTTTCTACATATGGCTTCTGACTTTTGTGCCCTCTCCCACTCATAATGATAAAGGATTCTATTTTCTTCTTCTAACATTTTATTTTTAGGTTTAACTCTATATTCCATCTGGAACCTATTTGGGGATAAAACTTGGGCTCTAATTTTTTTTAAGGGAAGACCCAGTGTTACTATCACTATTCTTTGCTCTGTTTATCATACATTGAATTTCCATAAATGTAAGGATCTGTTTCTAGACCTTCTGTTTCATTGTTTTAATGGTCTATTCCTGAGCCACAGTATGTATGTAAAGCACAGAGACACAGTCAGCACATAATTAATGTCAATTATCTCCTTCATCTCTTGTTATCCTTCCTATATTATTTTTCTTTTCACAGTTCCAATCTATAAATTCACGCCTCTGTTATTTTTCTTATCTATTTAGAATCTTTCACCCTGAATTTTAGAGTACACATCTGACTACCCTCATCTCTAATGAAATGAGATAATGTGGTCACTTAACCAAATCATTTTTGTGTAGCTTTATAGCTGTAAATAACACAGCTCCCTCCCAGTCTTATTAAACCAGCCAATCTCTCCTCATTGATCAGAATAACAAACAGTTGAATTTCTTCAGGTCACTTCTTAGGGTTCCTGGAGATAATATCATTCACAAGTCTGCTTGCCAATCATTCTGCTGTTAGCTGAACCTGAGGTTTTGGGAAAGGATCCAAAGAGACAGCTCCCCATCACGGCGATAGTGCCATTTGTGTCCTTTCTGTTGTTGGTTCAGATGGGATCACTGGATGTCTCCCCATGGCCATGTGACCTACCACAAAGTCCCACAGGTGTCCTCACCACCGCCAGGTTTATTGATTCTCACTCAAGTGACCCACGTTCCACCCCTGCCCCTTCTCATAGGGCTGTTTCTGTGAATGAAGGTGATTCTTCTGTCAGCATATTCCAGTCCAGCTCCAGCCTCCACAGAGTCAGTGACACTATGAGATCCCTCTCAAGTCATGAATAAAAATCTCACATTTATTCTGCAAGTTACCTATCTTCTATACATTGGTGTTTTAATATTTGGGGCCATAATAATCTAGTCCCTATTCACTGTTTCTCCGTATAATGCAGAACATCTGGTTAAGAGCATGGCCCCAGAAGCCAGTCGACTCTGTCTGATCCCAGCTGCCCCCTCAACCAGCTATGCAATTCAAGCCTCTGTCTACCTCAGTTTCGTCATTTGTAAAACGGGGGCGATGATGACAATAAACCCATCTTATAGAGTTGCTGTGAGGCTAAATAAATTAATAACTATACAGTACTTGGAACAGTGCCTGACACATAATAAAGCCCTGGAACTATTTGCTAAAATAAGTTAAATGAACCATAAAGCCTTTCCTACATTTTCATTAATCTCCCCATGTCATTCCTTCTACTCCACATAAAAATTGCTTTATTTACATTTCTCTCTCCTTAAATATTCATGTGAAAATATTCTTTAGTTATATCAGCTAGGCTTGGAACATATACGCTTTTTCCCATCCTCCATAGATGTCCTGCAGATTTCTGAGATTGATAAGCCCATAGAAATAATAGTAGTGAAAGTATAATAATAAAGAAGTTTGCAAGGCCTGTATGAAGAAAACTTTTAAACTCTCCTGAGGGAAATAAAGGATTTGCCTGAGTGAGTAGGAAGATTCAGTATCATAAAGATGTCAATTATCCTTGAGTTAATTTGTAAATTAACTCAATAAAAATACCGATAAGTTTTTCAGAACTAGGTAAGGTGATTCTAAAAATTATGTGAAAAAGAAAAACAAACATATCCTGGAAAATTCTGAAAAAGAAGAGAAATGAGGAGGGGACTATACTTAGCAGATTTAAAAACTTTTTTATAGAGTCTCATGAGCTCTTGGTACATGAAGTCACAGACTGACCAGTAAAACAGAAGAAATTAGCCTTTAGTGTACAATAAAGGAGACATCTCAAATCATGGGGAAAGATGAACTATTCAGTGATGGTGTGGGGGGCAGTTAGTAGCCATCTTGAAAAACCATAGCAGTCAATTCTCATCAGCAGTAGTTACATTCTATAAAAATACTGCAAATACTGAGTTAGTGAACACTGAACCACTTTTGCTAGGAGAAATACAGGGTTCTGCAAGCCTCTGGTCACAACCATTTCATCAGCTGATCAACAGACAACCTTGTTTTATGTGTCTTTCTGTTTAAAGACACCTTATTAATATACATTGTTGACTCAACATTTAACTCATGGCCAATAACACTATAACTCATGCCTGAACAAAGCTTATCTAGCACCCATATTTTCCCTGTAAGGCACTATAATAATAAGCTTCTTGTGCTTGAGAGCCCTAGATAGCACTTCCGCGCTACACTTGCGGGCCATTTTAAACAGCAAAATTCCCAACAAACACAGCACGGAAACGCAAAATGTGGTGCTAAATAGACCACAGAAAGGACATTCGTTGCCAGTACTAGAGCTGAAACAAGAAAGCAGAGCAACATCTTGGTCAACCTCAGCTGGCAACATGCACATGACAGGCAACTCAAATTTCCGCCACTCTTTATATGTCCACAAGTGACAGCACAAGCACTGTGAGTATTGATTTTGGAGTTACAAATACATTTTAGCAAGTAGGTGAATTTGTAAATGCAGAATCTGTGAATAATGAAGATAGATGTAGTTAGAACCATATCCCACATTACACACTAGGATAAATTCCGAAGCATCAAATCTTGAAGTGTTAAAAAAAAAAGTAATCATAAAGTATTAGAAAAAATAATGGACATTGTTCTTTATAACCTTGGAATGGAGAAGAACTTTCTAATCAAAGCACAAAATCAAAAAGCCACAAAAAAAAATTGTTAAATTTGACTGCAGTAAAAGAAACAAAAACAACTTTAAGACAAAAAAGAATTACTCTAACAGAAGTCAAACTTAACTTATTAAACAATCAAAATAACAAAAGATAAATGACAAGTTGGGAAAATATTTGCAATTCTTATAAGAACAGAAGGCTAACCTCCTTACAAAATAAAATGTCCTAGACATTGACAAAAAATAAAAATAAACTCCAATTTTAAAAAAACTGAAAAATGATATGAAAAATTCAAAGAAAAATTATATAGACAGTTCACAAATCATATGATAAGGTGCTCAACTTTCATAATAAAAGGAATGTAAAGTAAAGCTATATTTAGATATTATTTCTCATCAAACTAGCAAAAATCCAAAAGATTTTAGAATGGTGTGATGACACTGCTTTGAAGAAACAAGCATTTTATACATTTCCATTGGGGGTTTTAATGGTACAACCTGCAGCGAGGACAAGTTGTCAATAATTATCAGAATTCAACTGGATATAACCTTTGACCCAGAAATTCACTCTTAGGAATTTATCCTATACTTAGGCACATGCAAACTGACCAATGGACAGAGTTATTCATTGCAACATTGTTAGCATTAGCCAAAGATTAGAATGTCAATAAAATAAGGATTAAATACACTATGGTTATTTAAACAATGGAAGACTGCAGCTGTAAAAACACATGAAAAAGTTCTTTATGGATTAACACAAAAAGATCCTGGAGATATACTGTTAAGTGAAGAGCAAGATGCAGAAGCATATTCATGTTATCCTTTGTATAAAAAGGAGAGAAGAAAAAATATTATGTGCACTGGCTTGCATATGCATAAAAATTCAATGAAAGGATTATTAAGAAACTAATAACAATGGATTATTAAGAAACTAATAACAATGATTACCTATTCATAGTAATGGAAACTGAGCAAATATAGGAATAAAGTGGGAAGGAGCTTGTTTTAGAATTACCGATATTCAACCCTTGGAAATGTATACCATATTCAAAAAATTAAGTAGAAAATTTTATTTAAAAATGGAAGCTGGATTATAAAATGAAGGCACATTATCCTTTTATTGACACAAAATCAGAAAGGCAATTAGAAACTCCAGGAAGGGAAATTCCCTGGCAGTCCAGTGGTTAGGCCTCACTGCTGAGGGCCAGGGTTTGATCCCTGCTTGAGGAACTAAGGATCCACAAGCCGCGTGGCGTGGCCAAAAAAACAACTCCCGGAAGAAAACAAACAAAAATACTATATACAAAAGTCCTGGTCCAAACTGCAAGCAAACTAAAATTCATCATGATATCTGTAGATGATATGCTATATGCAAAGTGAATCCATTTAGCCTTGATGCTTAGGACAATGTCATTCAGGACCTATCCATTCTCTGGGTCCCAGATTCTTGAGCAGTCACATCAGGTCAGTGGGTACAGATTTCAGCCCCTCCTGTGACACACTCAGTGAAACTAAGATCAATGACATTCAAAAGGGAAGTTGTCATGACTGGAAAGTCACTGTGTGGCCCAGCCACCTTGTCTTTTTGTAAAATTACTAAACTAACTGTTAAAATTAACACTAAATCTAACTGTAAACAAAAGCACCTTTCTTTAAAACTCACACACTTCTCTAACAAGTAATAATCTAAAAACCCAACCTCGCTTTGGTCATTCTACCAGCCCCAGCAGGCTCTGGGAAGACAAGGATGATTCAAAGATGCAATGGAATAATGTAACTATATTTGTGAAAATTCCCTGGCCATCACCAGCATAGTTTAGCTTCTCTTCACAGTCAGGCTGTGATAAGAAAAGAGTTGTGTGCCAGAGAGTTCAATCTCATTTTCTCTCCACTCTTGCTGGGGTTTCAAGAGTTGCCATCCAGACTTTCTCTACCTGATTCAGACAATCCCTGAGAGGTCCCTGAGTACAGAGGAAGCCTTAGTTTATGGATATATGTGTGTAATTATGGCATTTCATCGTGGAATAGACTCAAGAGCAGTGGTCAGCAAACTACAGCCCACAGACCAAATCTGGCCAGCTGCCTGTTTCTGTAAATAAAATTTAATTGCAACATGGCTACATCCATGCATTCATGTATTGTTTATAGCTGCTTTCATACTACAATAGCAGAGTTGAGTAGTTGCAACAAGAAAACATACAGCCTGGGCTTCCCTGGCGGTGCAGTGGTTGAGAATCCGCCTGCCAGTGCAGGGGACACGGGCTTGATCCCTGGTCAGGGAAGATCCCACATGCCACAGAGCAACTAAGCCTGTGTGCCACAACTACTGAGCCTGCTCTCTAGAGCCCGTGAGCCACAACTATTGAGCCCACGTACCACAACTACTGAAGCCGCGCGCCTAGAGCCCGTGCTCCACAGCGAAAGAAGCCACCGAAATGAGAAGCCCGCGCAACTGCAACGAAGACCCAACACAGCCTAAAATAAATAAATATTTTTTTAAAATAAAAGAGAACATACAGCCTGCAAGCCAAAAATATTTACTACCTAGGCTTTCACAGAAAAAGTTCACTGAACCCTGTGCAAGAGTATCTAGGGCTGGCATCCAGCAGATTCCCACTGACAAAATCAGACAGACATGTAGCCTGACTTGCCACTACAAATCCTGCTTTGGACGTATAGATATAGGTAAAATCATCATTATTATCATACATAGTAAGTATATATATGTATATGTCTGTGTGTGTATATGTATGACAGCACACTCTCACTACAAAATAACAGTAAGATACAGAACAAGAGGTTCATTCAAAGGGATGTAGTAATCTTATCCCCACTCTTCATTCTCACAAGAATCCAGCGCGTTCTACACAGCTAAGGGAGGCAGCATAGTATAATGCAAATAGCAGACAGATCTGGTTGAAAGCAGCCCACTCACATCCTGGTTCCCTGGCTCAAACAGTGAGACACCACATGCGAAGTGCACCACACATTGTCAGCACCCAGTAAGTGGTGATTATTAGTTTTACCTCACCTATACCCTTCTGCCTGGATCCCACTCTTCTTTTCTTGCTTTTTTCATTCCCTGGTCCCATTTACCAATCAGCATTTCCTTTAATTACTAACAATATCTTTATTAAAACCCTTTCTCTTATCGGTATTTAGGTACTTAAAATTTATTTATTTATTTGGCTGCGTCGGGTCTTAGTTGAGGCACGTGGGATCTTTTGTTGCGGTGTGCGGGCTTCTCTAGTTGTGGTGCACAGGCTTCTCTCTAGCTGTGGTGTGCAGGCTCCAGAGCATGTGGGCTCAGTAGTGATGGCACACAGGCTCTCTAGTTGTGGCGCATGGGCTCAGTAGTTGCAGCACGTAGGCTCTCTAGTTGTGGCACGCAGGCTTATTTGTCCCGTGGCATGTGGGATCTTAGCTCCCCGGATAGGGATCAAACCCACGTCCCCTGCACTGGAAGGCAGATTCTTAACCACTGGACCACCAGGGAAGTCCCAGGTACTTATTTTTTAAATGCAAATTATTGAAGGCTGGAAGCTTCACTAAGTTGCCACTAACAGGCTTCCCTGGTGGCACAGTGGTTAAGAATCTGCTTGCCAATGCAAGGGCCATGGGTTCCATTCCCGATCCAGGAAGATCCCACACACTGTGGAGCAACTAAGCCCGTGCACCACAACTACTGAGCCTGTGCTCTAGAGCCTGTGAGCCACAACTACTGAGCCTGCATGCCATAACTACTGAAGCCCATGCACCTAGAGCCCATGCTCTGCAACAAGAGAAGCCACCACAGTGAGAAGACCATGCACCACAACAAAGAGTAGCCCCCACTCGCCACAACTAGAGAAAGTCCTTGCGTAGCAACAAAGACTCAACACAGCAACAAATAAATTAATTAATTAATTAAAGAAAGAAAGAACCTGACACTAACTAGTAATCAAAAAGAAGTCATGTAGTTATCTGGAAGAGATATATAATATATATGTATACTTTTAATAGTTAATACCATAAGAATAAAGAGAAATCTCTACATCCTAGAAATGAAGAAGAAACTGAAGATCAGAACAATAAATATGAGAAGTGACTCTGTGAAGGTCCTTGAGGAAGGGAGGTGATGCTAGTTTCAGTAATCTAGGGATTTGGCTTCAGCACCAACATAAGGACAGAAAAGCCTTCTGTAATGCTAGGAGTTAGAAATGAGATATCTACACAAGGAGAAGTTTTCTACACCTCCTAAGGGAGGGAGAAAACTATCTATTAGCATGTAAGGAGCATAAGAAAGTTTGTCAGTCTTTTCTTAGGCTCTGGATTGAAAAAGAGGAAAAGTCTCTTTTGATAATTCAAAAATGAGAGCCCACAACATACATGGCTTTGGACTTTGAATTTATACACTTCATGTGATCTGAGGACATCAAAGATGTCCAATGGCTCAACACAATTATTTTATATATTTTGTGAGTTTATCTTCAATGGGTTTTTAATCCGTGGGAATACTGTACAGCTGAGAAATTAACATAATCCCGTATAAGGGAATACAAAACTACCCTGGAAAGACATGCCTTCAACACTGGCTACACAGGACTAAAAAAAAAAGCCCACTAACAATGAGGTCATAATAAAAGATAACAATGTTAGATGTTTGAAAACATAACACCATGAGTAAACAGTATTCACCACATAAAACACAAGGTAATCATTTAAGTCTTAGATACAGTCTGCATCCATAATATAGATACTTTTAAAGTTATTAAGGATGAGAACTTCCACTTCTGGTCAATATGAAGTAACAGAGATGGGATATGCTTTTCATGTGAAACAATCAAAAAAAGGACACCATATATGAAAAAATGGTTTTCAGATATTGGACATCAGGCAGTTCTGGACAGTGACACCTGAGAGAGAAGGAACATAGAAGATTAGTCCAACAATTGCCTCAGCTTACTGCTTGGAGGGAATTTCCTGGCCACAACATAGGGAGAGAGAAGGGAGGCAGAGGCTTGCAGTTTCCTTACGCTGAGAAGAGAGAGCTAGAAGACAGGGAGGCTGAAGTAGCTAGAGCTCCCAGGACAGAGAACCAGAGAAGAGGAAGACCAGCCAAGAGAGAGCTCCAGAGATCATCAGTACCTCTTCAGAGCATGATTGTAAGAAGACTACCCAAGGATGGGGAAATAATCAACCAAAAATAGCAGGGGGAAAACCCCCAAAGCTCACAACAAGCCAAAAATAGTTCATTTTCCTACCAGCCAACATGAAAAACCTTCTAATTCATAAGCATTGAGCAGAATACTTAGAAGGATGCCACTTCATTAGTAATATCAAGATTTAAAACAAAAAAATACATAGTGATGGATAAAGAGAGACACAATAATAATAAAGATATCAATTCATCGAAAGGAAATAATCCTTGACTTTAGGAGATGTAACTGAGAGCCTGGGGAGACCAAGGTGACTAATATTTGAAGGACAGAGTACAAGAGAAGACCGGGCATCACAAAAAGAGAGCTCTGGGGTCTGCAGGGGGTCTCCTCGAATATTCAGCTGAGTATGATAAGCACATGTGTGTGAGGAAACTAGACAAGGCTGGGGAAACAACCATTTAAAAAATTTAGAAGTAACAATGCCCAGAGCTCTCACATAGCTAGGAATAGTTCCCACTAGCCAGGCTGGGAAACCTTATGATTCTCAGAGTGTGAGGTAGAAATACACAGAAGACACTTGTACCAATAGTGGGGAATAATTAGTGCTCTACTGAACACTGCTTTAGCTTTGCCTAATAACTCTTAAAAGCAAATCCTGAGGACTTCCCTGGTGGTGCAGTGGTTGAGGGCCCGCCTGCTGATGCAGGGGACATGGATTCGTGCCCTGGTCTGGGAAGATCCCACATGCCGCGGAGCGGCTGGCCCTGTGAGCCATGGCTGCTGAGCCTGCACGTCCGGAGCCTGTGCTCCACAACGGGAGGGGTCCCGGTGGTGAGAGGCCCGCGTACTGCAAAAAAAAATTCCCAGATACAAGAAAGGAGAAAAAGGTGACCTATAATGAGATAAAATAAATACATACATTAAAACCAAACCAGAACTGACACAGATATTAAAATTACCAAACATAGTCATTAAAACAGTTACAATGACTATATTCCACATGTTAAAAAATAGTTAAGCGGGGCTTCCCTGGTGGCGCAGTGGTTGAGAGTCCACCTGCCGATGCAGGGGACACGGGTTCATGCCCCGGTCTGGGAAGATCCCACATGCCGCGGAGCGGCTGGGCCCGTGAGCCATGGCCGCTGAACCTGCGCATCTGGAGCCTGTGGTCTGCAATGGGAGAGGCCACAACAGTGAGAGGCCCGTGTACCGCAAAAAAAAAAAAAATATATATATATATATATATATATACACATAGTTAAGTGGAGATATGTAAGATATTAAAAAAAGAACCAAATAAAACTTCTAGAGAAGAAAACTACAATGTGTGAGATGGAAAATACACTGGATAGGATTAATGGCAAATTAGATTTTGTAGAAGAAAAGGTTAATGAACCTGAAGATGGAACAATAGAAACTATACAAAAAAGAAACTAGAAAGAAAAGAGAAATTTTCTTAAATAAGCATAGCATCAGTGAGCTATGGAAAGACTTCACAGGACTTAATAATGTTTGTAATTGGAGTCCCTGAAGGAGAGGAAATGTAGGAGCAGAAAAAATGTATCCAGAATTAATAACAATAATTTTTCAAAATTTGATGAACTCTATAAGCCCACAAATCCAAGAATCTCAGCAATCCACAAATGCAGAAAAATTTAAGAAAAATATACCAATGCCCATCATAAATTGTTCAAAACCAGTGATAAGAAAACTTAAAAGCATCCAGATTTAAAACAAAACAAAACAATATGTCGCATGACACTTTCTGATTTCAAACTATATTACAAAGCTATAGTCATCAAAACAGTATGGTACTGGCATAAAAACAGACACATAGATTGGTGGAACACAACAGAGTCTAGAAATAAACCTATGCATACATGGTCAATTAATTTACAACAAAGGAGCAAATAATATACAGGAAAGGACAGCTTCTTCAATAAGTGGTGCTGGGAAAACTGCACAGAGCCAAACGCAAAAGAATGAAACTGGATCACTATCTGACACCATATACAAAGATCAACTCAAAATGGATTAAGGACTTGAATGTAAGACATGAAACTGTAAAACTCCTGGAAGAAAACATAGGGAGTAAGCTTCTTGACACTGGTCTTGGCAATGATTTTTTGGATTTGATACCCAAAGTGAAGGCAATAAAAGCAAAAGTAAATTAGTGCAACTACATCAAACTAAAAAGCTCTGCAGAGCAAAGGAAACGATAAACAAAAATGAAAAGGCGGGCTTCCCTGGTGGCACAGTGGTTGAGAGTCTGCCTGCCAATGCAGGGGACATGGGTTCATGCCTCGGTCCAGGAAGATCCCACATGCCGCAGAGCGGCTGGGCCCATGAGCCGTGGCCGCTGAGCCTGTGCATCCAGAGCCTGTGCTCTGCAACAGGAGAGGCCACAACAGTGAGAGGCCCGCGTACCACACACACACAAAAAAAGGCAACCTACTGAATGAGAGAAAATATTTGCAAATCATATATTTGATAAGGGGTTAATATCTAAAATATACAGAGATTCATAAAACTCAATAGCAAAAAGCAAACGAACAATCCAATTAAAAAACAGGCAGAGGAAATGAATAGACATTTTTTCTCAGGAAGACATACAAATAGCCAACAGGTACATGAAAAGGTGCCCAACACCATTAATCAGCAGGAAAATGCAAATCAAAACCACAGTGATATTACCTCATACCTGTTAGAATAGCTATTATCAAAAAGACAAGCGATAACATGCTTTGGCAAGGATCAGAGAAAAGGGGACCCTTGTGCACTGTTGATAGGAATGTAAATTGGTTCAGCCACTATGGAAAACAGTATGGAGTTTCCTCAAAAAATTAAAAATAGAACTACCATATGATCCAACAATCCCACTTCTGTGTATATATCCAAAGGAAATGGAAACAGGGTATCAAAGAGATATTTGCACTCCCGTGTTCATTGCAGCATTATTCATAATAGCCAAGACACGGAAACAACCTAAGTTTCTATCAACAGTGAATGGATAAAGAAATAGATAGATACACACATATATACATACATACATAGGCAGATATACATATACACATACATCAATACACACACAATGGAACATTATTCAGCCATGAGAAGGAAGGAAATCCTGCCATTTGCGACAACATGGATAGAAATTGAGGGCATTATGCTAAGTGAAACAAGCCAGAGAAAGACAAATACTGTGTGGTATCACTTACATGTGTAATCTTTATAAAAAAAAGTCAAACTGATAGAAACAAAGAGTAGAAAAGTTGTTGCCAGGGCTGGGGGTGGGGGAAATAGGGAGAGGTTGGTAAAATGGTATAAATACTGAGCTATAAAAAGAATAAAGTCTGAGGATTTAATGTAAAACATGGTGATTATAGTTGATAATACTGTATTTTATAATTGAAATTTTCTGAAAGTAGAATTTAATGTTCTCACAAAAAAAATGATAATATGTGAGGTAGTGAATGTGTTAATTAACCAGATGGTGGGAATCCCTTCACAATGTATATGTATATCAAATCATCACAATGTACACTGTAAATACCTTACAATTTATTTATCAACTATACCTCAATAAAGCTGAGAAAACTAATATGTAACATATAGGGAACAAAAATAACTTGCCAGAAACAGTGCAGAGTAGAAGACATCAGACAACATCTTTAAAATGCTGAAAGAAAATAAACATCAGCCTAGAATTTGATACCTAGCAAAAATATCTTTCAAAAACAAAGATGAAACAGACTTTATGCAGATGCTCAAAAGCTAAAAACAAAATTACTACCAGCAGACCCACACCATAAGAAATAGTAAAAGAAATCCCTCAGGCAGAAGCAAAAAGAAATAAGATAAAAATATGGATCTGCACAAAGGAGGAACGAGCACTGCAAATGGTAACTACATAGGTAAATACATAAGATTTTTCTTTTATTATATAAATTACTGTAAAGGAAATGACTCTTTAAACAAAGGCAATAACTAGTTAATGTGGGTTTTATAACACATGTAAAAGTAAAACTTATGACAAAAATACCACAAAGTTTAGGAGGAAAGAGATGGAAATATACTATTGAAAAGTTCTTATACTATACGTGAAGTGGTATAATATCACTAGAAGGTAGAATGTGATAAGTCAAAGATGTATATTATAAATGCTAGAGCAACTTCTAAAATAATAAAAACTATAATTAATAATCTATCATGAGATAAAATGGAATCACAAAACATATTCAATTTATCCAAAAGAAGTTAGAAAGAGAGGGAAAAAGGGAACAAAGAAAAATGGGACAAATAGGGGGAAAAAAAGGAAGATGATAGATTTAAACATAACTATATCAGTAATCATGTTATGTGTAAATGGTCTAATTGCCCTAATTAAAAGGCAAAGATTGTCAGATTGGTTAAAAAAAATTGTGAGGCCCAATTATATGCTGCCTATAAGAAACTCATTTCAAGCATAAAGAGCAGAGGTCGCCTTCCCTGGTCTTCTTGCCAGAAGGAAAAGGTTTTCTCTGAGTTTTACTCTTCATATTACAGTTCTATAATTGGGGCCACCCTTGGGTTAAAGCTGGGATACAAAGGGGGAAGCAAAACCAGGAAATTCAATCTCATTTTGATTGCTCTGCAAGATCTGACTTCCCTCCCCAATCTGAATATTATTTTTTTATTTTTCAGAGTCTTTAAGTAGTTTTTAAATTTTCTATTCAGAGTTATTAGTCTGTAACCTGTGGGAAACATAGGCTATAGTGGACTTAATCCATCTTGACCAATGCTGGAAGTTATGAATATCTTTTCAAGGCAGGCGAAGTTTATGAACATACTTTCAATAATGGCAGAGAACAATAAACTGATAAACTCATGAAACAATACTGACATTCATTTATAATCATGGAAATGGCAGTTAATGTGACAAAATTTGTACACAGCAGTTTGGCAAATTTTTTTTATCATATGATAACATCAAGAGTGGAAGAAGATATAAGGAAACAGGAACTCTTATATTTTAGGTGGAATTGTAAATTGGTATAACCAATTTCTAACCAAAGACAAAATAGAGATTAAAAGAGCTAAGAGAATATTACATGCAAAATCCATAGGCACAAATTTGAAAATCTACAGAAAACAGATAATTTTCTAACAAAATAAAAATTGTCAACATTAACCTGAGAAGAAACAAAGTCTAAATAGACCAATTATAAAAGTGGTTGAAAAATGACAAAAAATCTACCATTGAAAATGGCACTAAATCCAAATGGGTTTAGAACTGAGCTTCATCTAAGCTATAAGACAAATTATTATAATTCTATTTAAATTATTCCAAGCCACATAAAAATATAGAAAACTCTCCAACTCATTTTACTAGCACATATTTTAACAACCAAATTGGTTACAGACAGTACAAAACAAAGATGATTGAGATCACCCATTTATTTAGAAAGAAAAATTCTAAACAAAATATTAGCAAATAAAATGCAGCCATGTACAGTAAAACCATATGACCAATTGGTATTTATTTTAGAGATTCAAGGATGGTACAATAGGAAAAGATTGAGCAACATAATCCATTACATAAAGGCATCAAAGGAGAAAAACTGTGTCATCATTGAGCTTCTCTCAACATCTGTCAAGATGTTCAAGACTAATAATCATTAAGAAGCATAGCTGAGAGAGAGAGAGCACCTAATTATCTTCTAAGTTGAATTCTGATCGTGTATGATCAGCACTTAGTTTGTCCTTCTTGATTACATAAACGGATACATTTCTCTTTTATTTAAATTTCTCTTAATTACATAAACGAATACTTCAGCTAGTTTGATTTGGAATGCTGTCACTTGAAATTGTGAGTACATATTAATAAAGCATCAACAGAAAGAACACTAAAAGAAAAGATTATTCAATAAGATAGTCATATACAAAGTAAATATATTAAAATCAATAGAGAATCTTCACACATTGCTGGTGGGAATGTAAAATAGTGTAGCCACTCTGGAAAACAGTTGGGCAATTTCTCAAAAAGTTAAACATAATCAATAACAAAAAAGCAAACAAACCAATCCAAAAATGGGCAGAAGACCTAAATAGACACTTCTCCAAAGAAGATATACAGATTGCCAACAAACACATGAAAGAATGCTCAACATCATTAATCATTAGAGAAATGCAAATCAAAATTACAATGAGATATCATCTCACACAGGTCAGAATGGCCATCATCAAAAAATCTAGAAACAATAAATGCTGGAGAGGGTGTGGAGAAAAGGGAACACTCTGGCACTGCTGGTGGGAATGTGAATTGGTACAGCCACTATGGTGAACAGTATGGAGGTTCCTTAATAAACTACAAATAGAACTACCATATGACCCAGCAATCCCACTACTGGGCATATACCCTGAGAAAACCATAATTCAAAAAGAGTCATGTACCAAAATGTTCATTGCAGCTCTATTTACAATAGCCAGGAGATGGAAGCAACCTAAGTGTCCATCATCAGATGAATGGATAAAGAAGATGTGGCACATATATACAATGGAATATTACTCAGCCACAAAATGAAACGAACTTGAGTTATTTGTAGTGAGGTGGATGGACCTAGAGTCTGTCATACAGAGTGAAGTAAGTCAGAAAGAGAAAGACAAATACCGTATGCTAACACATATATATGGAATCTAAGAAAAAAAAAGTGTCATGAAGAACCTAGGGGTAAGACAGGAATAAAGACACAGACCTACTAGAGAATGGAATTGAGGATATGGGGAGGGGGAAGGGTAAGCTGTGACAAAGTGAGAGAGTGGCATGGACATATATACACTACCAAACGTAAAATAGATAGCTAGTGGGAAGCAGCCGCATAGAACAGGGAGATCAGCTCAGTGCTTCAGGACCACCTAGAGGGGTGGGATAGTGAGGGTGGGAGGGAGTGAGACAAGAGGGAAGAGATATGGGGACATATGTATATGTATAACTGATTCACTTTATTATAAAGCAGAAACTAACACACCATTGTAAAGCAATTATACTCCAATAAAGATGTAAAAATAGTTAAACATAAGATTACCATACAACCCAATCACTCCATTCCTACATATTTATCCAAGAGAAATAAAAAACACATGTCCCTGGAAGCAACCTAAGTGTCCATCAACAGATGAATGGATAAAGAAGATCTGGCACATATATACAATGGAATATTACTCAGCCATAAAAAGAAACGAAATTGAGTTATTTGTAGTGAGGTGGATGGACATAGAGTCTGTCATACAGAGTGAAGTGAGTCAGAAAGAGAAAAACAAATACCGTATGCTAACACATATATATGGAGTCTAAAAAAAAAAAAGGTCATGAAGAACATAGGGGCAAGATGGGAATAAAGACACAGACCTACTAGAGAATGGATTTAAGAATACAGGGTGGGGGAAGGGTAAGCTGGGATAAAGTGAGAGAGTGGCATGGACATATATACACTATCAAACGTAAAATAGATAGCTAGTGGGAAGCAACCGCATAGCAAAGGGAGTTCAGCTCAGTGCTTCGTGACCACCTAGAGGGGTGGGTTAGTGAGGGTGGGAGGGAGGGAGACACAAGAGGGAAGAGATATAGGGACATATGTATAACTGATTCACTTTGTTATAAAGCAGAAACTAACACACCATTGTAAAGCAATTATACTCCAATAAAGATGTTAAAAAATAAATAATAAATTAAGTAATTAATTTTTAAAAAACCACATGTCCCCACAAAGACTTCATGCATATGTTCACAGTAGCATTATTTATAAATAGTCCATAACTGAAAACAACCTAAATGTCCATCATTGGTGAAAAGATAGACAAAATGTGATATAAACGTGCAGTGGAATACTATTTGGCAGTAATAACAAACAAACCGCTAACATAGGCTACATCACAGGTAAATCTCAAAAAACATTGCGCTAAATGAAAGACAGATACTTGAGACTACATATTGTATGATTTACTGATATGAATTGTTTAGAAAATTTATAGAGACAGAAAGTAGATTAGTGTTCACCTGAGGCTGGGGATGAGAACTGGGATTAACTGTAAACAGACACAAACGATCTCACTAGAGGAAGGAAAATATTCTAAAAATAATTTATGGTGATTTTTGCACCATTCAGCAACATTACTAAAAATCATCAAAATGCATGCTTGAAATGGGTGAATTCTACCATACTGTAAAATTTATCTTAGTAAAGCTACTAAAACATTTAAAATAAAGCTAATAGATTTCTGATATACAAAAATAATCAAGTAAAATATATGACAGAAGAAAACATTCCATTCAAATCATAGAAAATCATAAATTATCTAGGAATGCTGTAACAAGAAATGTTTGGAACTTGTTGGAAACTATAAAATTCTACTAAGAACATTAAATCTTGAATAAATGGAAAGAGATATCTTGATTTTTAAAAGTAAATTTCACCATAATAAATTTCTCCTAACTTAAACTATAATTTCAGTGTATTCACAATGAAAATCCCAGAATTATTCTTTTAGAAGGAACTTGAAAAAATGATTCTTAAATTTACCTAAAATTATAAACATGTGAGACTAGCCAGGAAAATTCTTCAAAGAACAAGAAATGGAAACATGTCATAAAATACATTATTATCATAAGGCTATCATCCTTAAACAGTAGAATAGAATTTAGAGTTATATCAATGGAATGGAATAAAAGTTAGTAAATCAGCAAATAAATATGCACATTTAATATATTATAAATCAAAGTTCAAAGCAAAGGGGAAAACATAGAATATTCAATACATGGTGTTTGGACTGGGGTCAAGACATTTGGAAAAACACAAAGTGTGATTCTGACCTCACTTCATATGCCAAAATAAAATCCAGATGGATGCTATTTCTATAATTGCTGAGTAGAGAAGACTTTTCTAAGCATTTCACAAAGATCATTGTCTATAGCGAATAGGTTGATACATTGGATTGCATTTTAGCTAACAGTATTTGACAGCTCACCCTGTACGAGGCACTTTTCTAAGCTTTTAAAAACTAGTAACGTGGACTTCCCTGGTGGTGCAGTGGTTAAGAATCCACCTGCCAATGCAGAGGACACAGGTTCGAGCCCTGGTCCAGGCAGGTCCCACATGCCGCAGAGCAACTAAGCCCGTGCGCCACAATTACTGAGCCTGTGCTCTACAGCCCGTGAGCCACAACTACTGAGCCTGTGTGCCACAACTACTGAAGCCCACGCACCTAGAGCCCGTGCTCTGCAACAACAGAAGCTACCACAATGAGAAGCCCGCGCACCGCAACAAAGAGTAGCCCCTGCTCACTGCAACTAGAGAAAGCATGCGTGCACAACACAGCCAAAAATAAATAAATAAATATTTTAAATAATAATAAATAAAATAAAAACTAGTAACGTATTTAATCCACACAACAACCCTATGATGTAGGTACTAGTAGTAGCCCTACAAATAATCCTATTTTGTGCACGTCCTCATAGTCTCTCAGCCTCACATCTCCTGCACTCTCAGCCATTTGCTCTGGCCAACACCCTGGCCAAAGGACTTCTTGTAGGCCCTTGTGGTCTTGATGCCTGAGGCTGGCCAACCACTTACTTGGAGTCCATGGCTCCTCCCACAACCTCCAGGTTCAGAGGAAATGCCACTCTACAGGGTAAGGGATCTGGTTGCCCACAGTTGCCAAAAAGCCTGATGATGCAACAGAGAAGGAGGGAAACGTAATTCCCAGTGGGACAAATGTTGACCACCCAGGAAAAAACAGGAAGCTGGAGGATAGAATCCGTCCCCTTCCTCTTACCCACAGACTGTTCTGAGACTCAGGTTGTCATTCAGCCTATCTGGAGACATCTTGCATGGCTGACAGATTCACCAGCTAAGCCACTGCTTACGTCCTTGTAGCTCATCAAGAGACAGTGGCCAGGGTAGTGAGACATTACTTTGCGTTGCTTCCCACACTGCCTGGCCTCACTTTCCTTTGCACTCATTCTTGCTATTCTGGGATTACACCTCCTTTATAAAGCGTTAGCACTTAATCCTTGTCCCAGTCTCTGTTTATCAGAGAATCTAGAGTAGGACATCCATCTTTTTCTCATGAGAAAACTCAGAGAGAAGTAAAATTACTTGCCAAAGATCGGCCAGCTGGTTATTCACAAAGCTTGCCTTTAAACCCAAGGAAATTCATTAATCTTATGGAATATAACTCTAAAAAAGAAAAAAAAAAAACACCAAGACCAAAAACAACAGTGAACACCATCCTTACTGTTGAACTATGGAACACTATTTTGGGGACTGGGAACAAGACAAGACTGCCTTATTCTACTTATTACCACCTCTGTTCAGTATTACACTGGAAATCCTAGCTATTCATTATGGCAAGCAAAAGAACAAAAGAAACAGCATTGATATTACTCACAGATGTTATGATTGTATATGTAGAACAAATTTTTTATCTATAGGTAAATTATTAGAATTAATAAACTTGAATTAATAAAATATTTTTGAATACAAGGTCAATATACAAACCTCAATTATATTTTTATATATCAGCAACAAAACACAAATACCGCTTTCAATAGCATAAAAAGTACCCAGGAATAAGTCTTACAAAAAATGTGCAAGGGATTCTCAAAACCATAGAACATTATCAAGAGAAATTAATAAGGACTACTCCAAAATGGAGACACATATCATACCAATGAATTATAAGACTCAATATTATAATGATGTCATTTCTTCTCAAATTTATTCATAGATTCAATGTGATCTTAAATTTTTAGCAATTTTTTGTTTTGGAGGTATTTTGCGTGTGTGTGTAATAAATGGGTGCAAAGGATCAAGAATAATAAAAATGCCCTTGAAGAAAAACAAATGAAAAGGGACTTGTTCTAACAGAGGCTAAGCTACAGGAAATTCAATACAGTATTGACACAAAGGTTGAAAAATGATGGAAAAGAATAGAACCCTGACTCGAACTTATGCATAAGGAAATAGGCCATAATAAATAATACACTCTTGGACACTTACTTCATACTATACCTAAAATGAATCCTAGGTAAAGATGAAATGAGAAAGGTAAAATTATATCACTTTCAGAAAATAATATATCTTCATTATTTCACAGTAGGAAAGGCTTTCTTAAGATGCAAAAAGGAAAAAAACACAGAGAAAAAAGTAGATATTCTAAAACATGACACAAATGAACCTATCTATGAAAAAGAAACAGATTCACAGACGTAGAGAACACACTTGTGGATGCCAAGGGGGAGGGGGGTGGGGGAGGGAATTATTGGGAGTTTGGGATTAGCAGATGCAAACTATTATACACAGATGGATAAACAACAAGTCCTACTATATAGCATAGGTAACTATATTCAATATCCTGAGATAAACCATAATGGAAAAAAATAAAAAAGAATGTATATATATGTATAACTGAGTCACTTTGCTGTATAGCAGAAATGAAAACAACATTGTAAATCAACTATACTTCAATAAAAAATTTTTTAAAAAAAAGAAAAGAGACCTCCAGAGGGCTTCCCCAGTGTTTTACTCCTGACCTTGATTGGTGGTTACATGGGTGTTTTTTTCTATTTGTTAAAATGTACAGTTGCACAACTCTGTGACTATACTAAACACCATTTAAGTGTATACATTAAAGGGGTAAATTTTATAGTTGTAAATTATACATTAAGCCGGGTTTTTTAAAGATATGTGTTTATTAAAGTGAAAAGCTAGGCAGGGAGACCTTCAAGATGGCGGAGGAGACGTGGAGATCGCCTTCCTCCCCACAAATACATTCGAAATACATCTACATGTGGAACAACTCCTACAGAACACCTACTGAATGCTGGCAGAAGACCTCAGACTTCCCAAAAGGCAAGAAACTCCCCATGTACCTGAGTAGGGCAAAAGAAAAAAAGAAAAAACAGAGACAAAAGGATAGGGACGGGACCTGCACCTCTGGGGAGGACACGTGAAGGAGGAAAGGTTTCCAGACACTAGGAAGCCCCTTCACTGGCGGAGACCGGGGTGGCAGACGGGAACCTTCGGAGCCACGGAGGAGAGCGCAGCAACAGGGGTGCAGAGGGCAAAGCGGAGAGATTCCCGCACAGAGATCACTGCCGACCAGCACTCACCAGCCCGAGAGGCTTGTCTGCTCACCCGCCGGGGCGGACGGGGCTGGGAACTGAAGCTCGGGCTTTGATCAGATCCCAGGGAGAGGACTGGGGCTGGCTGCGTGAACACAGCCTGAAGGGGGCTAGTGCGCCACAGCTAGCCGGGAGGGAGACCGGGAAAATGTCTGGACCCGCCTAAGAGGCAAAAGACAATTGCGCACGAGGAGTGCACAAGGAGAAGGGATTCAGAGCGCTGCTTAAAGGAGCTCCAGAGACGGGCGCAAGGCGCAGCCATCAGCGCGGACCCCAGAGACAGGCATGAAACGCTAAGGCTGCTGCTGCTGCCACCAAGAAGCCTGTGAGCAAGTACAGGTCACTATCCACACTGCCCCTCCGGGGAGCCTGTGCAGCCCGCCACTGCCAGGGTCCCATGATCCAGGAGAACACACAGCGTGCCTCAGGCTGGTGCAACGTCGCCCTGGCCTCTGCTGCCGCAGGCTCGCGCTACATTCCGTACCCCTCCCTCCCCCTGGCCTGAGTGAACCAGAGCCCCCGAATCAGCAGCTCCTTTAACCCCGTCCTGTCTGAGCGAAGAACAGATGCCCTCAGGCGACGTACACGCAGAGGCGGGGCCAAATCCAAAGCTGAACCCCAGGAGCTGTGCGAACAAAGAAGAGAAAGGGAAATCTCTCCCAGCAGCCTCAGGAGCAGCGGATTAAATCTCCACAATCAACTTGATGTAGCCTGCATCTGTGGAATACCTGAATAGACAACGAATCATCCCAAAATTGAGGCGGTGGGCTTTGGGAACAGCAATATATTTTTTTTTTTCCTTTTTCTCTTTTTGTGAGTGTGTATGTGTATGCTTCTTTGTGTGATTTTTGTCTGTATAGCTTAGCTTTTACCATTTGTCCTAGGGTTCTGTCTGTCTGGTTTTTTTGTGGGGAGGGGTTGGGGGTTTTTTTAGTATAGTTTTTAGCACTTGTTATCATTGGTGGATATCTTTTTTGATTTGGTGGCTCTCTTCTTTCTTTTTTTTATTTTTAATAATTTTTTATTTTAATAACTTTAATTTAATTTTATTATTATTTTTTCTTTCTTTCTTTCTTTCTTTTCTTCTCCCTTTTCTTCTGAGCTGTGTGGCTGACAGGGTCTTGGTGCTTGGGCCAGGTGTCAGGCCTGTGCCTCTGAGGTAGGACAGCCAAGTTCAGGACATTGGTCCACCAGAGACCCCCCAGCTCCATGTAATATTAAACAGCAAACGCTCTCCCAGAGATATCTCCATCTCAACTCTAAGACCCAGCTCTACTCAAGAACCAGCAAGCTACAGTTCTGGACACCATATGCCAAACAACTAGTAAGACAGGAACACAACCCCACCCATTAGCAGAGAGGCTGCCTAAAATCATAAGGTCACAGACACCCCAAAACACACCACCGGACATGATCCTGCCCATCAGAAAGACAAGATCCAGCCTCATCCTCCAGAACACAGGCACCCGTCCCCTCCACCAGGAAGCCTACACAACCCACTGAACCAACCTAGCCACTGGGGGCAGACAACAAAAACAACAGGAACTACAAACCTGCAGCCTGAAAAAAGGAAACCCCAAACACAGTAAGTTAAGCAAAATGAGAAGACAGAGAAACACACAGCAGGTGAAGGAGCAAGGTAAAAACCCACCAGACCAAACAAATGAAGAGGAAATAGGCAGTCTACCTGAAAAAGAATTCAGAGTAATGATAGTAAAGATGATCCAAAATCTTGGAAATAGAATGGAGAAAATACAAGAAACGTATAACAAGGACCTAGAAGAACTAAAGAGCAAACAAACAATGATGAAAAACACAATAAATGAAATTCAAAATTCTCTAGAAGGAATCAACAGCAGAATAACTGAGGCAGAAGAACGGATAATTGACCTGGAAGATAAAATAGTGGAAATAACTACTGCAGAGCAGAATAAAGAAAAAAGAATGAAAAGAATTGAGGACAGTCTCAGAGACCCCTGGGACAACATTAAACTCACCAATATTCGAATTATAGGGGTCCCAGAAGAAGAAGAGAGAAAGAAAGGGACTGAGAAAACATTTGAAGAGATTAGAGTTGAAAACTTCCCTAATATGGGAAAGGAGATAGTTAAGCAAGTCCAGGAAGTACAGAGAATCCCATACAGGATAAATCCAAGGAGAAACTCACCAAGACACATATTAATCAAACTATCAAAAATTAAATACAAAGAAAGCATATTAAAAGCAGCAAGGGAAAAACAACAAATAACATACAAGGGAATCCCCATAAGGTTAACAGCTTATCTTTCAGCAGAAACTCTGCAAGCCAGAAGGGAGTAGCAGGACGTATTTAAAGTGATGAAAGGGAAAAACCTACAACAAAGATTACTCTACCTAGCAAGGATCTCATTCAGATTGAACAGAGAAATTAAAACCTTTACAGACAAGCAAAAGCTAAGAGAATTCAGCACCACCAAACCAGCTTTACAACAAATGCTAAAGGAACTTCTCTAAGTGGGAAACACAAGAGAAGAAAAAGACTTACAAACACCCAAAACAGTTAAGAAAATGATAATAGGAACATACATATCGAAAATTACCTTAAATGTAAGTGGATTAAAGGCTCCAACCAAAATACACAGGCTTCCTGAATGGATTAAAAACAAGACCTATACATATGCTGTCTACAAGAGACCCACTTCAGAACTAGGGACACATACAGGCTGAAAGTGAGGGGATGGAAAAAGATATTCCATGCAGATGGAAATCAGAAGAAAGCTGGAGTAGCAATTATCATATCAGACAAAATAGAATTTAAAATAAAGACTATTACAAGAGACAAAGAAGAACACTACATAATAATCAAGGGATCAATCCAAGAAGAAGACATAACAATTGTAAATATTTATGTACCTAACATAGGAGCACGTCAATACATAAGGCAAATGCTAACAGCCATAAAAGGGGAAATCGACAGTAACACAATCATGGTAGGGAACTTTAACACCCCACTTTCACCAATGGATAGGTCATCCAAAAGGAAAATAAATAAGGAAACACAGCGTTAAATGACACATTAAACAAGATGGATTTTATTGATATTTATAGGACATTCCATCCAAAAACAACAAAATACACTTTCTTCTCAAGTGCTCATGGAACATTCTCCAGGATAGATCATATCTTGGGTCACAAATCAAGCCTTGGTAAATTTAAGAAAATTGAAATCATATCAAGTATCTTTTCTGACCACAACGCTGTGAGACTAGATATCAATTACAGGAAAAAATCTGTAAAAAATAAAAATTCAAGGAGGCTAAACAATACACTACTTAATAACCAAGAGATCACTGAAGAAATCAGAGGAAATCAAGAAATACCTAGAAACAAATGACAATGAAAACACAACAACCCAAAACCTATGGGATGCAGCAAAATCAGTTCTAAGTGGGAAGTTTATAGCAATACAATCCTACCTCAAGAAACAAGAAACATCTCAAATAAACAACCTAACTTGACACCTAAAGCAATTAGAGAAAGAAGAACAAAAAAGCCCCAAAGTTAGTAGAAGGAAAGAAATCATAAAGATCAGCTCAGAAATAAATGAAAAAAATGAGGGAAACAATAGCAAAGATCAATAAAACTAAAAGCTGGTTCTTTGAGAAGATAAATGAAATCAATAAACCATTAGCCAGACTCATCAAGAAAAAAAGGGAGAAGACTCAAATCAATAGAATTAGAAATGAAAAAGAAGTAACAACTGACACTGCAGAAATACAAAGAATCATGAGAGATTACCACAAGCAAATATATGTCCAATAAATTGGACAACCTGGAAGAAATGGATACATCCTTAGAAAAGCATAACCTTCTGAAACTGAACCAGGAAGAAATAGAAAATATAAACAGACCAAACACAAGCACTGAAATTGAAACTGTGATTTAAAATTTTCCAACAAACAAAAGCCCAGGACCAGATGGCTTCACAGGCAAATTCTATCAAACATTTAGAGAAGAGTTAATACCTATCCTTCTCAAACTCTTCCAATATATAGCAGAAGGAGGAACACTCCGAAACTCACTCTACAAGGCCACCATCACCCTGATACCAAAACCAGACAAAGATGTCACAAAGAAAGAAAACTACAGGCCAATATCACTGATAAACATAGATGCAAAAATCCTCAACAAAATACTAGCAAACAGAATCCAACAGCACATTAAAAGGATCATGCACCATGATCAAGTGGGGTTTATCCCAGGAATGCAAGGATTCTTCAACATACACAAATCAATCCCTGTGATACACCATATTAACAAATTGAAGGAGAAAAACCATATGATCATCTCAATAGATGCAGACAAAGCTTTTGACAAAATTCAACACCCATTTATGATAAAAACCCTCCAGAAAGTAGGCATAGAGTGAACTTACCTCAACATAATAAAGGCCGTATATGACAGACCCACAGCCAACATCATTCTCAATGGTGAAAAACTGAAACCATTTCCACTAAGATAAGGAACAAGACAAGGTTGCCCACTCTCACCACTATTATTCAACATAGTTTTGGAAGTTTTAGCCACAGCAATCAGAGAAGAAAAAGAAATAAAAGGAATCCAAATTGGAAAAGAAGTAAAGCTGTCACTTTTTGCAGATGACATGATACTATTCATAGAGAATCCTAAAGACACTACCAGAAAACTACTAGAGCTAATCAATTAATTTGGTAAAGTAGTAAGATACAAAATTAATGCACAGAAATCTCTTGCATTCCTATACACCAATGATGAAAAATCTGAAGGAGAAATTAAGGAAACACTCCCATTTACCACTGCAACAAAAAGAATAAAATATCTAGGAATAAACCTACCTAAGGAGACAAAAGACCTGTATGCAGAAAACTATGACACTGATGAAAGAAATTAACGATGATACAGATGGAGAGATATATCATGTTCTTGGATTGGAAGAATTAACATTGCCAAAATCACTATACTACCCAAAGCAATCTAAATATTCAATGCAATCCCTATCAAACTACCAATGGCATTTTTCACAGAAGTAGAATAAAAAATTTCGCAATTTGTATGGAAACACAAAAGACCCTGAATATCCAAAGCAATCTTCAGAAAGAAAAACGGAACTGGAGGAAACAGGCTCCCAGACTTAAGACTATACTACAAATGTATGGTAATCAAGACAGTATGGTACTGGCACAAAAACAGAAATATAGATCAATGGAACAGGATAGAAAGCCCAGAGATAAACCCATGCACATATGGTCACCTTACCTTTGATAAAGGAGGCAAGAATATACAATGGAGAAAAGACAGCCTCTTCAATAAGTGGTGCTGGGAAAACTGGACAGCTACGTGTAGAAGAATGAAATTAGAACACTCCCTAACACTATACACAAAAATAAACTCAAAATGGATTAAAGATCTAAATGTAAGGCCAGACACTATAAAACTCTTAGAGGAAAACATAGGCAGAACACTCTATGACATAAATCACAGCAAGATCCTTTTTGACCCACCTCCTAGAGAAATGGAAATAAAAACAAAAATAAACAAATGGGACCTAATGAAACTTAAAAGCTTTTGCACAGCAAAGGAAACCATAAACAAGATGAAAAGACAACCCTCAAGATGGGAGAAAATATTTGCCAATGAGCAACTGACAAAGGACTAATCTCCAAAATTTACAAGCAGCTCATGCGGCTCAATATCAAAAAAACAAACAACCTAATCCAAAAATGGGCAGGATACCTAAGTAGACATTTCTCCAAAGAAGATATACAGACAGCCAACAGACACATGAAAGAATGCTCAACATCACTAATCATTAGAGAAATGCAAATTAAAACTACGATGAAGTATCACCTCACACCGGTCAGAATGGCCATCATCAAAAAATCTACAAACAGTGCTTCCCTGGTGGCGCAGTGGCTGAGGGTCTGCCTGCCAATGCAGGGGACATAGGTTCGTGCCCTGGTCTGGGAAGATCCCACATGCCACAGAGCAGCTGGGCCCGTGAGCCATGGCCACTGAGCCTGCGTGTCCGGAGCCTGTGCTCCACAACGGGAAAGACCACAACAGTGAGAGGCCCGTGTACCACAAAAATAAATAAATAAATAAATAAATCATCTACAAACAATAAATGCTGGAGAGGGTGTGGAGAAAAGGGAACCCTCCTACACTGTTGGTGGGAATGTAAATTGATACAGCCACTATGGAGGTTCCTTGAAAAACTAAACATAGAACTACCATACGACCAGGCAATTCCACTACTGGGCATATACCCTGAGAAAACCATAATTCAAAAAGAATCGTGTATCACAATGTTCATTGCAGCTCTATTTACAATAGCCAGGATATGCAAGCAACCTAAGTGTCCATCAACAGATGAATGGATGAATATTACTCAGCCATAAAAAGAAACGAAACTGAGTTATTTGTAGTGAGGTAGATGGACCTAGAGTCTGTCAAACAAAGTGAAGTAAGTCAGAAAGAGAAAAACAAATACCATATGCTAACACATATATATGGAATCTAAAAAAAAAAATGGTCATGAAGAACCTAGGGACAGGACAGGAATAATGACGCAGATGTAGAGAATGGACTTGAGGACACGGGGAGGTAGAAGGGTAAGTTAGGACGAAGTGAGAGAGTGGCATGGACTAATATATACTACCAAATGTAAAATAGATAGCTAGTGGGAAGCAGCCGCATAGCACAGGGAGATCAGCTTGGAGCTTTGTGACCACCTATAGGGGTGGGATAGGGATGGTGGGAGGGAGATGCAAGAGGGAGGAGATATGGGGATATATGTGTATGTATAGCTGATTCACTTTGTTATAAAGCAGAAACTAACACACCATTGTAAAGCAATTATACTCCAATAAAGATGTTAAAAACAAAAAAGACGCAACGGCAGCCAAAAATAAATTAATTAATTAAATAATAAAAATAGGGCTTCCCTGATGGTGCAGTGGTTGGGGGTCCGCCTTCCGATGCAGGGGATGCGGGTTCGTGCCCCTGTCCAGGAGGATCCCGCGTGCCGCGGGGCGGCTGGGCCCGTGGGCCATGGCTGCTGGGCCTGCGCATCCTGAGCCTGTGCCCGCAACGGGAGAGGCCGCAGTGGTGAGAGGCCCACGTACCGCAATAAATAAATAAATAAAGTGAAAAGGTAAAAAAATAAAAATAAAAACCCCTGAAATTTCCAACCAATTATAGAGTTTAAGATCTGTTGGCATTTCTTATTTATTTTTACACTGAAGGTAAAGTACTGTGCTCAAAATTACCTGGATTCACTTACTTTTTTTCTCTGAAGTTATGTTTATTTGAAATACAACAGGTTAATTTGTTTCTCTTTATATTCAATTTTAGAGTTGTAGCTACATCCGTATTGATACAATTCTAGTTTTGAATACTTGAAACTTTTATGTTTCCAGAATAAGAACTATACATATTATACTCAGGAAAAATGAATAAAATAAAATGTACATAGTGCTTTATGCACATTTCTGTATAAATGTCCTATTTTGAATAAAACAATACAAAATTTTTTCAAAAGTATACAAGTTTGACTTCATTAAAACTTAGAACTTCAGTTAATCAAAGGAGTCATAAAGAAAGGGAAAAACCAAGCCAAAAATTGGGAGAAGCTGTTTGCAGCACATAAAACTACCAAAGGTCTCGTACCTAGAATACCATATTTTTTGTTTTTAAAACATTTTCCCGGGACTTCCCTGGTGGTCCAGTGGGTAAGACTCCACGCTCCCAATGAAGGGGGCCTGGGTTCAATCCCTGGTCAGGGAACTAGATCCCACATGCATGCTGCAACTGAGTCCACATGACGCAACTAAGAAGTCTGCATGCTGCAACAAATATCCCACATGCCACAATTAAGACCTAGTGCAACTATAAATAAATTAATAAATAAAGCATTTTCCACATTTTACCATCACAGAAATTAGGTACATATCATGGTCAATGGCAGGTTATAATTTAATTGATAATATTCTCTTTCTTTTAATGTAACGTAAAATAGCAGAGCATTTTTAATCAATGGCATCTTAGCTTTGATTAAAAACTACATGTAATGAATACTTAAGAATCACTAAATAAAAGATAAACAACTCAAAATAAAAATGGACAAATGACTTAAATACTGTATAAAGAGACAACCAAAATGGTCATCAATTATGTGAAAAAAAACCCTGAAAATCGTTAGGAACAAGGTAAATGCCAATTAATACAATGATGAAATTCTACATATAGGCAAAAGGTTTCAAGTCTGGCAATACCAAATGTTGACAAAGATGCGAAGAAATAGGACCTCTCATCCACTGCTGGTCAGAGAGTAAATTGGTAAAACTATTCTGGAATACAACTTGGGTTATC
Organism: Phocoena sinus; assembly: GCF_008692025.1. Classification (NCBI taxonomy): domain Eukaryota; kingdom Metazoa; phylum Chordata; class Mammalia; order Artiodactyla; family Phocoenidae; genus Phocoena; species Phocoena sinus. The sequence continues at coordinate 66,840,294 of NC_045770.1, forward strand.
TACTAAAGATAAACATGTGCAAACCCTATGATCCAACAATCTCTCTCCTAAGTACATATCATAGGAAAACTTTTATACAGTTACACCAGGAGATATAAATAAATTACTTATAATAGTATTATTCATAATAATAAAAAACTGAAAACACAAATGTCCATCAACAGTTCAATGGATAAACAAATTGACATATCCAGGTAATGAAATTTTTTTTTTTTTAATTTTTTTATTTTTTATTTATTTTTGGCTGCGTTGGGTCTTTGTTGCTGCAGGCAGGCCTTCTCTAGTTGCGGCGAGCGGGGGCTACTCTTCATTGTGGTGCTTCCAGTAGTTGTGGTGCACGGGCTTAGTTGCTCCGTGGCATGTGGGACCTTCCCGGACCAGGGCTCGAACCTGTGTCCCCTGCACTAGCAGGCGGATTCTTAACCACTGCGCTACCAGGGAAGCCCAGGTAATGAAATATTATACATCAATGAAAATAAATGAACTACAGCTACATGAAACAACATGAATGAATCTCATTAACACTACTGAATGAAAGAAAGAAGTCACAGGAAAATGCATTCAGTGTTATTTCTTTTATATAAAGTTCACAACAGCCAAAACTAAACAAAATATTATTTCGGGATACACAGATATATGATAGAGGCATAAAGAAAATCAGGACAATGATCGTCACAAAAATCAAGGTCATGATTTCCTATGGAAGACTGAGAAGTGCTTGTGATCATGAAGGGACACAGACAACTTCTAAGGTGCAGGATATTTTATATTTCTTAACTTGAGTAGAGGTGTACATTTAATTATAATTCATTAAAACGTACACATCCATTTATATAATCATCTTTATGTATGATAACATATCACAGAATTTTAAGAAGAAAAGACAAAAAAGCAAATTGCAGAGTAATATGATCTCATTTAATTTTCATACTTATATATGTTAAGGGCTAATGGATACAAGAACTCTGGAATACTACATAAACTGCTTAACTTATGGGGTCTGACCTCTGGTATCCTGGGTTATGAGTTTCTAAGATATTCATGGTCTACGCTGTTTGAATTTTTACAATAAACTCATATTACTTTGTAATTAATTACTTTGTAAGTAAAACTTTTAAACAACCAGGAAAATCATGCTAGGAAAAATGTCCCAGGTATTGAGGCTAGCCAACTTTCACCCAAATAATTGAAAATGAAGATTTCCATAAATTTTCATATTCTTTACCATATTGCCTGGATTGCTAAGAATCTGATTTCAAAGGCCAAATAAAGCCCTTACAGAAAACCTATTATATCAATACAAGCACAGCCAAAATTCTGGTGCTGACAGTAACTCTAACTGCGGCCCCACCATCACATTGTATCACAGTAAGCTTTATCTGCTATAAATAATACTCAGCTATTTCAGACACATTCCAGAGCTTTTTCCAAATATAACAAGAGACAAAGACATTCCAAAATTTACACAAACATCTTGTAGCTTTCCAAAGACGTGGACAACAGGGCAGTAGCAGGACAGTGGCAGGATGCGGCAAGTGTAAAATTTGTAAACACAGATTAAATCTCATGCATCACCTCCAAGTTTAATCAGCTCTAAAATAAAATACAAAAGAATCCCATCATCCCATCTATAGCTATTTAATGAGATTTTCTAGCCCCTAAAATTTTTTTCCAATTGAGTTTATATTAATAGTGTCTAATTTCTACTTCATAACTACATTCTCATCAGCATTTTATTTTTCTTTTCTTTTTTAACTAAAGAACACCCATACAAAACATTTTTATTTGTAAGATACCAAGCCCCCTTTTTTAGCCCCCCTGAGTGTTAGCTATCCCAAATACAGAGGAGACCAACCGCAGGCAACAGTAGTTTTAATCATTACTGTTCTTTGACGTTGGCTCTGAACCTTGCCCTTTTCCCAGGGATTAAATCAATGGTGTCCTGATAAATGTTTAGCAACCAGCTTTTGGGAGAGTGGAGGTTGGTTGGTAGTATTTGCTGATTTCCACGGTGTAAATACTTCACAATGGACCATTTCAAGGTACTTATGTAATGTCACTGAACACAGAGTCAGAAAGAGATGCACAGTGGCACACCAACCACTACATAGTATTTCCACCATTCAGTGTCAATAGATAGAAACAACTCAAAAGCATAGATAACAGTAAAATGTAGTAAAATAATTAAGAAGTGATGAGTTTTGAGCTTGTAGTTTCTTTGTTCTTAGTATAATTTTTAATTATTATATGTTTATAAAACTTAATTTTTAATAATGGCTGCATCTAATAACCAGCTCACAGAATTCCTGAAAATTTAACAATCAGCTTTGTGAGCTGGCACATCACTGGATTCGACCTTCCAATTTGAGCTTAACTTCCCACAGAGACCTCTCTTGGCTCTGTGGTTAGGAGATGTACACTTTCCACACTGGACTCCTTGAGGGCTCTCACACCTCTGCATAGACAGGTCCCTGCTTTACTTACCTTTTGCCCAGGAAAGAAAGTTCCCTGAAGACTTTTTGTTATTCACAGCTTAGGTCATTTCCCTCCCTTTGAGTTAGAAAAAGGGGCGAAATACCTACTACATTAAGCTAAAAACTAGTTATTTCGAAGTTATAAAAGTTAGTTATAGGGCTTCCCTGGTGGTGCAGTGGTTGAGAGTCTGCCTGCCGATGCAGGGGACACGGGTTTGTGCCCCGGTCCGGGAGGATCTCACATGCCGCGGAGCAGCTGGGCCCGTGAGCCATGGCCTCTGAGCCTGTTTGTCTGGAGCCTGCGCTCCGCAACGGGAGAGGCCACAGCAGTGAGAGGCCCGTGTACCGCAAAAAAAAAAAAAAAGTTAGTTATATTGTTGATAAAAACAGAAAAACCTGGGTCTTAATTCTTATTCTACTACGTATAAGCTGTAGGACATCATTCAACTTCTCTGAGTTTCAGTAACCTCATCAGTAAAATGGGAATTATAACAACCTCATAGGTGGTTATGAAGATTAAATGAAATAATGTCTACAAAATAGCACAGTGTCTGGCATTGACTAAGTGCTCAACACATGGTAACTGTTGATATTACCTGTTTGTTTTGTTTTTGTTTTTTACCTAGAGAGCTCTTTGTGATATGTTTGACTGCACCAGTTTGGAAGTAGAAATTGGAAGCAAGTTGGGATCAAGCTTAACAGCTCAGCATATTAACAGAATGAGAAGTTTAAGAGCAACTTAGAAGGAGAAGCTGAGAGCCAGGGAGGCAGTATGCTATACTGAGGAAGGGAGTTTCAGCTGGTAGGAAAAGATCAGAGGCTAGAAGGAGGGCAGAAGCCCAGGGTATTGAATCCCTATCTCTCTGCCTCCAGCTGGGTCTCCAGCAGCAGCTGCATCTTTGCTGGTCACTTCAGACCCTGCCAGACAACCCCTTGGTCCCAGCTCCCTTCAGGAAGGCATGGCCATTTTGCTAGCTACCACCAAGGCACCAAGTTCTACTCTTTGGTAACAACGTCTCCTCTCGGTATTCCTTCAACTCTGAGGAAAATTGTGGCTTCCTGCTATTGGTAATCTCTGTTTGACTCAACTTCCCCTATTTCCTTGCTATTCAAAATGTGGCTCATGAACCAGCAGCACTGACTTTATTCGGGAACTTCTTAAAAACACAGAATCTCATGCTCCACTCCAAACCTATTGAATCTGCATTTTAAAAAGACCCCAGGTGGGACTTTCCTGGTGGCACAGTGGTTAAGAATCTGCCTGTCAATGCAGGGGACATGGGTTTGATCCCTGGTCTGGGAAGATCCCACATGCCACGCAGCAACTAAGCCCGCGAGCCACAACTACTGAGCCCGAGTGCCTAGAGCCCATGCTCTGCAACAAGATAAGCCAACACAACGAGATGCCCGAGTACCGCAACAAAGAGTAGCCCCCACTCGCCGCAACTAGAGAAAACCCACACACGCAACGAAGACCCAACGTAGCCAAAAATAAATTAATTAATTAATTTTAAAAAAGACCGCAGGTGATTTGAACACATTAAAGTTTGAGAAGTAAGACCCTATTTGTATCTTCAGGAAGACCATCCTCTAAGTAACAAATAGACTGTACTAAATTCCCTCTGTTTGAAATGCCTAGATGGTTTCTGGCAGGACCTAACTGACACAGTTAAGTTTTTATGTTCGCATGTTCACTTGTTTTCAATGCTTACTACCTACCCCTTTATACTACAATTTAATATTCTTGAATTATTTTAGACTCACCTCTCTCTTGGTTTCTCTGACCAATACTTGTTTCACATTTTTTTCCTTCAAAACTACACAGACATTGCTTTATTGTTTTAAGTTATTCAATGTTGCCAAAGAGAAGTCTGATTTTTGTTCCTCTGTAGATAATCCGGGTTGTTCTATTTTTGTTTGGGGCATGGATTCTTACAGAACCTTTTGTTTTCCTTAAAATTCAAAATAGGTCATTAGGAATATATATTAATATCACCTGGAACATACCAAATCCTATTGTTCTCCAAACACTGCCCTTTTCTCCCAATAAAGAATAGTTTCTTCTATTAAGACTTAGATTTTTATCCTTTTTTATTTGTTCTAATCTTTTCTTCAGGAACAGTTCAATTTTATAAAATCATGTCCAACATTGATATTATTATTATTAATCCTGCTTTTGGAGTTGAATTGCAAGCTTCCTTTTTATTTCAAACCATTGCTGATAAAGCTCACTTATCCTTCTACAGAGAGAACATGACTGCCTGCATCTTGCTGGAAAGAGCTAGCAAATGTCTTCCAAAAACTCTCCTGACTCCTCTAGTAGGTAATTTTTACTTTTTTATTTTTTTACTATTTTGTTCCAGTTTTATTGAGATATAATTGACGTACAGCACTGTATAAGTTTAAGGTGTACAACATAATGATTTGACTTACCTACATCATGAAATGATTACCACAATAGGCTTAGTGAACGTCCATCATCTGATATAGATACAACATTAAAGAAATAGAAAAATATACGTATTTTTTCCTTTTGATGAGAACTCTTAGGATTTACTCTCTTAACTTTAATTTATACCATACAGCTGTGTTAATTATCTTTATCACGTTACATAGTAATTTCTAGAGTAAAGATTTTCTTCTGAGCCTAGACAATAATTTTCCATTTCTTTTATGCTACAATAATTTTTATAGGACTCCTTTTTTTTTTTTTTTACTTTTGACTTATCTTTTAACAAGGCTCAACTTTTGCCAACAGGTAGAGGCCATGGGATCTCCTTGGTTTCTCTCCCTTTGCACTTGGGTGCTGGAGCATACTTCTCTAAGATCCACACTTAGAGTAGGTATGATATACATGGTCCCTAGTCCTGGGCCGGGCGGGTAATTTGTCTCACTTGGCTAAGGAAGACTGAGGTAAGCTCTCCTCTCCCTCTGACGTTTGGGTCAGATGCATTTGTTAGTTCTCTTGTCAGAGCATAAAAGACCACATCCTTTTTCCTGCCTCTGCCTCCATCACTACTAGCTTCTCTCTATGTGTGGAGTGGAATTTATGGAATTGAGAGGATAGGACCAGTTCTATCAAGTTCAAAAGATAAACCCCAGATGCAGAAGGGATGTAGCTGCACAAGGTTTGCTGATATTTGGGGTCACTTTAGACTCCTTCTCCAAGGGGGGCTCCATGCTTTCTAAAGGAGAATGTAGTTAGTCTAGGATGTGTACCTTTATCAACAGTATAGCTGGAAGGAATTCCCCCACAGACTTTGGCTTATGGTCTTCCCTTTAGCCTCCAGTGTTTGTCTTTTTGCATAACTTCGTGGATATTTTAATGGAAGGATATCAGACAATATACTGGGGCCTGCTAATCTGCTGCTATAACAACAACAACAATAAAGGCTAACATGGGTTGAGTGTTTACTATGTGCCAGACACTGTGCTTAGTATTTTGTGTATATTACCTCATATTTCATCCTCACAAAAATACTTTGCTGTAGGCGTTGGAAGCAACCTCCCGTCCTCTGGTTTCATGTTTCCACGTGGAAGGATCTCCATTAGAATAAAACTCTTGGCCTCTTGCTCACCTCTTCAGTCTCCCTGGGGACAGTCACTCACCTCATTGGCTTGTTATGAAGAAGGAACTAGACACATCTGGCTCAGCCGCATCCAGGACCACTCTTCGATCTGCCTGCCTAAAGAAAGGATGCGTTTTGTTCTGCTGCTGAGTCTCACCGTGAGCTGAGTGGAGTAGATCTGCCCCAGGAGAGAGGCCCGTATTTTCATTTCTTCCTGTGCCTAGTGAGTGTGTTTGATGTTGAGGTACAGGATTAGGAAACACATCATTTCTGAAACATCCAAGTTTTCAAACAGTTTTATTAGTAGTAAAGCAACATTTTGATATCTATCCCTCTAATTTCTGCCCTTTCAGTTATTCAAATTTATATGGGGAAGATGGGAAAGTGTTTGTAATCTTTTAAAATCCCCAAAGTAGGAATTATTGGCATCTCTAGTTTAAGTTGTGAAACACAAGCACTGAGCCAACTTATCCAAGGTTCCACAGCTCATCAATGACAGAGCATGGATTCTTACTCAGTTCTGGCTAACTCTAGAGCAAACACTTGACAACCATGCCAAGCTAATCCCTGTAACTTCCCTGCTCCCCACGGCTGAACTTCACAAAATCTCATCATACCTTTAAGACTCAGTGTTGGCCCCATCTGAGGAAAACCCAACCTACCCTTCAAGGATCTGCTGTGGAGCCTTTCCCGATTCTCCCAGAGTTAGTGAGTCCATTCTCTGTGTTCTTTGTACAGCCTTCTGTTGGAGAGCAAAGATTAATTCAGTTACTGAATTATTTCATTTCTCTCTCTAACCTTAGAATCTAGCACAGAGTAGCTGCCAACTTGTTTTGTGTTAAATGATACTCATAGAAACAGATTAACTAATACCAAATTCTTCAAAGCAACGACTTTCAGCACAAGGTCTTACACAGATTCCAGGATGGATTCAGTTGTACTCTAGCAATATTTAAGTTACAGGGCCTCCCTCTGTTGCATTTAGTGTTGGGGGATGGGTTTTTGTTTTTGTGTGTGTTTGTTTGTTTAAGTTCTTTCTATTCTTGCCTTTAGAAGCTGTTGTGCTGAGAAGCAGTAAGCCGGCAGCATATCTGATGCCCATTAGCCTTGTTTTTACTGCACCTGATTTAATCTCACCCAGAATTACTACAAGAACCCGAAATAACTGCAACATTTACAGAACATGAAAATAATAGCTACCACTTATTTTTTATAAGTTAATTTATTATTTTTTAATTAATTTATTTATTTTGGGGGGCTGTGTTTGGTCTTCATTGCTGCATGCGGGCTTTCTCTAGTTGCTGCGAGCAGGAGCTACTCTTCATTGTGGTGTGCAGGCTTCTCATTGCGGTGGCTTCTCTTGTTGTGGAGCAGGGGCTCTAGGCGTGCAGGCTTCAGTAGTTGTGGCACATGGGCTCAGTAGTTGTGGCTCACAGGCTCTAGAGCACAGGCTCAGTAGTTGTGGCACACGGGCTTAGGTGCTCCACGGTATGTGGGATCTTCCCGGACCAGGGCTCAAACCTGTGTCCCCTGCGCTGGCAAGTGGATTCTTAAAGTCCCATAACTACCACTTATCAAGCACCTATCATGTGCCAAACACCATGCCACATGGGTTATACCCATTAGCTCTAACCATCACAAGAAGGCTGTGAGGTAAGTATTATTACTTCCATTTTACAAATGAGAAAACTGACGCTCAAGGAGATGAAGAGATCTGCCCATTTCCACACACCAGTAAGTGGCAGAGCAGAAATGGAATCAGTGCTGTCTGGATCCAGAGCTGGATTTCTTTTCCTTTATTCAGTGCCCTCTGGAACATATAGCAGCTGTTGTGATGATTAGAAAAGATAATGGATAGGAAAGTGCTTGGAAAACTCCACAGAGAACCAAGCATGTAAGAGATTATGAAGACTTGTTGAGAGCTTTGGCAAGGGCTCTGTGATCATAGCCCTGGGGAGGGGGAACAAATTGATCTGGCTGGAGTTTAGGGACATTTCCTATTATATAATTGCTCTGAATGCAGTATTTCTCAAGCAGTGGAGATGCAGACCCTCCTTTCTTTGTGAAACAGTCCTCATCTCTGGGAACAAAGATGGGAGAGGTTAGTTTGGTTTAAACTAGTAATTTTCTTCCAGGACAAATGAAAGGGTGGGGGAGGATGGTGGTGTTGTCCACTTGCTGTTGGGTCCTAGGCGTTGATTGGTTCCGGACTCTGCTTTGAGTGAGAGCAGTTACTACAACACATGCTGAACGTTTTTCCATTTAAAATGCATTTCAAAACCACAATAGGCCTGTGTGTTTATTCTCTGAAATACAGCACAACAGAACACATGGTTGTTACATATGTTCTGAATGTTTCACCAGAATTCAGAGGCAGAGAAAGGCATTTTTGTTCTCTCATTCACACAACAAATATTTATTGAATGATTTCTGTATGTCAAGCATTGTACTAAGCACTGAGGAACAAGACAAGGGCCCTGTTGTCAAAAAAAATAAGACTAGAGTAGGAGAGATATACTTATAAACTAATTTTTAAAATATTATGATACAACATAAGTGTAACAATAGGAGTACACACAAGATAAAGAAAATTGAATGAGAGAGTGATGCTCTCCACCAATGGAGACTCTTTCCAAGAATAAATGATGTCTGAGCTGATTTTTGATGATCAAACTGGAATATTAAGCCCAATCCCTATAATGTGCACTCTGCATATATATATATGTCTGGTGCATGGAAACACACTAAAATATTATTTGTTATTTTAATAATTATTTATTAAGCACCTAGTACATGCAGAACACTATGTTAATATTTGTGCAGGATGCAAAGAATAAGGTATTGTTCTATCTACCTGACCTATCAAAACAGATTATATTAGAATAGAGAAAACAAGACATGTTCCATAATAATAGCAGAATAAACAATAATGGGGAAAATATTTGCCCAACACTGGCTATGAAAGATCAAGCAGACAAAATATAAACTCTGAATCAACAGAGAGGCAGAGTGGTGTTAATGACTTAAGCATCCACCTTAAGAAGCTAGAAAAAGTAAATTAAACCCAAAATATGTAGAAGGGGAGAAACAGTAAAACCATTTCTGAAATGATCAATAGAATTGAAAAAAACTCTAGCAAGACGTCTCAAGGTTAAAAGAGAGTAGACACAAAGTGACAGTTTAGGAATGAAAGAAGGAATATCACTTTAGATACTGTAGATACTAAAAGGATAATACTATGAACAACATAAGGTCAACAAATTTGACAACTTAGATGAAATGGACAAATTCCCTAAAAGAATACAACTTACCAAAACTGACTCAAGAAGAAATAGAAAATACGAATAGATGTATATTTTATTTAAAAATTGAATTTATACCTAAATACTGTTATGGATTAAATATTTGTGTCTTCCTAAAATTCATATATTGAAGCCTGATCCCAATGTGATGGTATTTGGAGGTGAGGCCTTTGGAGGGTGATTATCTCATAAGGGTAAAGCCCTCACGAATGAGATTAGTGCCCTTTAAGGGGATGAAGAGACAAGAGTTCTCCCTTTCTGCCATGTGAGGACACAATGTTGATGAGGATGCAAAACAACTGAAACCCCAGCAGTGCTGGTGGGAGTGTAAACTGGTACCACTTTGAAAAACATTTTGTCAGTTTCTTAAAAAGTTAAATACCTTGCATGAAGCCCAGAAATTCCATTCATAGGGTTTTACTCAAGAGGAATAAAAACTTATGTCAAACAAAGAAGTATACACAAATGTTCACAGCAGAATTTTTCATAATAGTTCAAAACTGGAAACCACACAAATGTCTATCAGGAGGAATGGTGGATAAATGAAGAAACTTTTGTATATTGACCCAATGGAATACTACTCAGCAGTAAAAAGAAACAAACTACTGATATATGCAACAACATGGATAAATGTTAAGCAAAAGAACCCAAACCCCAAAGTGTTCATATTGTATGAGTCTCTTTACATGAAGTTCTAGAGAAATCAGGTTAGTGGTTACCTGGGGGTGGAATTGACTCCTGAGGCAGGTGTCCCCGAGCCCCTGGCTGCAGCCTGGGCCACACAGCGGGAGGTGAGAGGCGGGCGAAAGAGCAAAGCTTCCTCTGCCGCTCCCCATTGCTGGCATTATCACCTGAACCATCCCCTCCACCCTCGTCCGTGAAAAAATTGTCTTCCATGAAACCGGTCCCTGGTGCCAAACAGGGTGGGGACCACTGCCCTAAGGGACACAAGGGAACTTTTGAGCACAATGGAAATATTTATATTTTTATTGTGGTGGTAATTACAAGGGTGTATACATTTGTCAAAACTCATCAAATTGTACATTCAAAATTAGGGCATTTTTTTTTGGATTTTTGAATTTTATTTTATTTATTTTTTTATACAGCAGGTTCTTATTAATTATCCATTTTATACATATTAGTGTATACATGTCAATCCCAATCGCCCAGTTCATCCCACCACCACCACCCCCGTCGCCACTTTCCCCCCTTGGTGTCCGTACGTTTGTTCTCTACATCTGTGTCTCGATTTCTGCAAAATGAGGGCATTTTATTGTAAGTTAATTAGATCTAACTAGAGTTGACTTAAAAAGGAAAAAAAAAGAAACTAAACAACAAGGAAGTGTGATGCAGGAAATAGATTATAGACTGATATTCAGACCAACTGGGTTCAAATCTCAGCCCTTATATACCGGAGATGTGACTTCAGACAGATTACTTTACCTCTCAGATTTTCAGTTTCCTCATCTATACAGCGAGAGTACTGACATCTATATCAAACAGTTGTGTTTGATAACACACAGTAAATACATACACAGAGAAGTAAGTACATATATATACACATATATACATATACATATAATACACCTATATACTTATAAATATTTATATGTAGGTAAATTCAACATATAATACTATTAGTGTTCTAATAATATTCATTCTCTTGTACTTAACTTCCACCAGGAAATGAAAGAACAGGAAGGCTGTGGTATTTCTTGGAGATGTTTAGCCAGCCTTTTGGACCCAAACAGTCCAGAAGTAATTATGGCCCCGAGTCACAGATCAGGCTGGCAGACACTACTTTCTTCCCTGGATAATAAAACAAAACACAGGAAATTGTGGCTTGGCAGTGGTTCTTAGATAAAAGGAAGGCTTGTAGGACAGACCATCCGGAGGGAGGAAGATGGGCAAGAAGCAGGGAAAGGAGATACAAGTCCAACTGTGGATAAGGAGGCTTTTCCTCTCTGCTGCGATTCCAAGTTTTTCTTCAGTTCTATGATTGATGGTGTCTGTAGGTAACAAATAATTACAGTGTCCAGTGCAGGGTAGCCTGGTAGAAAGAAAACAGCCTTTGAAACTCTCAGCCTTGAGCTTGAATGCCAACTTTCCCATTCCATGGGTGTGTGATCCTTGGCAGGAGAGATAGGGTCTCTGAATCACAGTCTCCTCATCTCAAGACAAGGATAATAAAAGAATCTAGCTCCTACGGTGTCCTGGGTATTAAATTAGTACAGGCTTCCACCAAAATCTATTACAGACAGAGTTCTCAAAGACAGGAGTTCCCCTGCATGCAGACCAAGAATAGGCACAGAGCTTCTGGAGGGGGTTCCCCAGAGCCAAGTCCAGTTTGGACGAGAATGTTCCCTCAGCCAATTGGCCAAACACCCCAGCCCGGAGGGTCTTGAGTGAGCTACTCAAGATTTCGCTGGGTCATGAAAGTCTCTGTCCTCCTCACCCCGATTCTCACTCACACTTCTCCTGCAGGATCTCAGCTCCGCCCCCTACCACTGTTGAGCTTCTTGGCCCTGGAACCCCCAGAGCAGAATGTAAGTGTATTTCCCGTGGGGAAGCACTGCATCACAGCTGGGTACGTTCTGTGAAGTGTTTGTCCTGCCTGCTCTTGGTAAATGACCCCTCCCCTCTGTGGGCCCAAGGCCTCCTGTCCCAGTTGGCGTGCGCACGTCCCGCAGCGGCCGCTAGGGGGAGCCTAGTCCAGGAGCTCTGGGAAGTTGGACCACTCTGCTGAGGTCATCATCCCAGTAAGAAATCTTGCGGTGGCCCTACGTCTGTGCCCGAAAGGACCTCACTCTAAATAGACCAGTATTCGCAGAATATCTGAGAAAGGAAAACTGTCCAACGCTGAAAGAAAAAAATCAGGAAACATCCTATTATCTCTACACTCTCCCTTCACTGGCTAAGATAGTCAGCATTTTCCCCATTCATACTTTCAATAGTCACTTCAGAAGCTGTGTAGCCTAGTGGGAAGAACAAGGGTCAGAACTCATGGATTCAAGACTGTTTTGAACTCTCCCTGGTTATGAGAATGTGGACGTGTCTCTACTTTTCTGAACCTTTGTTTATTAATAATGTCTATTACCATTCATTTGCTCTGTTCCCTGGGTTATGCTGCTAAAAATTACCTCATTTAATCCTCACAACAATTACATGAAGGAAGTGTCTGTTTTCCTCATTTTATAGACTAAGAAATGGAGACATAAGAAGTCACTTGCCCAAACTTTTAGGCCAATAGAGTTGTTGAGATCTTTCTGACTCCAAAGTTTATGCTGAAGCAGTTTTATCGCCAGTATACTCTCTTACTTTTCAAATGTGCCTTAGTCGTAGTAATAATAATAATACTAACAATAACAATAATAATGTCTTCATCACATATTTTGTCTTCCAGACTTTAAAGTTATTCAAATGGTTATTTATATTCAAGATTATGTTCAAGGTCACAGAAAGACCCTGTGTTTCAGAATGAGTCACCTACACAGAGGGCTGTGTGTGAGCAGGAAGAGATCTGTGGAGAGAGCTGAAACCAAGACCATGATCCAAGCACATATAATGGCAGCAGGCTTCTCCTTCTGCCTTCTCCCCTCACTTGGCACAGGTGCTGAGGCATGTGGAATAGCCTTGTTTCTTCCTGGCCACTCCTTTGCTCCTGGGCAGGGGTCTCCAATCCTCTCCTGAAGAGTCTGATGACACAGTCCCTTTGCCTTGGCACAGCTAGGCAGGCTGGCTTTATTCTTCTTTTGAAATCTACTGCATCTCCCTCAAAACATTCCTCCCAGATATTTATCCAAACTTTTCCTCCATTCTCCTCCTCTGTGGAGCCCCCAGGGTTGCATGGCTCATAATAGCTAAAATCTGGAGCAACTTAAATGTCCATCCACACAGGACTGGTTAAATACATGACGCTACCTCCTTACATTGTTCATTAGTCACCTAAATTTTAAGTGTAGTTAAAATAAACACAACTCAAACTCCCAGAGGCCAAAATGGGGGCTTACCGGCTGATGTAACTGAAAGACACAAGGATATATGGCTTCAGGTCCAGTGGGATCCAGGTATCCAAAGAATGTTGTCAAGAACCTGCTTCTTTTCATCTCTTGTCTCTGCATTCTTCTTCTGCATACACTTCACGCTCAGGCAGTAGAGATAGCCAGCAGCAGCTCACGCTTTTATCCCACAAAATTCACTACCCCAAAATGTAAAGAGTATCTCATGTACTAGTTGGAGCTATGGCTGCCCATTTCTTGACCAATCTTTGTGATTCAGACCAGGCCAAGTCCTAATCAAGGGATAGATATAACATGAAACTTCTAGAAGAAACATGATAAAATCCTTACAGCTTTGGAATAGGCAAAGGTTTTCTTAAACACCAAAAAAGATCTAGTCATAAAAGGAAACAAATATATAAATTAGACTTAAGCAGGGCTTCCCTGGTGACGCAGTGGCTAAGAATCCATCTGCCAGTGCAGGGGACACAGTTTCAAGCCCTGGTCTGGCAAGATCCCACGTGCCGCGGAGCAACTAAGCCCGTGCGCCACAACTACTGAGCTTGAACTCTAGAGCCTGCAAGCCACAACTACTGAGCCTGCGTGACACAACTACTAAAGCCTGCGTGCCTAGAGCCCATGCTCCACAACAAGAGAAGCCACCGCAATGAGAAGCCCGCTCACCGCCAACGAAGAGTAGCCCCTGCTTGCCGCAACTAGAGAAGGCCTGCTCATAGCAACAAAGACCCAACACAGCCAAAAATAAATTAATTAAATAAATTAATTAAAAAATAATAATAATAAGGGGAGAGATCCCCTCTCCCTTTAAAAAAAAATTAGACTTAAGCAAAGTTAAAAGCTGTTGTTTGAATGGCACTATTGGAAGTGAAAAGTCAAGACTCAGACTGAGAGAAAACAATAGATACCCCTTAAATTGTAAAATAATTTTGTCACTGTTAAAAATAAGTGGCATGTGTCTATATGGAAAGATCTTTGGGATAGGAATTTCTGTTTTGTTTACCACTACATCTCTATCACCTAAAATGGTGCACAATCAATATTTGTTGAGTGAATGAATGACCAAAATATATTACTAAGTTAAAAATAATGCTATGTGCAGATTGATCTCATTTATGTAAAAAAGTATTCTTATATATGTGTAAATGCATAGAAAAAGGATTAAAAGGGGGAAGAGAGGTGAGCTTTTACTTTTCACTTCTTATACTTATGTAGATGTTGGATTTTTTACTAAAATAAATAGAAAACATAAAAATCATAAGGCTATCTTATCTCAGGGCCTGGTCTTTGAGCCCTCAGGCCATGCCCTGCCTGGAGCAGAAGAGCCATACCTAGTGGTTCTGGGAATTACTCCAGACTCTGTCTTCCAAGCCTACTTCAAAACTTCACTCAAGATTGATTTTTCAAATTTTAGTCCAATTTGTACACAACTGAGCTTCTCATTTTTGACCCAGCTCCTTCAAATTGACAAATTGACTAACATTTAATTTGCCTTTTCTACAAGATCCTGTCTCTCTAGTCATTCCCTCAGACCATCCATTTCCTCTCTTGAATGAATGATGCTCCAGCTTGTCACTGGCCCAGGTTCCCTGGAAACTGTATCCTGATGCAGGAAGGTCCCCTGCAGAACAGGATGAGGAATCAACATGGCTCTCTCTTGGGGGTGAAAACTTTGCAAGATGCCTTCAAGTCACTGGAATTATGTAAAACATAAGAGTGTAAGAAAAATTACCCTATGTTCAACATGTTTACTGTTTTCACAGACTATGAGCATAACAAGGATTCTTTATTTTTCCCATTTTAAAGTAAGGGGGAAGCTGAAACTCCAAGTTTGAATAACATGCCTTAAGTCACACAGCTAGAGTGGCTCTGGCTCCAATGAAAGTCTCTTTACTGAAGTTTATTCTCTCGTGTTCAATTACACCAAGTTACTACCCAAGAATATGAGCAGATAGCAGGACCCTGCTCATCCCCAAGTCTCCTCATCTAAATTTGGAACTAACAGAATTCACCTAAAGAATGAAGGAAGTTTCTGCTATAATCTTAGTATTGCCCCTGCATGTCCCATCAATGACATTGCTTTGAGAGAGCCCAGGTACTAACCATCATGAATAGATGGACATCCCATCACCTGGAAGGTATCCCAGGTTATGAAAGATTACCCAAACGAGCTTGATTATTTCCCACTCACCCAAACCAAGAGGTGTGGTTTCTCTGGAAATATAAAGATTTCAGAACTTGCAAAAGTGCTTCAAGGAAAGTGAGTCAAAATGTAAAAATGTGCCTTATAAAGAGTGTGCTCATAATGCCCTCCCATTCAATATCCTCTTGGAAAAATCCCCTAACCTCAGTACAAAAGTGGCAGCTCTATACACTATGTGACTAAGTCCCTGATCACTGTTTACTGGGCCAGAAATGGACACCTGAAATGGAACTGGTCAGACCCTACCCCCTGGCTGAGGTGTTCTAAACTCAAGAAACAACAAGGAAGTGGGGAAGCACTGGCCTGAATATTGAAGAAAGAAATGAAAAATCATCAAACTGATTGGTGAGAGGTCCCAGGATTTTCGAAGCTAGGAGTACACCCCTGCTCAAGAGAAAGGACTTACATATACTGACATTTTAATGTCCCCTCAAGGAAATGGCCAGGTTACCTTTAACCAGTGAAGTCTACTGCAGCCTTTCCCCTTCAACCTCTCTCTCTCTCTCTCTCTCTCTCTCTCTTTCTCTCTCTCTCTCGCTCTCACACACACACACACACACACACAATCTCCAAACAACATTTAGTGCCTTGTTTTTCAAATATATGTTTTGTAAAAACAAGTCTCCTTAGACATCTGGAGAAAGTTTATATTTTAACATAACAGACTGATGCAAAATGAAGAAACAGGAGAAAGAAAAGAAGAAAGGAAGAAAGAGAAAAAGACAGTAATATAGAGAAATTAGAAACAATACAGGAAATTAATATACTTTTAAAAATTATAATATGCTCACGAAAAAGGCAGGTGAGGTTATTGAGTAATGTGAAGTTAGATAATATAACCACCCTTCTGCTGAACTGTTAAAAATTTTTTAATCTGCTCAGAGTCACTGAAGAACCCAAAAGATAGTTTAAAATTGCTGGACAAAGATGCAGGAGAAAGCAGAAATTTGGAGGTATCAGGAACTTGGGGTCTCTTTAACCCAGGGGCAGTTACCAACTCCAGAAGTGTGTTAAAACACCAAAAGCGGGCTTCCCGGGTGGTGCAGTGGTTGAGAGTCCGCCTGCCGATGCAGGGGACACGGGTTCGTGCCCCGGTCCGGGAAGATCCCACATGCCACGCATGGCCGCTGAGCCTGCGCATCCAGAGCCTGTGCTCCGCAACGGGAGAGGCCACAACAGTGAGAGGCCCGCGTACCGCAAAAAAAAAAAAAAAAAAAAAAAAAACACCAAAAGCTAATTTTCTCACAGTCTGGAGGCCAGAAGTCCAAAATCAGTTTCACTGGGACAAAATCAAGACGTCAGCAGGGTCACATCCCTCCGGAGGCTCTAGGAGAGAATCTGTTCCTGCCTCTTCTGCCTTCTGGAGGCTGTTGGCATTCTTGGACTAGTGGTGACATCACTCCAATCTTCAAGACCAGCATCTTCAGATTTCTCTCTGCTCCATCTTCATATGACCTTCTCCCCTATTATGCGCCAATGCCAAATCTTCCCCTGCTTCTCATAAGGATGACCCACCCGTGGTGGCATTTTGGGCTTATCCAGGTAATCCAGGACAATATTCTCACCTCAAAATCCTTAACCTAATTATATTTGCAAAACCTCATTTCCAAATAAGGTCACATTTACAGGTTTCAAGGATTAGGACCTGACATCATTAGGGGGCCATTTTTCAGCCTCCTAAAAGGAGCATCAAAAAACCTCAAGTATCCAGTAATAAATATAATGAAAGATATGCAAGACCTCTACACTGACAACCACATAATGTAATTGAAAGAAATAACAATAAATCTAAATAAGTGGAAGGATATACCATTTTCATGAATGGAAGATAATATTTTAAAGATACCAATACTCTCCAAATTGATCTATAAATTGTGAGCACTCCTGATCAAAAAATAAGCCATGTTTTATTGGGAGAAATAGACAAGCTGTTTTTAAAATTTATATGAAAATGCAAAAGCTGAGAAGAGCCAAGACAAACTTGAAAAAAGAACAACATTGGAGGACTTGAACTACTAGATAGCAATAAAAAGTTAAAATATAAATGAAGTTATATGACAATTGAATTCTAAAGCAGCATTTTGAAAACTTTAATGTATACAGGAGAACCAGGTAGGCATATCAATTATATCTTTTCTACTCCCTGTCCCCCACTTTCCAGGATAAGCACATTCACTTCAGTGAGGGCTTTTGTTTACAATATGTGGAAGAAGTGGGTGTTCAGTAAATATTTGCTGAATTGACTTTCATAACCCAGTTCTCTCGATTATTTTTTAAATAATAAATATCACGTCAACAAAAGGATGAATACCTTCCCATACATGTCCATTAGTGGTCTGGGGAAATGATAAGTGATCTTATACTAAACTTGGATATTGGATGAGTCAGTTTTCTATGAAGGCTTTTTCCTGATATAATGAGCTACAGACCAAGAAGACAATGGGACCAGTTCTGTACTTCAGCTGATATCTAGGAAGCACAAGCCTTATTCAGTAATTCCCTCAGGTTAGGTGTGTATTTTACATCAGTACCTTTATCTACACAAAAGGCCCTGGGACCTCAGTCTATTGTGATTCAACAAACAGTACTAGCTAGTGATCTGAAATCAGCTGCCTATACCAATAACGGCTCCATTGGACCTTATCTTTCTATTGTTGCTCCTAAAATTAGTATTTCTTTCTGTTATAATGAAAAAATCAATCTCCATTGATTGCAAAGAGCAAACCTGATATTACAACGTGATTACTTTCAGAATAAATTGAATCCTGTATTGTTCGGTAATAATTATCATGTTAAAGAGATTTCAATTTGCGAGATAAGAAGAAATCCCGTCAATTAGATAATAGCCAATAAACCAATAACCAAACTGTACCAGTACATTAAACATAATTAGCTTTAGGTTTTTAAAAAATAATTCAGAGGCAAAGTCAAGCCATTCCCTGGGAAGATGTTATGATTGCCAAGTGCAGCTACAAGTCACTCCTGTATCTGAGGCTGACAGAGGCTCAGAAGACAGCATGATGTTTAAGAACATGGTATGAGTAATGCTTTTAGGTTTATTATTTTATTATTATATTTAATGCTTTATTGTCCTTTGTTCCCACTATAGTAAGCTAGTTTAGGCCCTTGTCACTTAACATACGTGTCTTAGTGCATTCAGGTTACTACGACAAAATACCTCAGACTAAATGGCTTATAAACAACAGAAATCTATTTCTCACAGTTCTGAAGGCTGGATGTTTTGATCAAGGTGTCCATATGGTCAGGTTCTGTGTCTGGTGAGGCCCTGCTTCCCAGTGCATACAAGACCATCTTCTCACTGTGTCCTCACAAGATGGAAGGGGACTAGGAAGCTTTGTGCGGTCTCTTTTATAAGAGCACTAATCTCATTCATGATGGCTCCATCCTCGTGACCTAATCATCTCCCAAAAGCCCCACCTCCCAATACCATCACATTAGACATTAGGTTTCAACATATGAATTTGGGGGGGGTGCAGGGCACAGATATCCAGTCTATAGCAATATGTTTCCATATCCAGGCTGTGCTTCTCTCTACCCATGTCTGTTGAACACCACAATTATATTATCTAAAAAACTAGAGTCATACTTTGCCAACCTGATATTCTTTGCATCAGTTAGGATTGGTTAGGTCATGGTATGGCAAGTGCATATCTCCAGGTCCTAGCGGTTTACTGTACCAAAAGTTTATTTCTTGCTTATGCTGCATGTTCATTGATGGTTGGCAGTGGGGCTGTGCTCTTTGTAAACTCTCAGATCCGGGTAGAGGAAGGCTATATGGGTCATAATCCCCACAGCTGAAGGAAGGAAGAGAACATGGCAAATTATACACTGATACTTAACTCTTCTGCCTAGAAGTGACATCTGTGGTGGCCACTCACCTTTCTTTGTCCAAGGCAAGTCACATGACTATGCCTAACTTCAAAAGGGGCAGGGAAATGCTATCTTATTATGTGCTTACAGAGAGAAATGGAATATTATCAACAGCCCAAATAATTCATACTTTTATAATAGGAGAATTTAAATAAAAGAAACATGCAACCTTATGGGAAAAGTCAAATGAGGACCACCAAAATTAAAACTTTCAACAAAGTAAATAAATTACCTCAGCACACCATTAGCATTAGTTTTTAAATACATATTAAATTAGCAATAAAGATTCTCTACAATTAATTTCCTATTATCATTCTTTACTCTCTGGAAAATTTAAAATTTCTCTCCTCAGTAGTTTCAGTACTAGCTGTATATTCATTTTGCTTGGTATGTATAATGTATGTAGAATACACAAATATACAAATTATATAAATATAAGGTATGTGAAAAGGTATTTTTCTACTATTTAATATTCCATTCAGGTGTTCTGTTTTATCTTTAACTCCTCACAACAATTGAAAATTCACATATTCTCAGTCAGACATATTCACAGTCTAGAATAATATACACAATTTTATCTTCCACAACTCAAAATTTATAGAAAAGATATTTGAGATAGAAAAAAATATCTGGAGTGGCTTCTTGCTATTATTTTACCTCTCTGCTCAAAATCTTTAAAATTTTCCATTATCTACGTGTTCAAATACAAATGCTAATGTTTGGTATTAAATCACTAAAAAAAAAAAGAAAGAAAGAAAGAAAAGGCTACACAACAAACATGGTTTTGTTCCCAAAAAAACTTGATTTACAGGCCGGAGGGGAAGATGGCGGAAGAGTAAGACACAGAGATCACCTTCCTCCCCACAGATACACCAGAAATACATCTACACGTGGAACAACACCTACAGAACACCTACTGAATGCTGGCAGAAGACCTCAGACCTCCCAAAAGGCAAGAAACTCCCCACGTACCTGGGTAGGGCAAAAGAAAAAAGAATAAACAGAGACAAAAGGATAGGGAGAGGATCTGCACCAGTGAGAGGGAGCTGTGAAGGAGGAAAGGTTTCCACGCACTAGGAGGCCCCTTTGCGGGTGGAGACTGCGGGTGGCGGAGTGGGGAGCTTCAGAGCCGCGGAGGACAGCGCAGCGACAGGGGTGCGGGGGGCAAAGCGGGGAGATTCCCGCACGGAGGATCGGTGCCGACTGGCACTCACCAGCCCGAGAGGCTTGTCTGCTCGCCCACCAGGGCGGGCGGGGCTGCAAGCTGGGGCTCGGGCTTTGGTCGGAGCGCAGGGAAAGGACTGGGGTTGGCTGCGTGAACACAGCCTGAAGGGGTTAGTGCACCATGGCTAGCTGGGAGGGAGTCGGGGAAAAGGTCTGGAGCTGCCAAAGAGGCAAGAGACTTTTTCTTCCCTCTTTGTTTCCTGGTGCGCGAGGAGAGGGGATTAAGAGCGCTGCTTAAAGGAACTCCAGAGACGGGCGCGAGCTGCAGCCTAAAAGCACAGACCCCAGAGAGGGGCGCAAGCCGTGGCTAAAAGCGCGGACCCCAGAGACGGGCAGGAGACGCTAAGGCTGCTGCTGCTGCCACCAAGGGGCCTGTGTGAGAGCACAGGTCACTATCCACACCCCTCTTCCGGGGAGCCTGTGCAGCCCGCCACTACCAGGTTCCCAGGATCCAGGGACAACTTCCCCGGGAGAATGCATGGCGGGGCTCAGGCTGGTGCAACGTCACGCCGGCTTCTGCCGCCGCAGGCTCGCCCCGCACTCCGCGCCCCTCCCTCCCCCCAGCCTGAGTGAGCCAGAGCCCTCGAATCAGCGGCTTCTTTAACCCCGTCCTTTCTGAGCAAAAGACAGACGCCCTCCAGCGACCTACACGCAGAGGCAGGGCCAAATCCAAAGCTGAGCCCCTGGGAGCCGTGAGAACAAAGAAGAGAAAGGGAAATCTCTCCCAGCAGCCTCAGAAGCAGCGGATTAAAGCTCCACAATCATCTTGATGTACCCTGCATCTGTGGAATACAGGAATAGACAACGAATCATCCCAAATTGAGGAGGTGGACTTTGAGAGCAAGATTTATGATTTTTTCCCCTTTTCCTCTTTTTGTGAGTGTGTATGTGTATGCTTCTGTGTGAGATTTTGTCTGTATAGCTTTGCTTCCACCATTTGTCCTAAGGTTCTATCCGTCCGTTTTTTTTTTTTCTTAATAATTATTTTTTTAATGTAATAACTTTATTATATTTTACTTTATCTTCTTTCTTTCTTTCTTTTTTCCTTCTGTCCTTCCTTCCTCCCACCATCCCTCCCTCCTTTCTTTCTTTCTTTCCTTCTTTCCTTCTTTTCTTCTTTCTTTCTTTTTTCCTTCCTTCCTTCCTTCCCTCCTTTCTTTCTTTCTTTCTTTTTCTTCCTACTTCTACTAATTCTTTCTCTCTACTTTTTCTCCCTTTTATTCTGAGCCGTGTGGATGAAAACCTCTTGGTGATGCAGCCAGGAGTTAGTGCTGTGCCTCTGAGGTGGGAGAGCCAACTTCAGGACACTGGTCAACAAGAAACCTCCCAGCTCCACATAATATCAAATGGCGAAAATCTCCCAGAGATCTCCATCTCAACACCAGCACCCAGCTTCACTCAACGACCAGCAAGCTACAGTGCTGGACACCCTATGTCCAACAACTAGCAAAACAGAAACACAACCCCACCCATTAGCAGAGAGGCTGCCTAAAATCATAATAAGTCCACAGACACCCCAAAACACACCACCAGACATGGACCTGCCCACCAGAGAGACAAGATCCAGCCTCATCCACCAGAACACAGGCACTAGTTCCCTCCACCAGGAAGCCTACACAGCCCACTGAACCAACCTTAGCCACTGGGGAGACATCAAAAACAACGGGAACTACAAACCTGCAGCCTACAAAAAGGAGACCCCAAACACAGTAAGATAAGCAAAATGAGAAGACAGAAAAACACACAGCAGATGAAGGAGCAAGATAAAAATGTACCAGACCTAACAAATGAAGAGGAAGTAGGCAGTCTACCTGAAAAAGAATTCAGAATAATGATAGTAAAGATGATCCAAAATCTTGGAAAGAGAATAGACAAAATGCAAGAAACATTTAACAAGGACCTAGAAGAACTAAAGATGAAACAAACAATGATGAACAACGCAATAAATCAAATGAAAAATACTCTAGATGGGATCAATAGCAGAATAACTGAGGCAGAAGAACGGATAAGTGACCTGGAAGATAAAATAGTGGAAATAACTACTGCGGAGCAGAATAAAGAAAAAAGAATGAAAAGAACTGAAGACAGTCTGAGAGACTTCTGGGACAACATTAAACGCACCAACATTCGAATTATAGGGGTTCCAGAAGAAGAAGAGAAAAAGAAAGGGACTGAGAAAACATTTGAAGAGATTATAGTTGAAAACTTCCCTAATATGGGAAAGGAAATAGTTAATCAAGTCCAGGAAGCACAGAGAGTCCCATACAGGATAAATCCAAGGAGAAATACACCAAGACACATATTAATCAAACTGTCAAAAATTAAATACAAAGAAAGCATATTAAAAGCAGCAAGGGAAAAACAACAAATAACATACAAGGGAATCCCCATAAGGTTAACAGCTGATCTCTCAGCAGAAACTCTACAAGCCAGAAGGGAGTGGCAAAACATACTGAAAGTGATGAAGGAGAAAAACCTGCAACCAAGATTACTCTACCCAGCAAGGATATCATTCAGATTTGATGGAGAAATTAAAACCTTTACGGACAAGCAAAAGCTGAGAGAGTTCAGCACCACCAAACCAGCTTTACAACAAATGCTAAAGGAACTTCTCTAGGCAAGAAACACAAGAGAAGGAAAAGACCTACAATAACAAACCCAAAACAATTTAGAAAATGGGAATAGGAACATACATATCGATAATTACCTTAAATGTAAATGGACTAAATGCTCCCACCAAAAGACACAGATTGGCTGAATGGATACAAAAACAAGACCCATATATATGCTGTCTACAAGAGACCCACTTCAGACCTAGAGACTCATACAGACTGAAAGTAAGGGAATGGAAAAAGATATTCCATGTAAATGGAAACCAAAAGAAAGCTGGAGTAGCAATTCTCATATCAGACAAAATAGACTTTAAAATAAAGACTATTAGAAGAGACAAAGAAGGTCACTACATAATGATCAAGGGATCAATCCAAGAAGAAGATATAACAACTGTAAATATTTATGCGCCCAACATAGGAGCACCTCAATACATATGGCAAATACTAACAGCCATAAAAGGGGAAATCGACAGTAACACATTCATAGTAGGGGACTTTAACACCCCACTTTCACCAATGGACAGATCATCCAAAATGAAAATAAATAAGGAAACACAAGCTTTAAATGATACATTAAACAAGATGGACTTAATTGATATTTATAGGACACTCCATCCAAAAACAACAGAATACACATTTTTCTCAAGTGCTCATCGAACATTCTCCAGGATAGATCATATCTTGGGTCACAAATCAAGCCTTGGTAAATTTAAGATAATTGAAATTGTATCAAGTATCTTTTCTGACCACAACGCCATAAGAATAGATATCAATTACAGGAAAAGATCTGTAAAAAATACAAACACATGGAGGCTAAACAATACACTACTTAATAACGAAGTAATCACTGAAGAAATCAAAGAGGAAATAAAAAAATACCTAGAAACAAATGACAATGGAGACACGACAACCCAAAACCTATGGGATGCAGGAAAAGCAGTTCTAAGAGGGAAGTTTATAGCAATACAAGCCCACCTTAAGAAACAGGAAACATCTTGAATAAACAATCTAACCTTGCACCTAAAGCAATTAGAGAAAGAAGAACAAAAAAACCCCAAAGTTAGCAGAAGGAAAGAAATCATAAAAATCAGATCAGAAATAAATGAAAAAGAAATGAAGGAAACAATAGCAAAGATCAATAAAACTAAAAGCTGGTTCTTTGAGAAGATAAACAAAATTGATAAACCATTAGCCAGACTCATCAAGAAAAAAAGGGAGAAGACTCAAATCAATAGAATTAGAAATGAAAAAGGAGAAGTAACAACTGACACAGCAGAAATACAAAAGATCATGAGAGATTACTACAAGCAACTCTATGCCAATAAAATGGACAACCTGGAAGAAATGGACAAATTCTTAGAAATGAACAACCTGCCAAGACTGAATCAGGAAGAAATAGAAAATATGAACAGACCAATCACAAGCACTGAAATTGAAACTGGGATTAAAAATCTTCCAACAAACAAAAGCCAAGGACCAGATGGCTTCACAGGTGAATTCTATCAAACATTTAGAGAAGAGCTAACACCTATCCTTCTCAAACTCTTCCAATATATAGCAGAAGGAGGAACATTCTGAAACTCATTCTACAAGGCCACCATCACCCTGATACCAAAACCAGACAAAGATGTCACAAAGAAAGAAAACTACAGGCCAATATCACTGATGAACATAGATGCAAAAATCCTCAACAAAATACTAGCAAACAGAATCCAACAGCACATTAAAAGGATCACACACCATGATCAAGTGGGGTTTATTCCAGGGATTCAAGGATTCTTCAATGTACGCAAATCAATCAATGTGATAAACCATATTAACAAATTGAAGGAGAAAAACCATATGATCATCTCAATAGATTCAGAGAAAGCTTTTGACAAAATTCAAAACCATTTATGATAAAAACCCTGCAGAAAGTAGGCATAGAGGGAACTTTCCTCAACATAATAAAGGCCATATGTGACAAACCCACAGCCAACATCATCCTCAAAGGTGAAAAACTGAAAGCATTTCCACTAAGATCAGGAGCAAGACAAGGTTGCCCACTCTCATCACTCTTATTCAATATAGTTTTGGAAGTTTTAGCCACAGCAATCAGAGAAGAAAAAGAAATAAAAGGAATCCAAATTGGAAAAGAAGAAGTAAAGCTGTCACTGTTTGCAGATGACATGATACTATACATAGAGAATCCTAAAGACGCTACCAGAAAACTACTAGAGCTAAACAAGAATTTGGTAAAGTTGCAGGATACAAAATTAATGCACAGAAATCTCTTGCATTCCTATACACTAATGATGAAAAATCTGAAAGTGAAATCAAGAAAACACTCCCATTTACCATTGCAACAAAAAGAATAAAATATCTAGGAATGAACCTACCTAAGGAGACAAAAGACGTGTATGCAGAAAATTATAAGACACTGATGAAAGAAATTTAAAATGATACAAATAGATGGAGAGATATACCATGTTCTTGGATTGGAAGAATTAACATTGTGAAAATGACTCTACTACCCAAAGCAATCTACAGATTCAATGCAATCCCTATCAAACTACCACTGGCATTTTTCACAGAACTAGAACAAAAAATTTCACAATTTGTATGGAAACACAAAAGACCCCGAAGAGCCAAAGCAATCTTGAGAACGACAAACGGAGCTGGAGGAATCAGGCTCCCTGACTTCAAACTATACTACAAAGCTACAGTAATCAAGACAGTATGTACTGGCACAAAAACAGAAAGTTAGATCAATGGAACAGGATAGAAAGCCCAGAGAAAACCCACACACATATGGTCACCTTATCTTTGATAAAGGAGGCATGAATGTACAGTGGAGAAAGGACAGCCTCTTCAATAAGTGGTGCTGGGAAAACTGGACAGGTACATGTAAAAGTATGAGATTAGATCACTCCCTAACAAAGCTCAAAATGGATTAAAGACCTAAATGTAAGGCCAGAAGCTATCAAATTTTTAGAGGAAAACATAGGCAGAACACTCTATGACATAAATCACAGCAAGATCCTTTTTGATCCACCTCCTAGAGAAATGGAAATAAAAACAAAAATAAACAAATGGGACATAATGAAACTTAAAAGCTTTTGCACAGCAAAGGAAACCATAAACAAGACCAAAAGACAACCCTCAGAATGGGAGAAAATATTTACAAATGAAACAACTGACAAAGGATTAATTTCCAAAATTTACAAGCAGCTCATGCAGCTCAATAACAAAAAAACAAACAACCCAATCCAAAAATGGGCAGAAGACCTAAATAGACATTTCTCCAAAGAAGATATACAGACTGCCAACAAACACATGAAAGAATGCTCAACATCATTCATCATTAGGGAAATGCAAATCAAAACTACAATGAGATATCATCTCACACCAATTAGAATGGTCATCATCAAAAAATCTAGAAACAATAAATGCTGGAGAGGGTGTGGAGAAAAGGGAACACTCTTGCACTGTTGGTGGGAATGTGAATTGGTACAGCCACTATGGCGAACAGTATGGAGGTTCCTTAATAAACTACAAATAGAATTACCATATGATACAGCAATCCCACTACTGGGCATATACCCTGAGAAAACCATAATTCAAAAAGAGTCATGTACCAAAATGTTCATTGCAGCTCTATTTACAATAGCCCAGAGATGGAAACAACCTAAGTGCCCATCATCGGATGAATGGATAAAGAAGATGTGGCACATATATACAATGGAATATTATTCAGCCATAAAAAGAAACAAAATTGAGCTATTTGTAATGAGGTGGATAGACCTAGAGTCTGTCATACAGAATGAAGTAAGTCAGAAAGAGAAAGACAAATACCATATGCTAATACATATATATGGAATTTAAGGGAAAAAAATGTCATGAAGAACCTAGGGGTAAGACGGGAATAAAAACACAGACCTACTGGAGAATGGACTTGAGGATATGGGGAGGGGGAAGTGGGAGCTGTGACAAAGCGAGAGAGAGGCATGGACATATATACACTACCAAACGTAAGGTAGATAGCTAGCAGGAAGCAGCTGCCTAGCACAGGGATATCAGCTTGGTGCTTTGTGACTGCCTGGAGGGGTGGGATAGGGAGGGTGGGAGGGAGGGAGATGCAAGAGGGAAGAGATATGGGAACATATGTATATGTATAACTGATTCACTTGTTATATAGCAGAAGCTAACACACCATTGTAAAGCAATTATACCCCAATAAAGATGTTAAAAAAAAGAAAAACTTTATTTCCAAAAAATTCTGATGCTTGGCTTTTGCAAAGATGGCTAGTTCTCTATGAAAAATTCAGAAAATCCTCTTTCTCCTTTCAGAGTGTGGAGCTGTCACTGGGAAATGGCTGCCTACCTCTCCTTACAGCCAGATACAGCTAGTGGAATGTAAGCAGGAGTTATTATTACTATAGTTTTTGCTATTATTTATAAAACACTTGTAAAGTGCATAATATGTGTCAGGTATAGATAAGTGTTTGACAAACATCAACTCATTTAATGCACATAATAATTCTATTGTTATGTGGAAAGGAAAGTTCTATTACTGCCCCCATTTCACAGACAAAGAAACTGAGGGTCAGAGTAGTTGAATAATACAGAGGAACACAGCTAATAAGTCACGGAGATGAAATTCCAGCTTAAGATATCTAATTCGAGTCCATACTCTTAACCATTGCATTATGCTTCCTCTTGGGCCAGGGCCTTTATAAAGCAAATGAGGCTTCTCTATCTACTCTGTGGCCCCAGGGGATGGCAGAGCCACACAACTGTAGGGTCCTGGGTTTCTGATTAGCCACAGGGAAGCAAGCTGCCCTCTGACCACAAACTCCCACACTAGACTACCACATGAATGAAAAATAAACTTCTGTTGAGTCAACGCACTGAAATTTTGGCTTTGTTTGTTACAGCATCTAGTGTTTGCCCTAACTGATACACTTGGCAATCAAGACCCACCATAATTTGTCCAGAGTCAAAGACCTGGATTCTAGCCCCAGTACAGGCTCTGACTTAATGTGTGACCTTAAAGAAGCACTTCCCTCAAGGCTACATTGGAAAGGTAAGAGGATTAGATTGGATCAACATTTTACAATCTGTATTTCATTTTCTATCTTGAATATGTTGCTTGAATCTTCTTTAAAATAGGACTCCATGGCCAAATAAGGTCAGAAAATTTTGGATACTACATTCCCCCATTAGAGTTACATAAATATTCACTGAATGAAGGCTTTGAGACATCCTTCTGTAAGGACTTTAACAATATTCATTAGATGGAGTTGACCACAGAACCTCTTAATTTTTTATTCATTGGGAGAAATTTATTAATACTTAGAGAGTAACTATAGTTAATAATACTGTATTGTATATTTGGAAGCTGCTAAGAGAGTAGATCTTAAAAGTTCTCATCACAACAAAATAAATCTGTAACTATGTATGGTGATAGATATTAACTAGACTTATTGTGGTGATCATTTTTCAAATGATACAAATACTGAATCATTACACTGTACACCTGAAACTAATATAATGTTATATGTCAATTATACCTTAATTAAAACAATACTTAGAGGAATACTAGTGTAGTAAGAAATGTAGTTTGGAGAATGGTGAAATAGAATCCTAAAGATATTCAAAATTCTAAAAATGCTTTGCATGGTTCTCTACCTTACCAAATTTCCCATACACAGCTCCAATCAGATTACCTCTTTATTGCTATATGTATGCAGCATATATCTCCACTGAGAGCTGGGAACGTCGCACATTGTTTTCTGAAGCTGGAATGACCCTTCTCGGCTCTAAATTACTCCGAGTCTTTCTTATATTTCAAGGCTCAATTCAACTGTGTGCCTGGTCCATGAAGACTTCACAGTGTAATCTAGCACACACCGTACTTTTCTCTTACTCAACACACATTAAACTGTGTGGGCCTTCCATAGACATTTTAGACTTGGACTCCCCTGAAAAGCTTCTTGAAAGAAAGTGTTTGTAGGGCAAGAGATAACTAGAAGGTGAGTTCCTTGAGCTATTTTGATATGCATTGCTTGAACAAAGACAAAATTAGACTGGAAACAGTCACAAACAAGAAATATGTTTATTTATTCCTTGGTGGAGAAATGGGAGAAGAAACTATGTGGTCCTTGGTCAAGAGAATCCATGAGGAGCAAATAAGGAGTGAGATGCAGTTCTAGTTGGAAATTCCAAAGATAGTCTGCAAACAGGAAGAGGTTGTGTGTTGGGATTGTCTTCTAAGGTAGGTTTATGTTTAACCAGGCTGAACATGCATTGACTGCATGGGTGTGCCTATGTATTCAGTTTGCCTCCTCTACATTATGATGGCATCTCTTTTGGCATTTTGGGATATCTGATCTATCAGGATAAACACCCGGGTGCCAGTTACATTTCATTTATTGCCACACCACAGCCCAAAATAAAGTTCTGTTTTGGGGTTTTTTTTTGCGGTATGCGGGCCTCTCACTGCCGTGGCCTCTCCCGTTGCGGAGCACAGGCTCCGGACGCACAGTTCCAGCGACCATGGCTCACGGCTCCAGCCGCTCCGCAGCATGTGGGATCTTCCCGGACCAGGGCACGAACCCGTGTCCCCTGCATCGGCAGGCGGACGCTCAACCACTGCGCCACCAGGGAAGCCCTAAAGTTCTGTTTTTAATGAAGTACTGGCTGTCCAATATACTGACATATTTGAAAGAAAAAATAAGTAATTCAAACATAATAGAAGAGGAATGAATACTTTCTAACTCACTCTTTGAGGCCAGAATTACCTTGATACCAAGGCCAGACAAAGAATTCTCAAGAAAGAAACTACAGAAAACTATATCCCTTATGAACATGGATGCAAAAATCCTGAACAACACACTGGCAAACCAAATCTAGCAGCATATAAAAAGGATTATACATCATTACAAAGTGAAATTTATCCCAGGAATTCAAGGGTGATTCAACATATGAAAATTAATCAATGTAATACACCATGTTGATAAAATAAAGGACAGAACCACATTATCATCTCAATAGATGCAGAGAAAGCATGGACAAAATCCAACACTCTCTTATGATAAGAATTTTTAACAAAGTAGGAATAGATGGGAACTTCCTCAACCTGATTAAAGGCATCTATGAAAAACTCACAGCTAACATCATAGTTAATGGGGAAAGACTGACAGATTTGCCTCTAAGGTCAGGACCAAGATCGGGATATTTGTCTCACCACTTCTAATCAGCATTGTAGTGAAGGAGCTAATCAAGGTACAAGGCAAGAAAAAGAAAAAAAAGTCATCAGATTGTTGAAACAAAATAGAGAGCCCAGAAATAAACTTTATATGGTCAATTAATTTATGGCAATAATAGACAACAGGGAAAGAATAGTCTCCTCAATAAATTGTGTTGGGAAAACTGGACAACCACATACAGAAGAATGAAACTGGACCATGATCCTACACTATGCACAAAAATTAACTTCCAATGAAGATTTGAATTTAAGACCTAAAACCATAAAACTCCCAGAAGAAAACACAGGCAGTAAGCTCCTTGACATAGGTCTTAAAATGATTTTTTGAGTCTGATACCAAAAGCAAAGGCAACAAAAGCAAAAATAAACAAATGAGACTAGATCAAACTAGAAAGCTTCTGCACAGCAAAGGAAACCATCAACAAAATGAAAAGGCAACCTACGGAATGGGAAAATATATTTGCAAATTATATATCTAATAAGGGGTTAATATCCAAAATATATAAAGAACTCATAAAACTCAATAGCAAAAACCCAAACAATCCAATTAAAAAATGGATAGAAGATCTGAACAGATATTTTCCCAATGAAAACATATAGTTGGTTAACAAGTACATGAAAAGATGCTCACCATCACTAATCATTGGGGAAATGCAAATCTAAACCACAATGAGATATCACCCCACATGTGTCAGAATGGCTACTATCAAAAAAACAAGAAATAACATGGGAATTCTCTGGTGGTGCAGTGGTTAGGGCTCCGCGCTTCCACTCCAGGGAGCACAGGTTCAATCCCTGGTCAGAGAACTAAGATCCCACATGCCGCATGGTGTGGCCAAAAAACGAAAGAAAGAACAAGAGTCGGCAGGGATGTGGAGAAAAGGGAACTTTTGTGCACTGTTGATGGGAATATAAATTGATGCAGCTACTATGGAAAACAATATGAGGGTCCCTCAAAAAATTAAAAATAGAACTACCATATGATCCAGCACTTCCACTGCTGAGTATTTATCTGAAGAAAAGGAAAACCCTAATTTGAAAAGATAATGCATCTCATGTTCATTGCAGCATTATTTACAATAATCAATACATGAAAACAATCATTGATGGATGAATGGATAAAGAAAATGTGATACACACACACACACACACACACACACACACACACAGGAATATTATACAGCCATAAAAAATGAAATCATGCCATTTGCGACAACATGGATAGACCTTGAGGGCATTATGCTAAGTGAAATGAGTCAGGCAGAGAAAGACAAATACTGTATGATCTCACTTATATGTGGAATCTAAACAAACAAACAAACAAAAACAAGCTCATAGATACAGAGATCAGATTGGTGGTTGCCAAAGGGGAGGGGTAGGAGATGGGAGAAATGGGTGAAGGGGACAAAAGGCACAACCTTCCAGTTACAAAATAACTAAATTATGGAGATGTAATGTACAGCATGATGATATTGGGTTGGCCAAAAATTTGTTTGGTTTTTTTTTCCATAAGCTCTTACAGAAAACCCAAACAAACTTTTTGGCCAACGCAGTAGTTAATAATACTGTATTACAAATTTGAAAGTTGCCTAGAGAGTAAATCTTAAAAGTTCTTATGACAAGAAAAAAATGTTTTCTAACTATGCATGGTGACCGATGTTAACTAGACCTTGTGGTGATCATTTCACAATGTACACAAATATTGAATCACTATGTTGTACACCTGAAACTAATATAATATTATATGTCAATTATACCTCATAATAAAAACAAAATAAGTTTTAAAAGTTTATTTAGTATTGTTAAGATGACAATACTCCCCCAAATTGATCTACATATTCAACACAATCTCTTTGAAAATTCCAGCTGGTATAGTTTCGGAAGCTGATCCTAACATGCATATGAAAATGCAAACAATCTTGAAAAAGTAAAACACAGTAAAAAGAATCACACTTCCTTCAAAACTTACTAAAAATTTACAGTAATCAAAACAGTGTGGTACTGACATTATAATAGACATATAGATCAACAGAATAGAATTTAAAGTCTAGAAATAAACCCATACATCTATGGCCAATTGATTTTCGACAAGGATGCCAAAACCATTTAACAGAGAAAGAATAATTTCTTCAACAAATGGTGTGGGACAACTTAACACCCCCATGCAAAAGAATGAAGTTGGGTCCTTCCCTCACGTCATACAAAAACTAACTCAAGGGGCTTCCCTGGTGGCGCAGTGGTTGGGGGTCCGCCTGCCGATGCAGGGGACGCGGGTTCGTGTCCCGGTCCGGGAGGATCCCGCGTGCTGCGGAGCGGCTGGGCCCGTGGGCCGTGGCCGCTGGGCCTGCGCGTCCGGAGCCTGCGCTCCGCGGCGGGAGGGGCCGCAACGGTGAGAGGCCCAAGTACCGCAAAAAAAAAAAAAAAAAAAAAAAAAAAAAAAAAAAAAAAACTAACTCAAAATGGAGCAAAG
The DNA here is from genome assembly GCF_008692025.1 of Phocoena sinus. Taxonomy (NCBI): domain Eukaryota; kingdom Metazoa; phylum Chordata; class Mammalia; order Artiodactyla; family Phocoenidae; genus Phocoena; species Phocoena sinus. Next base: position 66,873,304 of record NC_045770.1, read on the forward strand.
ACCTAAATATCAGAGCTAAAACTGTGACACTCTTTGAAGAAAGCATAAGGGTAAAGCTTCATTATCTTGGACTTATCACTAGATTCTTAGGTATGACGTCAAAAGCACAAGTAACAAAAGAAAAATAGATATATTCTACTTTGTCAAAATTAAAAGATTTTAGGCATAAGAGGACACTATTAAGAAAATGAAAAGAGAAACAGAACAGGAGAAAATATTTACAAATCATATATCTGATAAGTGTCTAGTGTCTAGAATATATAAAAAACTCTTACATCTCAAAAAAAAAAAAGCAAATAATCCAATTAAAAAGTGGCTGAAGGGCTTCCCTGGTGGCGCAGTGGTTGAGAGCCCGCCTGCCAATGTAGGGGACATGGGTTCGTGTCCCGATCCGGGAAGATCCCACATGCTGCAGAGTGGCTGGGCCCATGAGCCATGGCCGCTGAGCCTGCGCATCCGGAGCCTGTGCTTCGCAACGGGAGAGGCCACGACAGTGAGAGGCCCACATACCACAAAAAAAAAAAAAAAAAAAAAGTGACTGAAGACACTTCCCAAATATATATACACACGAAAGATCCAGAACTGCCAAAGCAATCCTGAGGGAAAAAAACAAAGCTGAAGGCACAACCCTTCCTGACTTCAGACAATATTACAAAGCTACAGTAATCAAAACAGCATGGTACTGGCACAAAAACAGACAAATAGAGCAATAGAACAGAATCAAGAGCCCAGAAATAAACCCACACACCTATGGTCAATTAATCTATGACAAAGGGGGCAAAAATATACAATGGAGAAAAAGGCAGTCTCCTTAGCAAGTGGTGTTGGGAAAGCTGGACAGTTACATGTAAATAAATGAAATTAGAACATTCCCTTATACCATATACAAAAATAAACTCAAAATGGTTTAGAGACCTAAATGAAAGACATGACATCATAAAACTCCTAGAAGAGAACATAAGCAAAACATTATTGGACATAAATCATAGCAATATTTCCTTAGGTCAGTCTCCCAAATCAAAAGAAATAAAAGCAAAAATAAACAAATGGGACCTAATCAAACTTAAAATATTTTGCACAGCAAAGAAAACCATAAACAAAACAAAAAACCTACAGAGTGGGAAAAAATATTTGCATATGATACAACTGACAAGGGGTTAGTATCTAAAATATACAAACAATGCATAAAACTCAGTCAAAAAACCAAACAACCCAATCAAAAAATGGGCAGAAGACCTAAATAGACAGTTCTCCAAAGAAGACATACAGTTGGCCAATAGGCACATGAAAAGATGCTCATCATCACTAATTATTAGAGAAATGCAAATCAAAACTACAATGAGGTATCACCTCACACCAGTCAGAATGGTTATCATGAAAAAGTCTGCAAATAATAAATGCTGGAGAGGGTGTGGAGAAAAGGGAACCCTCCAAAAGTATTGGTGGGAATGTAAATTGGTGCAGCCACTATGGAAAACAGTATGGAGATTCCTTAAAAAACTAAAAATAGGCTACCATATGATCCAACAATCCCACTCTAGGCATATATCCAGAAAAGATGAAAACTCTAATATGAAAACATACATGCACTCCAATCTTCATAGCAGCACTATTTACAACAGCCAAGACATGGAAGAAACCCAAGCACTCATCAACAGATGATTAGTTTAAGAAGATGTGTGGGGGGGTGTAATACACACACACACACACATACACACACACACACAATGGAATATTAGTCACCCATAAAAAAAGAATGAAATATAGCCATTTGCAGCAACATGGATGGACCTAGAGAATATCACACTAAGTGAAGTCAGACAGAGAAAGACAAATACCATATGATATCACTTATTTGAGGAATCTAAAAAATAATACAAATGATTCTATATACCAAATAGAAATAGACTCACAAACATAGAAAACAAACTTATGGTTACTGAACCAGGAAGGGAGAGGAGAGGGATAAATTAGGAGTATGGGATTAACAGATACAAACTAATATACGTAAGATAGATAAGCAACAAGGACCTCCTGTATAGCTCAGGGAACTATATTCAATATCTTGTAATAAACTATAAATGTAAAATAATCTGAAATTTTAAAATATATATATATGTATAACTGAATCACTTTACTGTACACCTGAAACTAACACAATATTGTAAATCAACTATACTTCAGTAAAAACCAAGAAAAGTTAGAAAATATTTTGAACTTGTTAAAAATAAAAACCTAATATCAAAATTTATGGGATGCAGCTAAAGTAGGGATTAAAGGGATACTTTTAAACACCTATATCAGGAAACAATCAAGTTCTTAAAACCATTTGAATAGTATACTTACAGTTGGTGAATTTCGTGGTATGCAAAATATACCTCAGTAAAGCTGTTAAAATGTGAAAAAATATATATACAAATCACCAACAATCACATGAACAGACGTTCAACATCATTTGTCATTAGGGAAATGCAAATCAAATCCACAATGAGATACCACTTCACATCCACTAGGATGACTATCATCAAAAGATAGATAATAACAAGTGTTGGCAAGTATATGGAGAAACTGGATTTCTCATATCTTGCTGTTGGGAATGTAAAATGGTGCAGCCACTTTGGAAAAACTGTTTGGCAATTCCTCAAAAACCTAACCGTAGATTTATTATATGACTCAGCAATTTTACTTCTAGGTATATACCCAAGAGAATTGAAAACATATATCCACACAGATGTACACAGATATTCATAGCAATTTTATTCAGCAAAAAAGTGGAAACCACCAAAACTTCCATCAACTGATGAATGGATAAACAAAATGTGGTCTAGCCATACAGTGGGTTATTACTGACTCATAAAAAGAAACGAAATATTAATTTATGCTACAACATGAACGAACCTTGACACATAATGCTAAGTGAAAGAAGCCAGACGCAGAAGGTCACATCCTGTATGATTCTATTTATATAAAATGTCCAGAAAAGGAAAACCCATAGAAATATAAAGCAAAGCACTGGTTGCCAGCATCCAAGGGAGGGAGGAATGGGGAGTAACTGTTAATGAGAATGGAGATTCTCTTTGGGGCAACGAAAATACTCTGGAATTAGATAGTTATACAGTGGTGATAGCTGCATTTCTCTGTGAATATAGTAAAAACCACTAAATTGTATACTTCTAAAGGTGAATTTCACAGGATGCACATTCTGTCTCAAAAAAAAATCATAGAAGACATGTTCACTCCTTGGAAAGAATCCCAGCAACATGACTTGGGACAAGGTACCTAGTCTTTTAGGACATTATTTCTTCATTGGCCAGTTAGACGCAATACCATCATCTCCACAAGCTTGTGGCTAAGTCAGTATATGTGATGTTCTGAGCCCTGTGCTCTTCATCCTGTTAGTACTCTCAATTGAATCTGAATCCTTCTTCTTTTTTTATTTTTTTTTATTTTTTTTGGTTTTTTGTTTTTTTGCGGTACACTGGCCTCTCACTGTTGTGGCCTCTCCCATTGTGGAGCACAGGCTCCGGACGCGCAGGCTCAGCGGCCATGGCTCACGGGCCCAGCCGCTCCGCGGCATGTGGGATCTTCCCGGACCGGGGCACGAACCCGTGTTCCCTGCATCGGCAGGCAGACTCTCAACCACTGCACCACCAGGGAAGCCTCCTTCTTCTTTTTTTAATAGTATTGCCCTCTGTCCAATCTAGCCTCATCTAAGCCACTAGATGTTTTTCAGGTTCTTTGGTTTGGTTTGGCTTTTTATATGCCCTCTCCCTTTCTGAAAGTCCTGAAAGTCCTCTCCCTAGAGAAAGTAACATTCACTGAGGACTTATTATGTGCCAGACCCTGGTGTAAAATACCCTAATTTAGGCCCCCAGACAATGACCTGGGTCAACGGTATTTATTTCTACTTTAAAGAATAGACACTGAGGCCTGGATTACAAAATTCTCTCTAAGTCACACCATTAAAAAGAGTAGGATGTTGGATTTAGATGGGCCTCAGTTCAAACCTGCCTCTCAACAAATTTGATATCTCCCATTAATTACCTAAGCCTCCTGATCTTTGGTTTCCTCATCTATAAAACAGGGACAATGGGAGAAACTTTGCTGTGGAGTGGCTGAAAATTTAGTGATACAGAAGATATACTTAGCACAGATCCTGAAATACAAATTAACTACTGTTCTCTTACATTAATCTGACCGGTGGCTAAATTTGGATTGAAGCTGTGGCATTCCAAAGCCTTCTCTCCCACTTCCCCATGTTGCCTCTTCTCTTTTCTGTACCTTCCAAGCAACTTGCCCTATCAGTTGACAAGCTGACTGTGTGTTGAAATGTGAGTCAGCAGGGAGAAGGACTAAGAACAAATTATCAATAGGCATACACATCCAGTTTCCCCCAAACTTGTCACTTGTCAATCACAGAGCTTCTTTCATGGATGCTCCCATGCTGCTCTTGCGCTCTCTCTCTCTCTCTCTCTCTCTCTCTCTCTCTCTCTCACACACACACACACACACACACACACACACACACACACACACACACAGAGAGCGAGTTTTCTTACTTTTTCTGAGTAACCAGCCTTAACAGCTTCCTGGAAAAAGGGATACAGCTTGAATCAGAGTTTCACTGGAACGTCCCCAGAAAGTCTCACTTCTTTGGCCTTTCACAAAAACTCTGAGCCACTATCAAAAAGCTTGCACAAGCCTCTCCACTCCCTCTGAGTCTTCTAGTAAACTGGCTTCTGGCCTCTCACAGCTACATCTGTTCTTAGTGGAATGTGCTTATCAATCTTACTCCAGGGGAATGAGTCCAGCAGCCTGGTGCCCTGGTGGCTGAGGAGGCTTATACAACCTTGTGACATGTCGTCAACAAGTGGGTTGACACGGGATTTCAATTTTTTATCTTCTGGTAACTTCCATAAGACTCAGAATTCCTCCCCACATGCACCCACACTTCCAGATTCATTCTCTTTTTCTGTCTCAATCCCACTTGCTTTCCCGATCAGTCTATTAGCATCAATTGAGCATTAGCTCTCACTATGATCATTATTGTGTTGCTATTGTAGCTTACAGTAATCACTGGTCCAGCTGGACTCTCTGGTAGCTCAACAAAAGGATTTACCGTTCCCCGGAAGGCGCTATGGAGTGGCAGAGGGCTTTAGGGTTGGACACCTCTGGCTTTGAATCCAGCTTTCAATTCTGAGAGAACTTGAATATGGTTCTTCTCCTGAACCTGTATCCTCATTTGTAAAAGGTAGTTATTAGTCCCCACATAGCCAGATTTTTGGTGGGAAATAAATGAAATGATATAATAGGCTCCATGGCAATTATTGACATTGTCATTGCTGTTGTTGCTCTCAGGATTCCAAGAACCACCTGATAGGAACATATTTCAAAGCATGCTCTCAGCGCAAACTGTTACATCACTGTTAAAAATTAACCAGGAGATGTCTAAACCTCAAGGGTATACAACGCTTTATATGCAGACACCCAACTCCTAGAACTTGAGTCTAAAGAAATAATCATGGATATATGGCAAAGATTTAGCTACGAGAATGATCATCACATTTTTTTTTTTTTTTTTTTTTTGGCCGAGCTGCACAGTACAGAACTAGGATCTTAGTTCCCTGACCAGGGATCAAACCCATGCCCCCTGCAGTGGAAGCATGGAGTCCCAACCACTGGACTGCCAGGAAAGTCCTGATCACCATATATTATTGTTTATGACGCTGAAAAATTAGAAAAAATCTAAACATGAAAAATGACTTCGTATATAGACTATGGAACTCCAATTCGGTAGACAACTAGCAACCCTTTAAATGTGGTAAAAGAATGCTAATGACATGGAAAGGTGTTGACTGTATATATGGTGGAAGTTGCAAAACGCAGTTACAAAACAGAATCTAGAACATGGTCCTGGTTTTATCTGAAGGAAGGGCTGGAGAGGACATTTGAGTGTATAGAGAAAAGGCCAAAAGGATAATGATTAAAATGCTTGAAGTGGGTATTCTTTTGCAATATTTATTTTTCTATTATGTATTTTCTAAATTTTTGATAATGAAAATATTGAGGAAAAAATTAACTTTTGGGGTAAATTTTATTGAAGCAAAACATACACATTGAAAAGTTGCACAAGTTCTAGTACAACTTGATGAATTTTGATAAAGTAACATACCTGTGTAATTAGCATCAGCTCATGAAACACCCCAGTCATTACTCGCCCCACACGGATAACCACTATTCTGATTTCTAACAGTCTAGACTAATTTAGTTTGATTTTAAGCACTTTACAAATGGAATCATCCCATATGCTTTGTACAGTCTGTCTTCTTTCATTAACAATGTCCGTGAGTGTCCACGTTGCTGTATGTAATAGTAGTTCATTCATCCTCAACCCTGTATTCTGTTATACGAACATACGAACACAATTTATCTACCTATTCTTCTCTCAGTGTACATTTGTGTTATTACTTGTTTTTGGTACCATAAATAATGCTGCTGGGAACATTCTAGTTCCATCTTTTGTTGAACTTATGTATGCATGGAATTGCTGGTCAGAGGAAATGTGTATGTACAGTTTCATAGACACTGTCAAACTATTTTCCCAGATAGTTGTTCCAAAACACACATCCACTAGTAGAGTGTAAAAGTTCTAGGTACTCGACTCCAGTCACATGTCAACACTTGGTACTGTCTGGTGTTTTCATTTTGGCCATTTCTAGTGGCATCACCTTGCAGCTTTAATTTACATTTCCCAAATAACTAGTGGAATTTAATATCTCTTCAAATGTCTATTGCCATTGGATACTCTCTTTTGTGAAGTACTGTTCAACTCCTTTGCCTATTTTTCTATTAGGTTACCTGCTTTTTTCATATTGACTTGTAAGAATTCATATACTCTGTACACAAGTTATAACAGATGCATGCACTGCAAACATCTTTTCCCATTGTGTAGACTTGATTTTTTTCAATCTCTTAATGGTGTCTTTTGATGAAAGAGAGTCTTAGTATTAGTGCCTGGTAGTTCCGTAGGATCCTTGCTGTGTCCCCTGGCAAATGTGAGCCCCTGATCATTTTCCAGAGGCAAGAAAGACAAACCCATAATCAGAATGAGTCTCTATCCCTGTGAGGATGAACTACTAGTCCTCCCAGAATGGAAAGAAGCCAGTAGTATTATTACCCCACCCTCAGTACTACTTTTGTTAACTGAGTCCTTGAGAAAGTCATGCCAAGATGGGATTAAGTGTGCAAAGATTTTCATTTAAGAAAATGGAGACAGAGCTGCAAACAACTGGGAGAGCCATCAGACCACAAATGCAGGAGAGCCCAAGTGTTGGAGTAAGGAAAGAAAGCTTGGGTAAAAGCATCCTAGACTGTCATGGAACATTTCACAAGGCTGTCAGGGAGTCCTTGAGCTGAAGTCAGTTGTCAAACTTCAGAGTTATCCCACATCACTCAGAAATGGATCTGCCTCAGTATCCTGGCCACGCTTACTCATTGTTGGCAGCAGCCCGTGGGAAGCATGGTCTCAGCCCAAACACAGTGAAGGATTTCAGAGCACAGTGGGCCCTTGGTCAATTACACTCCCTGTAGTTCACGTTCTGGTAGGTGCCCTCTCATAGCCACCACACCAAGGTAGGGAACATGGGAGAAGAAGTAGTGGTAAATGGGGAAGGTGACTAATATGTTCATTTTTAAAATACTGAGTTTGATACATCTTTTCCTCTTAGCTATTCGGTAACCAACAAAATATACATAATTCAGCAAGTGGGTCTGGGTTGCTCAAATAAGACATTAGGGAGTGACCCCTAGAAGAGCTTTGAGAGTAAAGGACCCTCAGGTATCTTCTTATAGGAGATATAATTGTACAAGGGGAACCCAAGGTTTTCAGTGACTTCCTGCTTTTTCTACCCAAAGCTCTTTCCACTCAGTTGAGATGGTGGAGAACAGAGCGGGAAGAAAGAGATAGAGGCCTTGTGTGGTAGACCATGGGGCCATGCCCAGACTTAGGGCCCCTCCTTATTAAACACCTCCCCAAACATAAGAGCCCAATATTGCTGACATGTTTCTGCTCTATTTGTTTCAGCAGAGCAAACTGGTATTTCCCATCTTAAAACTGAATGTGGCCAAAAGTAATTTGTATCACTATTTCAATAAGAATTTTAGAGGGAAGCCAATGTACATTCATTATACATATAAGTGAGCTTGCACACATGCTTACACACACACACACACACACACACACACACGGTACAAGGATATGAGCAGTCAGATGTGGTCAATCACAGAATCTATGCTCTGCAATCTGGAAGAGAGCATGTGGGCCCACGAGTCAGGATTAAAACACCATAGCGACCAAGTCACTGAAGCTTACACGAGTCAGACAGCAATTTCTGCTTAATAGAGCCCTTAGGTCTCAATAATTGCTTTGAAATCCACACATCAGCATGCAGTTCTCATACTGGGGAAGCCAGAAATCCAAGCGTGAGGACAGAACAGACAACCTCTCCTATGCACGTTCTACCTCCTTCTCAGCATCTGTAAATGTGCATCTGAGACTATCCTTTTAGTACTGTCCAGTCACCCACCCTCACCTTTCGAAGTTTCAAGGCAGATTGGGCTGGTTTGTGGACAAGAGCAAGAAGTGGCCCCTGAATTAAAATTCGGCTTTTGCTAACAGAGCTGCCACTGAACCACACAACCAACAAGAAAAGGGCACCTCTTTCTCAAGACGCTTTTCTTCTTATGTCTGAAAATTGTCATAATATACTAACTTTGTTAAACAATTTAACAAAGCCACCTTTCAGAAAAAAACTGTTGTAATAAATATGCAAATTATTAATGTTTACTTTTTGAATGGAAAATGTGGCAGGATTCAACATAGACAACAGTACATGGCAGCCGTCTCATCTCAGCACCCAGGAATTGTCCTTCTTCTGCTCTTTGTTTTCACACTGTTGAATTTAACATACTACATTTATATGGCTACTACTTGTCAGAAAAACAGCTATTCCGGCATGCCAGGTTCTGTGCCAGGAATTTCACAGCTGTAGATGCTCATGGTCTATCTGGAATGACAAGCAGAGCCTGGCGGGATAGAGGAGGCAAAGACTTCCAGCATCAGAGATACTCAAGAAACCTCAACAAACGTGGAGAACAAGGAAGCCTAGAACACTGTGCCCCAAATGTTTGCAGCCTAGAAGCTGCTCTGTGCCTGGCTTTCTTCCTTGGCCTCTGTCTTGCTGGCTCTTTCCAACTCTCCCTACTCCACTTCTCCTCACTCCCAGGGTCCCTCCGCAGCAGTAAATGTGGCTGCTTGAACAGAGAGGTCATTGCTTGGGAAACGGTGGTAGCCAGCATTGAGAAAGAGTGCTCTCCCCTTCTCTCCTGGACCAGCGGTGGTCACCATGGGGCCGAGCCCAGCCTGGCCAGAGAATGTCCAGGAACACATGCCTCTCACTCTGCAGGGCACTGCTCAGGAGCCTCAAGAAGAATTATGGAAACTCTGATCTAGAGTCCTGGATTAGAGTTTTTAAATCTTTTTTTCCCCCATATTTAAAATAATACAACACAGGGGAGTTCCCTGGTGGCCTAGTGGTTAGGATTCTAGCCTTTCACTGCTGTGGCCCAGGTTCAATCCCTGGTTGGGGAACTGAGATCCCACAAGCCACGTGGCATGGCCAAAAGAGACCCAAACAAACAAACAATAAAAAAAATAAATAAACACTATGGAAAAATAACAAAAAGAATTAAGAAGATTAGTTTCCCTTAATCTCACTAACCAGAGATAAGTTGCCTATTTTTTGTTTTGATTACAGAAATAATACATGTAGTCATTATAGAAAAATCTGAAAAATAAACAGAAATATTAAGGAAAAAACTATTTTATGTATCATTTAGCATCATTTAAATTTGTTCTTTGTCTTTTTTCTGTGTACACCACTTTAAAAACAAATGAGGGGGGCTTCCCTGGTGGCGCAGTGGATAAGACTCCACGCTCCCAATGCAGGGGGCCCAGGTTTGATCCCTGGTCAGGGACTAGATCCTACATGCATGCTGCAACTAAGAGTTCGCATGCCACAACTAAGGAGCCCATGTGCTGTAACTAAGGAGCCTGCTTCCCGCAACTAAGGCCTGGTACAACCAAATAAATATTTTAAAAATAACAACAATAACAAATGGGATTATACCATATATATGGTTTACTGTGGGTTTCTTTTTTCATTTATTTTTATTCTATGAGCATTTTCCCAGGAATTTTAAAATTTATTTCTACTTCTTTTCTTTTTTTAAATTAATTTATTTTTGTCTGCACTGGGTCTTTGTCGCTGGGTGCGGGCTTTCTCTAGTTGTGGCAAGCAGCGGCTACTCTTTGTTGAGGTGCACAGTCTTCTCACTGCGGTGACTTCTCTTGCTGCGGAGCATGGGCTCTAGGCACATGGGCTTCAGTAGTTGTGGCACGCAGGCTCAGTAGTTGTGGCGCACAGGCTTAGTTGCTCTGTGGCATGTGGGATCTTCCTGGACCAGGGCTCAAACCCGTGTCCCCTGCATTGGCAGGTGGATTCTTAACCACTGTGCCACCAGGGAAACCCTCTACTTCTTTTTTACTTTTAAATGTTATTCTTATTTTTTATTTATTGATTTTGGAATGGGTTATATATCTACATTGTACAAAATTTGAAAAATATGAAAGAACATAAAGTGAATAATATGTTTTCCCTTCATTCCTATTTCCCACAGGAGCCATTATCATTAACAGCTTTTTATCTCCTTTCTGAGATAGTCTATAAATTAACACACACACACACACACACATTAGTAGTATATTAGTTATTGTGCTGTACTTTTTTCATTTCTTATATTGAGTTTTATTTAATATACAAAGTTCCTCAGTAGTCATGAGGTAAATGAAGTACCTCATTCTTTTTAACAGCTGCATAGTATGCTACTTTTTTTCTTTTAATTTTGGCCACGCCATACAGCACATGGGATCTTAGGTCCCCCCCACTGCATTGGAAGTCTGGAGTCTTAACCACTGGACCGCTAGGGAAGTCCCTAGTATGTTACTTTTGATAGCTGTGCCATCTTGTATTTACCCAATGCTCTATTGGTAGACACTTAGTTGTTTCCAGCTTTTGCCACTGAAACAATACTGTAATAACTCTCCTTGTACATATATCATGAGACACAAATGCAAATGTATCTACAGGATAAGTTCTTTTTTTTTTTTTTTTTTTTTTTTGCGTACGCGGGCCTCTCACTGCCATGGCCTCTCCCGTTGCGGAGCACAGGCTCCGGACGCGCAGGCTCAGCGGCCATGGCGCACGGGCGCAGCCGCTCCGCGGCATGTGGGATCTTCCCGGAACGGGGCACGAACCCGTGTCCCCTGCATCGGCAGGCGGACTCTCAACCACTGCGCCACCAGGGAAGCCCAGGATAAGTTCTTAAAAGTAGAAGTCTTGGGTCCCAAAGTTTGTGTATTTTAAAATTTGATAGAAATTGCCACTCATTGCAGCACTATTTACTATAGTCAAGACATGGGACTTCCCTGGTGGCGTAGTAGTTGAGAGTCCACCTGCCGATGCAGGGGACACGGGTTCGTGCCCCGGTCCGGGAAGATCCCACATGCCGCGGAGCGGCTAGGCCTGTGAGCCATGGCCACTGAGCCTGCATGTCCGGAGCCTGTGCTCCACAATGGGAGAGGCCACAACAGTGAGAGGCCCGCGTACCGCAAAAAAAAAAAGTTACAATAGTCAAGACATGGAAGCAACCTAAATGTCCATTGACAGATGAATAGATAAAGAAGAGGTGGTATATATATATACAATGTAATATTACTTAGCCATAAAAAAGAATGAAATATTACCATTTCTAGCAACATGGATGGACCTTGAGATTATCATACTAAGTGAAGAAAGCCAAAGACAAATATCATATGATATAGCTTATATGTAGAACCCAAAAAAAAAAAAGATACAAATGAACTTTTTTGCAAAACAGAAATAGATCCAAAGGCACAGAAAACAAACTTATGATTATCAAAGGGGAAAGGGGGGCAGGGAAGGATAAATTAGGCGTTTGGGATTAACATATACACAATATATATATAAAATAACCAACAATAGGTAACTTACTGTAAAGCACAGGGAACTATACTCAATATTTTATAATAACCTATAAGGGAAAATAATCTGAAAAAGAATATATATATGTGTATGTGTGTTTGTGTATGTACATGTATAACTGAATCACTGTGCTGTATACCTGAAACTAACACAACATTGTAAATCAACTAAATTAAATTTAATTTAATTTAATTAAAAAAAAAATTACCAATCATCTTCCAAGAAGGGTGTGGAATTTATCTTCCTACTTGCGGAATATGTGGGCCTCCTATATGGCCCTGATAATCCTCATCTGGTATTCATGTCCTTAAGTGTTCTCCGCCCACATTAAATCAGAATTTTTCCTGTATTTAAGAGAATTTATACCTACTTTCTTGTGAACCATATATTTTCTCTAAATACAGTGGACTCTCTGTATCCACAGGGAATTCGTTCCAGGATCCCTACAGATACCAAAATCCACAGATGCTCAGGTCCCATATATAAAGTGATGTAGTACTTCCATATAACCTACACACATCCTCCTGCATACTTTAAATCATTTCTAAATTAGTTATTATACCTAATACAATGTGAATGCTATGTAAATAGTTGTAAATACAACATAAATTCTGTATAAATAGTTACTGGTGCAAGGCAAAGTCAAGTTTTGCTTTTTGGAATTTTATGGAATTCTCCTTTCAAATATTTTCCATCTGCGGTTAGTTGAATCTGTGGTATCTCCACAGATATGGAGGACTGACTATGAATCATTTTTCGTGGAGGCATGATATTCCACTATATAAGTTTAATGTTACTAATTTAATCATTCATCTATTATTAGACACTGAAGTAAATTTCCATTATTTTGGCATTAGCAATACTGGGATAAACATCACAAATTTGTGTTCATATAGCTGATCATTTCCTGAAAGGAGGTTGTTATAAAGAAATTACTGGGCCAAAGTGCATTATGAGACAGATACGTATAACAGAGCTGTCTAGAAATCTGTTTAATTTTTTAATGTTCCTTATACAAAGTGGCAAACTCCTTTTCGTAAAAGTTCTGTTAATGTATACTCCTACCCATCTCAACCTCATCCTTCACCGAAGCCAGTATTATCATTTTTTTTTTTAGTATTATCATTAAAAAAAAAAAAAAAAAACATGTTGCTAATGTAAAAGACAAAAAATGGCCTTGTGCTACCAGTACTGCTTTTGAAAAGCACCCTCGTGGAGAACCCTAATTGAAACTGGGGTTGCATCAAGGCATGATTAGCCAGTAGGGGTATCTCAGGGCCTCTGGCATCACTCCAAATTCTCACTGTCACCTGAATGTCACCTGACATGAACCTACCTTGGACAATAGCAAAAGCAAAGGCAGCTGTTAGGGTTGTGAAGACCACAGAAGCTGGGACCCTACTGCTCAAAGCTTTGGCTACAACAGATGCCAGGTTTCTGGGGCAGCTCTGATTACACATATTCTGGTCATAATCCCACAAGCACACGCATGTTTGTCAGACCTTGTGTCCCCAGATGAGGTGTGGAAAATGTGGATGCAAATCTCATTACCCATGCATTGCCTTGGCTCACACTCCCCGAGCCGGAACAGCAGGGCAGGCATTTAGGACTATCAGGACATCCCTATGAATGGAAGGTGGCTGGAGCCTAGGGCCCTGTCAGCTAGCTAGGGGGCAAAAGGCTCCTGACAGAAGAGCCCAGGCCCCCAGGGCTGTGAATTTCCTCTTCATGGAGGTTTGGAATCCTCCAGGGCTCAGGAGGCTCTTTGAGAAAGATTCACACTAAGAGAGTCCATGTGGTAATATTTAGGCTGCAGGGCTCCCTTCCTGCCCAGTGCCAGTCCGTCCCACTGAGCACTAGGGATCCTGCCCTCTTATCTGACATGACCTCCCGATCCTGCCCTGAACATTCTCCCAGGCTCAGAGCCAGCCCTTGACTTGCTGGCCCTGCTTCCAGCACCCAGTTTCCCTGCCTGCTTTTCTCACTTGCAACAGGTGGATTGCAGGCCTTCCCCTGGACCTTGGGGGTATTAACAGAAGTAGGAAACTATCAGCCTGCTTCCCACAGCTCGAGTTAATTTGGATACTTTGGGACGAGGCACACCAGAGACCCTTAGCAAAGGCTCGGCTTTCCTGAGACAGTGGCTGTAAGTCACCTCTTCCAGTTCCTGTATGTGTAGTGACTTCATGGTCCAAACAAACCCAATCAAGACATCAGACAAAGTAGGGTTATCTCTCATTGTACTACTTCAGAAATTCTCTTAAAGGTAAGAAATTATTAAGCAAGTGGTTTTTAGGTAGGGGAAGATCACTTATAAATAGGATATAAGGTAAAAGTTCTCAAAATGTTAATCTCCATCGTTTTTTCTTTCTGGGAACTTCCTGACCTTTTTCATAATAAACAAAATCATCTATGTGGCCTTAAGAAGTAAAGGTATTGACGGGGTGGGTTTGTAGAGCATTAAATATTAACCAATATAAGTGATGGGGCCAAAAGGTGGCTTCCCTGTATCTTCCTCACTAATTATACAAACTCAGCTTCCAGACAAATTCCCAGCCCCTGGGAAGATTGAAGGAAGATTGCTTCCTCTCTACAAATCCCTTCACTTCCTCTCTACAAATCCCCTCACTTGCAGCAGAGCAAGATTGTACTGTTTAGTGATTCTATTTCCAATGGGCCAAACATGCACATAGTAGGCCCTCTGTAGTGTTTGCTCTGCCTCATAAACTCATTGAATCTTCCAAAAAACAAAAAGACCTTCAAATATCTGGAGAAACTATCAACTTTTATCTAAACTTTCCAAACCCTTCAACTACATCCAGGTGATATCATTTGTTTATTCATTCATTTATTTATCCAATCATCCATTCATTCATTTGATAATTGCCTACCCTAGGCTAAGCACTGTGACAATCAATTAACTAAGGAACCATGGAATGACGGAGAAACATGACTCAGTAAAATGGAGTTGACTTCTGTATTTCATTAAATAATTATTTTAATTTGTTCTGTTTTTTATCTACTTCAAATTGAGGGAATCTAACCCAACCTTTTAAGCTAATGCTTATTTTCTTTTTCCCATTTTCCTAGGTTACCTAAGTAAGTGTTGTCATTATGAGTTCAAATTCTCAACTATAATAGAGTATAGGTAAAATTATAAATTACTGATCTATGCTCTGATTCCAGGGCATTCGTTAGCTGCAATGAAAAACAAAAAGATATGTTTATCTATATATTTCTTTTATTTTATTTTAAAGCTAATAATAGTTTTAAATGGAAATAGAACAAAAAGGTGAAGTAAAGAAAACCCAGAAAGCACAAAGACATTACTCCTTTTTGGTGCTGAGTATAATATAGGTGGTTCTGCGATTCAGAGCCAGTTGCACTCTAAAAGGGCACTTGTAACTCAGTTGCTCGGAATGCAGATCTTGTTTCCCATAGGCAGAAACAATTACACGCATAGGGATTAAGCCCCTCCACCCCTGGAAAATCTAGTGAAGGGAGAAACACAAACTGAAGCCAACATACTGTACGTTTCCCACTGAATACTGTTAGGAGACATGCTATGGCTACACACAAAATAGGAAAGCAACAAAATTCAGTAAGAAAATTCTTTTTACTTATTTTTCTAGTTCTTGATTATAAGCGAGTATTATTCATTCATTCAAAATACATTTATTGGGGTTTATTTAGAAAGAGATTTTAAAATCCATCTTGGCAAAATTTGCAGAGATTCTCTTTTTTTTTTGGGCCGCGCCTTGTGGCTTGTGGGATTTTAATTCCCCAACCAGGGATCAAACTCATGCCCCCTGCAATGGAAGCACGGAGTCCTAACCGCTGGACTGCCAGGGAATTCCCTTGCAGAGATTCTAAAAGGGACTTCTGGGCACTGTCAAGGCACTTGGAGAGTTATGCTGCTTCTTTAATTATGAGTAATTTCATTTTTGAATGTATTGTTTTTCTTTTCCTTGATATAGGTAAACTACCAACAATATTTATGCACTGACTGGCATAAGCATGGCCACTTTGGGGGTTGTCAGCCAAATGAAACCAAGGTTATTGTTGAGGAATTTTCCAGAGATAACTGGGCAAGAGCTAGAAAACAATGGAAGGAACTCTAAGATCTCACTGTTACGTAACTAAACTAAAACAATTACCTATGTACTGGAAAAGCAATGAAAAGAGGGATATATTAAGTGTCTACTTGTACCAATAAACACGACAAACATCTTTTTATAAATCTACGTGACACAAAAGAAAGAAGGGGATGGGAAGGAGACATGAGTCAGCATATTCCCTGTGTTGGCCTCCACAAGTTCTTCTCAGCCAGGGTGTCATTTGATTTCAGAGAGAAATCTGGGAAAAGGAGAGAAGAGGCAAGTTCTCTGTGTTGGAGGTACTAGAAGAAGCATCCTACTGCTGTCTCTTTGAGTTAAGGGTGCTTGAACTGGTCATCCAAACTCCAAAAGCATCTATATGCCTTGAGGAAAACATAATTGCCTTAGAACAATTGCATAAATTGTGAAGAGATGAAAAGTAAAATAATAAATATTAGTAACCATTGTATTGTTCCCCCACCTTATATTACAAGATAATTCAGCACTGTTCTCCATGTTAAAAGGCTCCACAGTAGATCAATCGGTCTATCAGTCAAGTCTTTGTTGAGCTCCTTGGGAAGGCACAATAGAAAACAATCCCTCAGGGAGCTTACAGTCAAATAGAGAAGGAAACGTTATTAAATAATAAATATTACAGGTGTGGAAAGGGATGGTCTCTGTTTCAGTGGGGCGCTGGATCTCTCCACATCAGGACACAATGAGAGGACTTCGCTGATGTGTGATGCTTAGGCTGAATTCTGAACCATGAGTAGAAATTAGCCAGGTAAAAAAAAATGGCACAGCTTTCCAAGCACATGAAAGCTGTGTGGGTAAGTCCTGAGGCAGAAGACAGCTTAGCATGTTTGAGGAACTGGGAGAGATCTTGTGTGGCCAGTGGGAAAAGAGTAAGAAAGAAATTAGTTCAAACTGAAGCTGGAGAGCCAGGCTAGATTATGTAGGTTGGCCAAATTGAGAATTTTAGATTTTATTCTAAAAGTAATAGGGAATCATTAAATTCATTAAATTGCTTTAGGTTAGAGAGGAGGAATAGTTTCAGAGCAGGAAAATCATTTAGGTTTACATTTTTTTTTTTTTTTTTTTTTTTTTTTTTAGGTTTACATTTTTAAAAGATCATTTTGGGGGTGGGACTTCCAGAATGGTGGAGTAAGGAGCTCAGTGGGCCCTCTTCCCAGCAAAACATCAGTGTAACTGGAGAAAATTATTTTAAGAAAACAACAATTAAAAGTCTCTGGAAGGAGACGCAAGAGGGAAGAGATATGGGAATATATGTATATGTATAACTGATTCACTTTGTTATAAAGCAAAAACTAACACAATTATACCCCAATAAAGATGTTAAAAAAAAAAAAGAAAAATGAAATCAAAGATAAATCAATAAAAATATGTAAATTGAAACATAAAAAAAAAGTCTCTGGAAATTGTCTTAAAGACATACAGCAAATGGAGAAACATTCATTTAAGAAAATCTACTAAGTCTTGTTAAGAATAGTGAGCTACCACTCCCTCCTTTATACACTCTGATCTACATGCTATGGAAACTCTACCCTAGGTATTCAACTCCAGGCAGAAAGAGCTGTCAAGAAGCAGCCAAGAAAGTGAGGACTACGTCTCCCCTCAACCCCCAATCTGGGGTTATACGTTCAACCCAGAGTGGGAATGCTGCTGGGGCTTCTCATCCACCACCACCACACCACAACCCAACCTTGTATTGCAGAGGCTCTATTCTATTCCATTCAGCCCCACTCATAGAATAGAAATTCTACCCTAGGCATAAAAGGCTGAGGATACTAGGAGTCAAATCATCCCCCACCCTCACCCCCACCCCATGTACTCACAGAGCACAGTCTCCATGCTAGGAGAGTCAAGCCACGAAGATAAGAGATTGCTACTTCCCTCCCCTCCATTCCCAGTCTCCTCTTGTACAGCAGGAGTATCACCAAAATAAAAGTTGGTCTCCACCCCCAGTTAGATGCAGTGGCACAGGGTTATGCCTGGGAGGAGAGGTAGGCCACAAGATGAAGAACTCTGCAGGTCTGCCTGAGGGGACTGACTGGAACAGAGTGGAGAACTCCTTGCCTAAGAAGGTTGTCAAAAACCAAGAAGACTAGGTGGAGAACAATGAAGAGGAGGCCAGTAGCTCCATTATACAAACCAAATAATAAAGCAGACACAAATTTAATAGAGAGAACCAGGGAAAGAGATAGTCAAGAAGAAGCTTCCTGGGATCACAGTCAACTCTGGAGTCAGGAAGGCTGTGTGCATGTGCAAGGCTGCACCGATGCAGGAGCTGTCAGAGTAGGACATGGGGCAGACTTGAAAACATTCCCTGAGCCACATATAGACCCATCAATACAAGGTGAAGCTTCAATAGAGTAAGGGGATTAAATACAGGCATACCATGGAGATATTGCAGGTTCGGTTCCAGACCACCACAATAGACTGAATACCACAATAAAATGAGTCACACAAATTTTTTGGTTTCCCAGTACATATAAAAGTTATGTTTACATATACTGTACTCTAATGCTATATCTAAAAAAAATTATGTCTATAAAAACAACATGCACAATTTAATTTAAAACACTTTATTGTTAGAAAATGTTAACCATCATCTGACAATGCAGGGTTGCCACAAACCTTCAATTTGTAAAAAAAATGCAATATCTGCAAAGTGCAATAAAGGAGAGGTCTGTACACATATGACCAAACACAGGAACAATAAGCTACTCTGCCGCAGAGACAATGCCTAAGAAGCCAATCTTAAAAATGAAATCACACCCATCACTGGCAAACTGGAAGAATGTGTGATGCACAAGACTGCACCCTCTCTGGAGTGATTAGAGAAGGAACATTCAAGTTACCAGTCCCTGGCTGAATGCGGTACAAAAATGTAAATATCTTGAATTGTGATAACAGACTGCAAAACACAACAGTAAAATGTAAAAAATCTAACTGGCTAAGGGAGCTTAAGCATGACCTTTGACCAATAAGTGACTTCTGCTGACCAAGGAGTGACTCTTAGGTATCCAGGCTAAAGGATAAAAACAAAAGGAGAAAACTTGAGTAGGTAAATTAGAGGCTCCATACTACAGGAGAAATAGACTCTGTACAAAATTCGTTCATGGAAGTCACTAAAGGAATAAGCAAACAATCAAGCAAAGAAAATACACAACAAAAACTTCCTGGGAATGAGGCAATAAGTATTCAAGCTGCCACAATATAATATCTAAGATGTCAAGTTTTCAACAACAACAAAAAAAAAACCCTATAAGATATGGAAAGAAACAGGAAAGTGTGACCCCTACATAGGAAAAAATGCAGACATTAAAAACTGCCATTCAGGGCTTCCCTGGTGGCACAGTGGTTGAGAGCCCGCCTGCCAGTGCAGGGGACACAGGTTTGTGCCCCGGTCCGGGAAGATCCCACATGCCGCGGAGCGGCTGGGCCTGTGAGCCATGGCCCCTGAGCCTGCGCGTCCGGAGCCTGTGCTCCGCAACGGGAGAGGCCACAACAGTGAGAGGCCTGCATACTGCAAAAAAAAAAAGAAACAAAAACAAAAACTGCCATTCAAAGGGGGCACAGATGGTGGAATTAGCTGACAAAACTTGAAAACAGTTATTACATATATGTCCAAAGAGCTAAAGGAAAAAAAAACTTAAAGAAAAGTATGATGACAATGTCTCATCAATAGGGAATATCAATAAAGAGCTAGAAACTATTTAAAGGAATCAGTGGGATTCTGGAGTTGAAAAGTACAATAACCAAAATGACAAATCCAGTAGAGAAGCTCAGTAGGAAATTTGAGCTGGAAGAACAAAGAATCAACTAATATGCAGATACAGCAACAGAAATTATGCAAATGTTTTTGAAAACAGAGTCTCAGAAAAATGTACGATATCATTAAGTGCACCATCACATATGTAATGAGAGTATCAGAGAGGAAGGAAAGAAAAGGACAGGAAAAAATCTGAAAAATTAATGGCTGAAATCTTCCAAAATTTGCTAGTAAACATTAACCTATATATCAAAGAAGCTCAACATGCTCCGAGTAAGATAAACACAAAGAGATACATATATGGACATATCATAGCCAAAATGTTAAAAGAAAAAGAGAAATATCTTGAAAACAGGGAAAGAAAAACTACTTGCCATGTACTAGGCAACACCAATATGACTTTTCAAAAAAATTTTATTATTTTTTGGCCGCACCACGCAGCACGTGGTATCTTCATTCCCCTGACCAGGGATCAAACCCGCACCCACTGCAGTGGAAGTGCAGAGTCTTAACCACTGGACAGCCAGGGAAGTCCCACCAATAAGATTAATTGTTGACTTCTTATGATAAACAGTGGAGGCCATCAAACAATGGAATGACATATTCAGAGTGCTAAAAAAAAATTTTTAAGAAAAAAAGACCTGTAACCAAATATCTCATAATAAAAAACTATCTTTCAAAAATGAAGGTGAGGTAAGACATTCTTATATAAACAAAACCTAAGATTTTTTTTTGTTATTGCCAGTAGATATGCCTTACAAGAAATACTAATGAGAAAGTAAAACTGAAGAAGACTGCCAAACAGGCTTGTTCCTGGCTTCAGCTTTTCTTAAAGGTGAGGCCAGCCCAGATCAGAGTGACTTCATGCAAAATGGTGAAGTAGGAATCTCCAACAGTTGGTCCCTTCACCAAAGCAACGGCTGAGCTGGAAAGAGTTGCTTGAATTAACTATTTTGGAAATCTGAAACTCTGACTAGATACTTATAATAACCAAAAGAGTGCTTGTTTCAGTAGATAAGTTTTTAAAAAACATAAGAGAATATAGTGAACAACTTTATGCTAATAAAATTTAAATGAAATTAAAAATACAGCAAACTATATCACCAAGATTGACTCCAAAAGAAATAGAAAATCTAAACAGACTGTTGGCTCTTTAAGAAATTGAATTAATAGTCAAATATCTCTCAAAAAGCACCATGTGTTATCAGTGAAGTTTACCAAACTTTTAAAAAGGGAGATAACCTTCTTTTATATAAACTTTCAAAAGACACTCAATTTGTTTTATGATTTTAATAAAACATCGATACATAAACTAGACAAGGATGGTAGAGGAAAAGAAAATTATGGCATATCTTGCCAAGAAATCTAGACTCCAAAGTCCTAAAAATAATTGGCAAGTTGAATACAGATGTTTATCATAACTGAATTTCTTAATTTGGATTTAGCCAAGAATGCATGATTTCACATTAAAACCCCTATCAATTAATTTACAGCATTAATAGATTTTATAAACCATGTTATTACTTTCCAGTTTAGTGTGTGCTAAAAGCCTCTGCAAAGAAAAACTCAACTGTGTTGCAACAAATATATTAAACAATTCCTTTTTTTTTTGGCTGTGCCCCATGGCACGTGGGATCCTAGTTCCCTGACCAGGGATTTAACCCCCACCCCTGCATTTGAAGCGCGGAGTCTTAACCACTGGACCTCCAGAGAAGTCCCCCAATACTTTTTTTTTTTTTTTTTTAGGTAAGAAGTGGATTTATTTAGAGAGAAACACACTCTACAGACAGAGTGTGGGCCATCTCAGAAGGTGAGAAAGGCACCAGGGTAAGGGGTTATCAGCTTTTATAGGAGTGGGTAATTTCATAGGCTAATGAGTGAGAGGAGTATTCCAGCTATTTTAGGAAGGGGCGGGCATTTCCAGGAATTGGGCCACCGCCCACTCTTTGATCCTTATGGTCAGTCTTGGAACTGTCATGGTGCCTCTGGGTGTGTCATTTAGCTTGTTGATGTGAGCTTGCTGATACTGAGGTTCAAGGTCTAGTGGAAAAAGTCTACTTGTCCGCCATCTTGGATCCATTTGGTTCTAATCAGTTTGTGTCATGTCCTCGGGCTATGTCATTCTTTCAAAGGTTGTGCCCTGCCCCCTTCCCTCCTGTTTCATTCCCCCCTCAGAGATTTTACTCCCATGTTCTTATGGGAAGCAGAAGGGCGATGGTCTGTCTTCTGTAACTGCTTCAAGGCTGAGTAGGGTTGTCAACCCTGCCTGTCAGGGAGTAAAAATCTCTGGATGCCTGATCTAGGGGTCCCAGGGGCAGGGAAGCTCCTTGTTAAGTCAGTATGGGCTGGAATCCTTGCAGAGCCATCATCTTGGTGTGGAACTGTTTTAATTGTTTCCATAGCCTTTCTATGAATCTCCTTGATGATGAAGCACTTTTTGTAACAGCGTCAGAGTACAAAAATATCTATAAATGACAAAAGACTTAAAAGGCATGGTTAAACATCTGATTACAGTGTAATCGATAAAGAAACTTGGTTACAATAACCAGAATTACGAATGATTACATTTAACTTAACATACCAAATAATCCTAGTTAAATATTTCTCTTTAAGATACCTCAGGGGACCTCTAAAGTACCCCAAAGTTAGCTGGAAATCAAAAGAAACAATTAAAATGTGATATTTGGGAAGTTCGTCAAAAAGTTTTAAAACACTTGGTCAAATAAGATCATAGGTCACTGTGAGACAATACTTATTCCTTAACCAAAGTTACAAAAGATCTTAAAAGCAAATACAAGTCACTTAAAGGCAAAGAAACTCATACAATCTGTTGTCAAAATTAGCATTTCAAGAATACTTTGGAGGGAGAAAAAAAATCCAGTCTTGTTTTAGCCCATTCCTAACAAAATCCATTTACCCAACTAAATTCAATCCAGTCTTAGAAAATCCTGATCATGCAAAACTCTTTTCAGTATTTTTCATTCTTCACACCTTTTACTAAAAACACATATTTTACTTTTCTTAAAAGTTTTTGTCACATTGAGTTACTTTTCTTGTTGACAAATTTGTAACAGAATAAGGTCTTATTTGACCTCTAATAAACCTAGGTACAACAGAAATACTATACTTGACATTGATGACTCTAACATGTCTATATTAATCAAATTAACAAGCTTAAAGCCACCTTCAATACCAGATATCAGTTTAGTACTGAATATTTTCCCAATGACATGAACCTGAAATTCATTTTGGCCAGATTGTTTTTTATTTCTGAGTATTTATATAAGCACTTAATTTTTAAAAAGCCAATTAAGTAGAGCTCTTTTGTGAATTAATTTTTGGCAATACCATACACCTACAATGCACATGTAGGTACATAGGAACACACAAACAAACACAGAGGCCTCATAGTTCCCATTCCAAAATTTCAGCCCTGAGTCAGGTGCAACATAAAAGCCATCAGTTACCAGGGGTTGGATTCAAATTGGGCTTCTAGCAGATGGAACAAATCAAGGTCACCTGCCTAGATGGCTAAACCCTTTTTACTAGTGTTTACAGAAAAGACACTTAAGATTTCTATTTATCCTTGGCAAGTCAAATTCTAAATTACTTTACCCTCTTTTTATTTTTATTTAAGGTTTTAAAAATAACATTTATTTCTTAAAAGTTAACATGTGCATAATAGGAAACCAAAGAACACAAGAAGCAAAAACAAAGTCATCCATCATCACAAGCAGTTTACCATTTGATGTGTCCTTCTAGGTCTCATTTGTGTATTTAAACACAACTAAGCATCCATTTATATGTAATTAAGATCATACAGTTATGTATCATGCTTTTTCACACATCATGAATATTTACCATTTCAAAGTCCCAAAGCTATGAGTATTTTGATAACCAAAAATACACTACATCAACTCAATCTGGAAGGAAAAAAAAATGTAATCCTTTCTTGGCGACAAAAATTTAAGAAAAGACAAAAATAGCAACAGGCCTCTAGATAAAGATATTGGCAGAGTTATGATTAAAATACTACATTCCCTTAATGTTCAATTAAAAATGAGACATAGGGACTTCCCTGGTGGCCCAGTGGTTAAGAATCTGTCTGCCAATGCAGGGGATACGGGTTCAAGCCCTGGTCCAGGAACATCCCACATTCCATGGAGCAACTAAGCCTGTGCACCACAACTACTGAGCCTGCATTCTAGAGCCCATGAGCCACAACTACTGAGCGCATGTGCCACAACTACTGAAGCCTCCGTGCCTAGAGCCTGTGCTCCACAAGAGAAGCCACCGCAATGAGAAGCCCACGCACCGCAATGAAGAGTAGCCCCAGCTCACCGCAACTAGAGAAAGCCTGCATGCAGCAATGAAGACCCAACACAACCAAAAATAAATAAAATTGATTCTTTAAGAAAAAAAAGGAGACATAAAGCAACAGAGTACACAAAGTATAATGCTTTTAAGAGGATTCATTATCCAATCTAAACTATTAAAGTATTAGGAAGGAGGTATGTATAAAAGGGAGGGAAGTATGTGGATGTGTTCCTATTTATATTTTGACAATAACCATTGATGTGTGTGCAACTCTTAGCTGTACTATAGGAATACATTGTTAAGTAATTCAATGGAAACATACCCTCTTTTTAAAATTTGTGTTTAAAAAGATGGCAGAGGTAAGCATTCTTGAGAAGACCAAATAGGATATTTGCATCTCAAAGGAACGGGTAAGTTCCTCCTAGGATGACTTTGTTTCCCCTTTGTTTAATATTTACAAGCCTCTTAAGATAAATAGGGAAGGTTTGGGGAGTGGTAAAAGGATTGGTGGGTTTTGGATTATTTTTGGAGCCACACCTCTGGTCCTGTAAAGACTACATTTGTAAAACAAAGACAGTTTTGTTTTCTTTTTCAAAGAATTGGGTGGTTACCTCAAAGATATTGAAGGGCTGACATACCCATTCATCTATGTTAGAAAGTTTTACTTTTCCTCATGTAGTTTAGGGGAGAAGGCCTCCTCTAAAATTCCTATCAGACTCTGAATATCAGCTATGGTCAGACCAGTGGCCTCCTATTTTGGTAATCTAGTTACAAACATTTTTGAGGATCTTCCCTAGGTTTAAGAAATTTGTACCTTATATTTAGACACAGTATAACCCTTTTTACTTAATAATCACCAGCTGGATATCTTTGGCCAAGCCTGGAACCTCGATATTCCACATTCTAGGGTCTATTAAGGCTTCTGTTTCAGCTTCAGATTTTATCTGTTCCTTTTTGCTTTTTGTTAGAACCATTTGGTGATGAGGGTGTTCCCTTGCCCCTCGAGAAACAGAATGGCTGCTAGTTTAGTTAATGAATCTCTCCCATTAAAGGGATGGGACAGTCAGGCACAAACAGAAAGGAATGTAAAAACAGTTGGCCATTCATCTTGCACAAAAGGGGTCCCAGGTTAAGTGTGCCCCTGTCTCTTCCCTGACAACCCCATTACATATTCTTTATGATTGCTAAGGTTTGCAATCCTTTGGGTTAAGAGAAGGTTGCACCAGTGTCTATAAGAAATTCTATCAAGTAGCCCACCACATCAATGACCACCCGAGGTTAGACATTAGTTATGTAGATGGTATCTCTAGGCAGAGCCACTTTTGGCCTTGGGCCCCTTCAGTCTTCTGATTGCAAAACCATCGATGGCTGAAGGGGCCCCTTCATTCTCTGGCATCTGGGGCATTCCCTCTTCCAATGCCCTGGCTGTTTGCAAAGGGCATATCAATCACAATCTTCCCCCCAGTGCCTTTTGTCCGCACAGGGTACACTGGCCTTGTATTGGTACCTGTGGCCTTGTGGTCTGCCAGGGCCAGATTAGCCCAGAAAACCCAACTTCCCCTTTGGCAGTCTTTGAGCAGACAAAGCCACTGCAATCATTTGGGCCTTTTGCATATTTCTCTGGGTGCATTCAGGCTTTTTGGTCATATCCCTA